>NC_092039.1:49031523-49340102 GCF_003086295.3 Arachis hypogaea | reverse complement strand
CTAATGAACCCTGCATCTAGTAGTGCTTGTATTTGTTCTTCTATTGCTTGCATGCGCTCAGGCCCGAGTTTCCTACGTCTTTGTTGGACAGGTCGGGATCCCGGGTACACTGATAGCCTATGGCACATCAGGTCGGGACTAATGCCTGGCATGTCGGAGGCTTTCCAGGCGAAGAGGTCGGAGTTTTCTTTTAAGAGGGTTATGAGTTCCTCTTTTAGGCCTGCTTCGAGGTTTGCCCCTATATTTGTTACTTTTTCAGATGTGTTCCCGATCTGGATTCTTTCGGTTTCTCCCTCTGGTTGTGGCCGAAGGTCTTCTCGGACTTGAACTCGCCCGAGTTCTATTGTGTTGATCTCCTTTCCCTTTAAGCTCAGGCTTTCGTTATAGCATCGCCGCGCCAGTTTTTGGTCGCCTTTTAGGGTAGCGATTCCTTTTGCGGTAGGGAACTTCATACAGAGGTGTGGGGTCGAGACTACAGCTGCTAGTCTGTTTAGGGTTGGTCGCCAATGAGGGCGTTGTACGCTGAGGTAACGTCGACTATAATGTAGTCGATGCTTAATGTTTTAGATTGCTCGCCTCTTCCAAAGGTAGTGTGTAGCGAGATGTATCCTAAGGGATGGATCGGGGTGTCCCCTAGCCCAAATAGGTCGGTGGGATAGGCCTTTAGCTCTTTTTCTTCAAGTCCGAGCTTGTCGAAGGCCGCTTTGAACAGGATATTGCTGAGCTTCCCTGGTCAATCAGGGTTCGATGTAAGTTGGCGTTTGCTAGGATAATGGTGACCACCATTGGATCGTCGTGCCCGGTATTATCCCTTGAGCATCTTCTCGGGTAAATGAGATGGTAGGCAACTCGGGCAGGGGACTGTCTTCTCGGGCATGATAGACTTCTTTGAGGTGTCTTTTTCGCGAGGATCTGGATGTTCCTCCGCTTGCAAAACCTCCATTTATCATGTGCACGTGTCTTTCAGGGGTTCGTGGGGTTCGTTCGGCCCGTTCCTCGTTATCTCCCCGCCTCCTTTTTCTGGTTTCTTCTCCTTTCTCTGCTATGTATCTGTCGAGTTTTTCTTCTCTGGCTAGCTTTTCTATAACATTCTTTAGATCATGGCAGTCATTAGTAGAATGGCCGTAGAGCTTGTGGTATTCACAGTATTCGGACCGATCTATCCCCGCTCTTTTGTGTTTTTAGCGGTCGAGGTGGTGGGATTTTTTCGGTGTGGCATACTTCTCTGTAGATGTCTACCACGGAGACTCGGAGGGGGGTGTAACTGTGGTATTTCCGTGGCCTGTCCGAGTTGGTTTCTTCTTTCTTCCTTTGTTCCCGATCTCGATCTCGGAGTGGGTAGTTTGATTCCTTCCTGAAAGAGTCTCTTAGCTGGGAGGTTTCTTCCATGTTGATATATTTTTCTGCTCGTTCCTGCACTTCGTACAGGGAGGTCGGGTATCGTTTGGATAGGGATTGGCTAAACGGTCCCTCCTTTAGGCCGTTTGCTAGTCCATGATGGCTGCTTCAGTGGGCAAGTGTTGTATGTCCAGGCAGGCTTTGTTGAATCGCTCCATGTACTCTCGGAGAGTTTCCTGGTTGCCTTGTTTGATCCCGAGTAGAATGGGGGCATGTTTTGCCTTGTCCTTTTGAATGGAGAACCTTGTTAGGAATTTTTTGGTTAGGTCTTCGAAGCTGGTGATTGATCTTGGTGGCAGGTTGTCGAACCATTTCATGGCTGACTTGGTGAGAGTGGTGGGGAAGGCTTTGCACCGAATCGCGTCGGAGGCGTCGACTAGGTACATTCTGCTTCTAAAGTTGCTGAGGTGGTGACTTGGATCGGTGGTGCCGTCGTATAGATCCATATCGGGTGGCTTAAAGTTCCGCGATACCTTCTCCTTCATGATCTCTTGCGTGAAGGGATCATGGTTGCCTTCGGGGGTGGGACCGCGGTTCGTCCGATCTTTCAGGTTGGCCTCTATTTTCCGGAGTTTTTCTTCTAATTCTCTGCGCTTGCGAGCCTCCCTTCTCAAATCTTGTTCAGTTTCTTTCTGCTTCTTTATGTCCTCTTCGAGTTGTTTCAGCCGGTTTTGCTGTGCCCGAACTGCTTCTAGAATTTCTGAGCTCTTTTCTTTTTCGGGATTTTGTGGATTTTTGTTTTGGAGTGATGTCTTTGGGTGATTCTGTTTGTTTCCTCCTGGAGTGCGCGGTGATAGAGGGCTGTCCGGTCGTTCTCCGGTGTCAACTTCCTCCTCTTGTTCTGATGTAGCGTGGTTATTGTTGGAGGATCGTCCGCCATGGTAGAGGGATGACTTCCAGGTTCCCCGGCAACGGCGCCAATGTTCTGAGGGTTACCTGAAACGTGTAGCTCGGCCGTCTGGCAAGACCCGAGGTGAGGGTTCTGTGACCCGAACTTGATGCGCCGAGCGGCTGGTGGTTGTACCTGCAATGACACTCCGATGCTTAAGTTAGCATGGGTCCAAGCAGATATTGAGTAGAATTAGAGTATGAGTTATACCTGCTGTGACCCGAGCATTGATGTGCCGACGGCTGGTGGTTGTACTGCATGACTCCGATTTAAGTTAGCATGGCCCAAGCAATATCGAGTAGAATAGAGTATGAGTTATACCTGGGTGCCCAGTGTATTATAGTAGTTGGTCGTGATCTCCCTGATAAGATATTCTTATCTTATCTTATCTTTTGGGAGTTTTATCCTACTTTGTGGAACCGCCCTTTCTTTAGGCCTTTTCGGCCTTTAGGTTTGGGCTTCGTTCCTTCTGATGGGCCTTCTTAGCTTATTGTCCGAGGTCCGACCTCAGGCGTGGGCCTTGGGACGAGGTCGGACCTTTCTATGAACTTCCGAGTTGGGGGAGCTCGGTCAGGTATGAACAGTGCCCCTGCCCGAGTTCGTCCTTTGAGAGGTCGAGCTCGGGCATAGTTCAAAATTTTCAAAAAATGGCCGTTTCAGCATTATTGCTTTTTACCGTTTCTCCTCGATTTCCGTTCGGGCTTGTGAAGGCATTATTTATTTGCCCCCTTTCCTCATTTTCTTCGTTATTCTGTTCCCTTTCCATTTCTGAGTTTTCGCCACCTCTCTTTCGAGCGCCGCTCCTTCTTTGTTCTTTTTCTCCGATTCTTTCGTGCGTTTTCCGGGTTCCTCTGCGCCGCCGTTTCGTTCTCCTTGCATCGAGCTCGTCGCTTCTCTTTCTTCCAGTTGTTCTCGTCTTCATTTCTTTGCGCACATATGTTTTTTTTTTCTTCTATGCCTGGGTTTGCCCCGAAAAGAGTCGCCGCCATTGCTTTGGTTGTTTGTATGTGGGGGGGGGCTCTTTTCTCTTTTTCGGGTTTCTGTATTCTCTTCTAAAAGAGCTTGGTTTTCTCGCCTTTGCTGAATGGGTTTTTTGCTGTCTGCCTTTATGTGATTTTTGCTTGCTGTTGTATTCTTCTTTGTAGGCAAGAATTTTTTATGTCTCGAAAGGTTCTCAAGCGATGTCGACCAGGATTCCGAGTGGTCTTGGTTGGGTAACCCTGTTCCTCTAAGAGTCCCGTCTGTGGTAGATTCTGAGTATTTAGCTAGGTTTCGTAGGCAATGTAGCATATGTGAAGATAGAGAATCTGAGAGGGATTATGAGTTAGCCCGATTTCGAGAGAGAGTTCTTCCGCTTTAGATAGTCCGAGAAGCTTCTTTATGCTTATGATTGCTTTTTCTCTAAGCTGAGTGTCCGACTTCCTTTTACCGACCTGGAGTCCGAGGTGTTATGGTCTTGTAACCTTGCCCCTACGCAGCTTCATCCGAATTCTTGGGCATTTTTAAAGCTGTTCCAACTTTTGTGTCATTTTTGGGTGTTCTCCCTCTATTTCTCTTTTTTCCTATTTGTTTGTGTTGACGAAGCCGGGTTCGGGTGGAGGGAAGGTGTCCTGGGTCTCCTTTAGGGCTAACCAGGGGAGAAAGTTTTGTACCCTGTATGATGAGTCCTTTCACGATTTTAAGAACTTTTATTTCAAGGTCCGGGCTGTTGGAGACGTCCGACCTTTCTTTCTAGATGAGAGTGGGGAGCCTTCTTTTCCTCTTTGTTGGCAGGAGAATATAGTGTCTGTTAAGTATACTTTTGAGAGTTTAGATGAGGTGGAGCAGGCCTTTGTGGGTGTGGTGAGCAGTTTATGGGTCAGGCACCTCACTTGGACACGAAGAAAATGTTGGGAGATCCAAGCCTTCTCCGTCCGAGTTAGGTAGTTCCCGACCTCTTTGAGATTTATCCTTCTTAGTATTTGGGTTTTGTTTTGGTGGAATTTCTGTTGTGGTGATCTTTTTACTTTTTATTTCTGCAGAGATGTCTTCTCAGGCGGATTCTATGAAGTTTCTTCGTCGGACGAAGAAGTCGGTGGCTGCTCGAAATCTCGAGGCCGGGGATGCTTCTGCCCGATCTTCTCCGCAAAAGACTACTATAGGTGTTCAGACTCGGTCGAAGACTATTCCGACTCCCCAGTTCCGAGCTTTAAGTCAGGATCCTCCGACCTCTGGGCCTGCTACCTCTCCTCCTCCTCCGTTCTCGGGTCCTCCTCCCAAGAAGCAGAAGACCTCTCAAGAGCTTGCCGGTTTCAATGATAAGGACTTTGACGCTCTTGGTTGGGTGAGCAGCATATTCTCCCTCAGACCTTTATTTCCACTGATGATGTTTCTATGGAGCATCATTTTCAGTATATGGCGCGGAGCTGTGTCCGGATGGCTAGTCTTCATGCCGCTATTGCCCGGGAGTTCAAGAAATCCCCTCTTGGGGCGACCAGCTCCCGACTTGAGAAGGCTCAGTCCGAGCTCGATAAGATTAGTCAACTGAAGGCTGCCAGGATTACTGAGCTGGAGGCCTCCTTGGAGAAAGAGAAAACTAAAGCTACCGCGGCTGTGGCGGCAGCGAAGACATCTGAGGAGATGGCGAAGGTGGCTACAGAGAATTATACCAAGCTATATGCTGAGCTTGTGGAGACGAAGGAGAAGTTGCAATCTGCTCGGGATGATTTTTACGAGCTAGAGGGTCACGTGACTAAGGGTATGGATGCTATGTTTGAGAACTTGAAGGCTCAGGTCCGGGTTCTTGCTCCCGACCTGGATCTGAGCTTATTCAGTACGGATAACGTTGTCGTGGAGGGAAAGATTGTTCCTGCTCCTGCCGAGGATGAGGTTCCGATGTCCGACCCCGGAGTTCCTGCTGATAACCCGACTTCTCCTTTGGTCGGGGATGGATCTGGTGTGGGGGTTTCGAATCGGGAGGACGTTGCCGTCGATGCTGTCCCGATTTCTATGTTTGCTCCGCAGCCTTCTGTTGATGTGGAGTCCGGGAAGGACTTTGATCCTCTGTAATCTTTTTATTCTGGTTTTGTGCCCGGCCTGTGGGCTCTTTTGTCTTTTGGATGGTTTCTGTTGAACGCTTTGAACACCTTTTTGCTTTTAGCTACTTTTTTAGTAACTTTTTAGCTTATTATGCGGTGTTTTTGTTCGCGTTTTGACCTTTTGTTTCCGCTTTTGTGCTTTTTAGTTGTTTTTGGATAACAACTTTTTAGCTAGCGTTTTGACTTTTTGTTTCCGCTTTTGTGCTTTTTAGTTGTTTTTGGATAACAACTTTTTAGCTAGCGTTTTGAGACTTCCTTTGGTTTCGTTCTTGCGCTTGTACTTTTTAGTTGTTTTTGTAAAGCAACTTTTTTAGTAAGCGTTTTCGAAACCTCTTCTGATTTCGCTCTTTCGCTTTGTACTTTTTAGTTGCTTTTGTAAAGCAACTTTTTAGTAAGCGTTTTCGGAGCTTCCTTCGATTTCGTTCTTTCGCTTGTACTTTTTAGTTGCTCTTTGTAAAGCAACTTTTTAGTAAGCGTTATTCGAAATCTCTTCTGATTTCGTTCTTTCCTTTGTACTTTTTAGTTGCTTTTGTAAAGCAACTTTTTAGTAAGCGTTATTCGAAATCTTGGTTCTCGCCGTTTTAAGGCTTCTTTCTTGGATCCGAGCTTTTTCTCGGACCTCGGGTGCTTGAGTACCTCCTTTTTGTTAGGTCCGACTTTATCGTTGGTCGGCCCTTTTTAAGTTATTTTTGTAACCTCTTTTTATTTGGCTTTTCGAGCCATTTCAGAGTTACTTTATAACTTCTCACATTAATTTGAACCTCGTCGCTTTATCTTTGCCGACCTTGTATGGTCTCTTGGCAAATGATTTTTTGCGTTTTGCCGAGCATAAATTAATGCGCCTTGGTGGGGTACTTTCTAGGATTTGCTTCATCATAAGGAAGAGAAAATAGAGAAATTTGATTAGTATTAAAAAAGAAAGAATATTTACAGAGTGTTTACCCTTTGACTAGGTCGGGTATCCTACTTAACCGGGTGTCTCATTAAAAAACCCTTGCAGGGAAAAAGAGTACACCTCGGGTTAAGTTTTTCTAGCTGTAGTACCGTCTTAGATTACAGGCGTGCCAGGCCCTGGGCAGCTCATTGCCTTCTAGGTCGGATATTTTGTAGTAGCCTGTCCCTAAGACTTCTGTTACCTTGTAGGGCCCTTTCCAATTTGCGGCTAGCTTTCCTTCTCCCGACTTTTGTGTTCCGATGTCATTTCGGATTAGAATCAGGTCGTGAATGGAGAAACTTCGCTTTATTACCTTTTGATTGTATCTGAGGGCCGTTCGCCGTTTTAAGGCTTCTTCTCGGATTCGGGCTCTTTCTCGGACCTCGGGGAGGAGGTCGAGTTCTTCCCTTTGTGCCTGTGGGTTGCCTCCTTCGTTGTAGAAGATGACTCTGGGCGACCCTTCATCTATTTCGATAGGAATCATTGCTTCCATCCCGTAGGCTAGTCGGAATGGGGATTCTCCCGTTGTAGAGTGCGGGGTTGTCCGATATGCCCATAGTACCTGGGGGAGTTCTTCGGCCCATGCCCCTTTGGCCTCTTGGAGTCTTCGTTTTAATCCGGCCAAGATGACTTTATTTGCAGCCTCTGCTTGTCCATTGGCTTGTGGGTGCTCGACCGATGTGAATTGCTGTTTGATTTTTAGTTCGGCCACCAAGTTCTGAAAACTTGTGTCCGTGAACTGTGTTCCATTGTCTGTTGTGATGGAGTAGGGGACTCCGAACCTTGTGACAATGTTTTTGTATAGGAATCTACGGCTTTTCTGAGCCGTGATAGTGGCTAAGGGTTCAGCTTTGATCCACTTTGTGAAGTAGTCGACCCCTACTATGAGGTATTTGACTTGCCCCGGTCCTTGTGGAAACGGGCCGAGTAGGTCGAGTCCCCATTTTGCGAAGGGCCATGGCGCAGTGATGCTGATAAGGTCTTCGGGCGGTGCCTTGTGAAAATTGGCGTGTTTTTGGCAGGGGGGCATATTTTCACAAACTCCGTTGCGTCTCTTTGCAAGGTCGGCCAGTAGAACCCGGCTCTGACTACTTTTTTGGATAGTGCCCGAGCTCCGAGATGGTTCCCACACATGCCTTCGTGGACTTCTTCGAGGACGCTTTTTGTTTCTGAGGTCGGAACGCACCTAAGGAGGGGATTTGAGAATCCTCTTCTGTATAATACGTCGTGAATTAATGTATAATTCTGGGCGTCCTTTGTAAGCCTTTTAGCTTCTTTTCTTTCGGCGGGGAGAGTTCCCGACTTCAGGTAGTTGAGTATGGGGGTCACCCATCCTTGTTGTTGGTGGGATATATTTAGTATTTCTTCCTCTCTTAATACGGAGGGAGATTGTAAGGTTTCTTGGAGGAGACTTCTGTTGTTGCCTCCAGGCTTGGTGCTAGCAAGCTTTGAGAGGGCGTCTGCCCGGGCATTTTGCTCCCGAGGTATGTGCTGGATTTGTATTTCTGGGAAGTGGCGTAACTGTGCCTGTGTTTGGTCCAGGTATTTTTTCATAGTTGGGTCTTTGGCATGGTAACTTCCATTTACTTGTGATGTGATGACCTGGGAGTCGCTGAAGATTGTGATTCTTTGGGCTCCGACCTCTTCGGCTAGCTTTAGTCCTGCTAGTAGGGCCTCGTATTCGACCTGGTTGTTCGAAGCCTGGAACTCGAACTTTTAGGGATAGTTCTATCCGCGTTCCTTGGTCGCTTTCAAGTATAACCCCGGCTCCGCTTCCTGTTTTGTTTGAGGACCCGTCGACATACAGGTTCCATGAGAGTGGGGTTCCAGGGGTCTCAGTGTATTCTACGATGAAGTCGGCTAGATACTGGGATTTTATGGTAGTCCGAGCTTCATAGTGAAGGTCGAACTCGGACAGCTCCACCGCCCATTGTAGGATTCGTCCTGCCATGTCTGCTTTTTGTAGGATGTGTCTCATGGGTTGATTTGTCCGGACCTTGATGGTGTGGGCTTGAAAGTAGGGACGGAGCCTCCGGGCTGTGAACACTAGGGCATAGGCGAATTTTTCTATTTTCTGATAGTTTAACTCGGCCCCTTGTAGTGCCTTGCTTACAAAGTATATGGGGTGTTGTCCTTGGTCATTTTCTCGTATTAATGCTGAAGCAACTGCTCGATGTCCGACCGAGAGATATAATACGAGCTCTTCCCCTTTTAAAGGTCGGGTTAGGATTGGTGGCTGCCCGAGGAATTCCTTGAATTCTTGGAAGGCTTTTTCGCACTCCGGGGTCCACGCGAAGGGTTTCCCTTTCTTTAGGAGTGAGTAGAGAGGTAGTGATTTTATCGCTGATCCTGCCAAGAATCTTGATAGGGCGGCTAGCCTTCCATTCAGCTGTTGTACTTCTTTGACACAGGTCGGGCTTTTCATATTGAGTATCGCTTGGCATTTGTCCGGGTTTGCTTCGATGCCCCTTTGAGTCAACATGAAGCCTAAGAATTTTCCGGCTTCTGCGGCGAAGGTACACTTTGTCGGGTTGAGTCTCATGTTGTGTTTTCTGAGGGTGCCGAAGACACTGGTGAGGTCGGTCAGCAAGTTTCCGTCTTCTTGTGTCTTTACCAGCATGTCGTCGACGTACACCTCTAGTTGTAGTCCGATGTGCTCTGAGAACACTTTGTTCATTAGCCTCTGGTAGGTTGCCCCTGCGTTCTTCAGCCCGAAGGGCATTACTACGTAGCAGTAGTTTGCCCTTGGGGTTATGAACGAGGTTTTTTCTTGGTCGGGTCCGTACATCGGGATTTGGTTGTATCCCGAGTATGCATCCATGAAGGAGAGATATCTGTAGCCTAAGGCTGCGTCGACTAAGGCGTCGATGTTTGGTAGTGGATATGGGTCTTTGGGGCAGGCTTTGTTGAGATCCGTGTAGTCGACGCACATCCTCCATTTTCCATTGGGCTTTTTTACCAGGACCACGTTTGCGAGCCATAGGGGGTATTTTACTTCCCTAATGAACCCTGCATCTAGTAGTGCTTGTACTTGTTCTTCTATTGCTTGCATGCGTTTCGGGCCCGAGCTTCCTGCGTCGCTGTTGGACAGGTCGGGATCCCGGGTACACTGATAGCTTATGGCACATTAGGTCGGGGCTTATGCCTGGCATGTCGGAGGCTTTCCAGGCAAAGAGGTCGGAATTCTCTTTTAAGAGGGTTATGAGTTCCTCTTTTAGGCCTGCTTCGAGGTTCGCTCCTACGTTTGTTATTTTTTCAGGTGTGTTCCCGATTTGGATTTTTTCGGTTTCTCCCTCTGGTTGTGGCCGGAGGTCTTCTCGGGTTTGAACTCGTCCGAGTTCTATTGTATTGACCTCTTTCCCTTTTAGGCTCAGGCTTTCGTTGTAGCATCGCCGTGCTAGTTTTTGGTCGCCTTTTAGGGTAGCGATTCCCTTTGTGGTAGGGAACTTCATACAGAGGTGTGGGGTTGAGACTATAGCTGCTAGTCTGTTTAGGGTTGGTCGCCCAATGAGGGCATTGTATGCTGAAGTGACGTCGACTATAATGTAGTCGATGCTTAATGTTCTAGACTGTTCGCCTCTTCCAAAGGTAGTATGTAGCGAGATGTATCCTAAGGGATGGATCGGGGTGTCCCCTAGTCCAAATAAGTCGGTGGGATAGGCTTTTAGCTCTTTTTCTTCAAGTCCGAGTTTGTCGAAGGCTGTTTTGAACAGGATATCTGCTGAGCTTCCCTGGTCAACCAGGGTTCGATGTAGGTTGGCGTTTGCTAGGATGATGGTGATTACCATTGGATCGTCGTGCCCGGGTATTACCCTTTGAGCATCTTCTCGGGTAAACGAGATAGTAGGTAATTCGGGCAGGGGGCTGTCTTCTCGGACATGATAGACGTCTTTGAGGTGTCTTTTTCGCGAGGATCTGGATGTTCCTCCGCCTGCAAAACCTCCATTTATCATGTGAACGTGCCTTTCAGGGGTTCGCGGGGTTTGCTCAGCCCGATCTTCGTTATCTCCCCTCCTTCTCTTTTTGGTCTCTTCTCCCTTCTCTGCTATGTATCTGTCGAGTTTTCCTTCTCCGGCTAGCTTTTCTATAACATTTTTTAGGTCGTGGCAGTCGTTAGTAGAATGACCGTAGAGCTTGTGGTATTCACAGTATTCGGACCGATCTCTCCCTGCTCTCTTGTGTTTTAGAGGTCGGGGCGGTGGGATTTTTTCGGTGTGGCATACTTCTCTGTAGACGTCTACCAGGGAAACTCGGAGGGGAGTGTAGCTATGATACTTCCGTGGCTTGTCCGAGTTGGATTCTTCTTTCTTCTTCTGTTCCCGATCTCGATCTCGGAACGGGTAGGTTGATTCCTTCCTAGAAGAGTCTCTTAGCTGGGAGGTTTCCTCCATGTTGATATATTTTTCTGCCCGTTCCTGCACCTCGTATAGGGAGGTCGGGTATCGTTTGGATAGGGATTGGCTAAACGGTCCCTCTTTTAGGCCGTTTGCTAGTCCCATGATGGCTGCTTCAGTGGGCAAGTGTTGTATGTCCAGGCAGGCTTTGTTGAATCGCTCCATGTACTCTCGGAGAGTTTCTTGGTTACCTTGTTTGATCCCGAGTAGACTGGGGGCATGTTTTGCCTTGTCCTTTTGAATGGAGAATCTTGTTAGGAATTTTTTGGTTAGGTCTTCGAAGCTGGTGATTGATCTAGGTGGCAGGTTGTCGAACCACTTCATGGCTGATTTGGTGAGAGTGGTGGGGAAGGCTTTGCACCGAATCGCGTCGGAGGCGTCGACTAGGTACATTCTGCTTCTGAAGTTGCTGAGGTGGTGACTTGGGTCGGTGGTGCCGTCGTAGAGATCCATATCGGGTGGTTTAAAGTTTCGCGGTACCTTCTCTTTCATGATCTCTTGCGTGAAGGGATCATGGTTGCCTTCGGGGGTGGGGCCGCGGTCTGACCGATCTTTCAGGTTGGCCTCTATTTTCCGCAGTTTTTCTTCTAATTCTCTGCGCTTGCGAGCTTCCCTTCTCAGATTTTGCTTCTGTATGTCCTCTTCGAGTTGTTTTAGTCGGTTTTGTTGTGCCCGGAATGCTTCTAGAATTTCCGAGCTCTTTTCTTTTTCGGGATTTCGTGGATCTTTGTTTGGGAGTGACGTCTTTGGGCGATTCTGTTTGTTTCCTCCTGGAGTGCGTGGTGATAGAGGGCTGTCCGGTCGTTCTCCGGTGTCAACTTCCTCCTCTTGTTCTGATGCCGCGCGGTCATTGTTGGAGGGATCGTCCGCCATGGTAGAGGGATGACTTCCAGGTCCCCGGCAACGGCGCCAATGTTCCGGGGGTTACCTGAAACGTGTAGCTCGGTCGTCTGGCAAGACCCGAGGTGAGGGTGCTGTGACCCGAGCTTGATGTGCCGAGCGGCTGGTGGTTGTACCTGCAATGACACTCCGATGCTTAAGTTAGCATGGGTCCAAGCAGATATCGAGTAGAATTAGAGTATGAGTTATACCTGGGTGCTCCAGTGTATTTATAGTAGTTGGTCGTGATCTTCCCTGGATAAGATATTCTTATCTTATCTTATCTTTTGGGAGTTTTATCCCTATCTTTGTGGAACCGCCTTTCTTTAGGCCTTTTCGGCCTTTAGGTTTTGGGCTTCGTTCCTTCTGATGGGCCTTCTTAGCTTATTTGTCCGAGGTCCGACCTCAGGCGTGGGCCTTGGGACGAGGTCGGACCTTTCTATGAACTTCCGAGTTGGGGGAGCTCGGTCAGGGTATGAACAGATTCCATTGATGTTTTGAGATTTTGATCCTCATTATTGCTCCTTGACAATTGTTTGTTGTTAATTCCTTGTATTGCAATATCTTTGATTCTACTTTTCTCTTCATTTTACTATGACCTTCCTTCATGCTCACTACATGTTTGATAAAATGTCAACACTAGCTATGGAGTAGAATTTTTACACTTGGCATAGGGTTTGGTCATTGGAAGAAATTGAATAGTTGTATCAATAGTTGATTGAGAGTTAGTGATTGCTAATTGACTTGGAGTGCACTAAAGCTAGATTCCCATGAGGTGAAGCTAGGACTTGTGACTCAAGTTGATTGTTTTCATTTGATTTTCCTCTATACTTAGGGGATGACTAAATGAAGCAAGGCCTAATTGTTGTCAACATTGAATGGACTATAAGGATAGGAGTTCTAATGCCAACCCTAAGCCAAGCCTTTTGATAATTGATTGCTTGTTTCTCATTGCATTGCTAAAACCTTCAAAGAATTCCAACGAGGCTTACTAAGTCAATAAGATGCAAACTTTGGCAATTCCAAGGGAGGACGACTCGGGAGACTAGTACTCTCGGATATAGATTGTAGATTTGTTTGATGATGGATTTTGCGTTGGTTTAGACTATACTACGATTGATCACTTGATAAATTCTATACCGACAAAAATTCATTTGTCAAGGCTAGAACCCAAAGGCACAGCATTCTCTGATCTGGAAGATCCGACCTTGTCTGTGGTATTTTGAGTAGGATCATTAATGAGAATGGACTGCAGGAGCTTCACCCTCAATCAGAATGGATCCATACTATCCCTGTGGTTTAGATCTGGAAGAGATTGGCAACCGCGATTGACGTACGCAAAATTACCGATTAAGAATTTAATTCAGAAATCAGCGTTGCAAGTACAGTTCTTAATCATTAAAAACTCCGCATATCAATTTAAAAGGGTTGTCACAAAATTTAGAAATAAATACTGGTAGTAGAAATCCCAGGTCGTCTCCCAACGGGTTGCTAAGAGAGTGCTATTTATTGTTCAAGGAGGCTTCTGAGAAATTTGAAGTTGGAGAATAGAATTAAAGCAAAGTAAGTGAATGAGAGATTTAATTAATTATGATAAAAAGCCTTGATTGGGAGAAGATTAATCGAAAGTTCTATCCTTATTGAATTTTCCCAGGATTAATTAATAATGAGTTGTTGTTTTTACTTAGTTAACCTTTACCGAATAAACGAAAGTCAAGTAACTGAGCCAGCTTCTATTCACAAGTCCTAATCCTATCCCTTGGGAATGATTAGCGTTAGTAACTAGAAAGCTAGCCAACAACTTCCAATTATCAATTAATTCTTGAGTATTCCAACTCAAGGGTCTCCTATTAATCAACTCCCAAGTCAAGTTGGGAGTATACTCCATTGAAATGAATACAGCATTCTGGTGCATGAAATTGTGATCACACTTTTCATAACTCTGCACAACTAACCAGCAAGTGCACTGAATCATCCAAGTAATACCTTACGTGGGTAAGGGTTGATCCCACGGAGATTGCCGGCTTCAAGTAAGCTATGGTTATCTTGTAACTCTTAGTCAGGAGATTAATGATAAAAAGGATTTTGTTGCAAAAAGTAAAAGAGCATGAAATGAATGATACTTGTTATTCAGTAATGGAGAAGAGGTTGAGGTTTCAGAGATGCTCTGTCTTCTGAATCTCTACTTTCCTACTGTCTTCCTCTCTCAAATGCGCAAGGCTCCTTCTATGGCAGGTTGTATGTTGGTGGATCACCGTTGTCAATGGCTACCATCCGTCCTCTTAGTGAAAATGGTCCAGGTACAATTTCTGTACGGCTAATCATCTGTCGGTTCTCACTTATGTTGGAATAGGATCTCTTTATCCTTTTGCACACTGTCACTGCGCCCAACATTCGTGAGTTTGAAGCTCATCACAGTCATCCCTTCCCAGATCCTACTCGGAATACCACAAACAAGGTTTAGACTTTTCGAATCTCAGGAATGCTGCCAATTGGTTCTAGCCTCTACCACAAAGGTTCTAATCTCACGAATTGGAATGCTCTGTTGTCAGGAGAGGCAAGTCAAACTCGTGGATTAGAAACCCAAGAGATACGCACTCAAGCTGTCGCCCAATGACTACGTTGAGCTCAGATAGAACGGAAGTGGTTGTCAAGCATGCGTTCATAAGTTTGAGAATGATGATGATTGTCACAGATCATCACATTCATTCTATTGAAGTACGAGTGAGTATCTTATAACGGAAGCAAGCGTGATTGAATAGAAAACAGTAGTAATTGTATTAATTCACTGAAACACAACAGAGCTCCTCACCCCCACCTATGGGGTTTAGAGACTCATGCCATAGAAGATACAATATGAAATGTAAAAAATGTCATAAGTCCTCAATAGTAACCTAGGTTTACAGAGAATGAGTAACTAAGTGCAGATAGTGTAGAAATCCACTTTCAGGGTCCACTTGGTGAGTGTTTGGGCTGAGCTTTGAAGCTTTCACGTGCATAGGCCATTCTTGGAGTTAAACACCAGCTTGGGTGCCAGTTTGGGCGTTTAACTCCAGTTTTGGTGCCAGTTCTGGCATTTTATGCCAGAAAAGGATTTCTAGCTAGCGTTTAACGCCAGTTTGGGCCATCAAATCTCGGGCAAAGTATGAACTATTACACATTGCTGGAAAGCCCAAGATGTCTAATTTCAAATGCAATTAAGAACGCGCCAATTGGGCTTCTGTAACTCCAGAAAATCTATTTCGAATGCAGGAGGGTTAGAATTCAACAGCATCTGCAGTCCTTTCTCAGCCTTTGAATCAGATTTTTGCTCAGGTCCCTCAATTTCAGCTAGAAAATATCTAAAATTATAGAAAAACACACAAACCCATAGTGAAGTCTAGAAATGTGATTTCTGAATAAAAATTTATAAAAATATAACAAAAAGTGAATAAAACATGCTAAAAACTATATGAAAATACTACCAAAAACCGTATAAAATATCCGCTCATCACAACACCAAACTTAAAACGTTGATTATCCCCAAGCATCTAGACAAACAAAATAGGATAAAAAGAAGATTATGGTGCAATAACATCTCAGAGTCTTTAATGAAGCTCAAATTCAACTTAGATGAGAGGGGCTTAGAACTTTTTGCTTCTGAATAGTTTTGGCATCTCATTTTATCTTTGTTTGCAAATATATAAATCTCACAAGGAATCAGCTGATGAATCTCCACTTCTTTTCCCAGCATAATACAGTGAATCATCACTGCCCTTTTGACAGTGACTTCAGACCTGTTACTGGTGGGAAGCATAGAACGCCCAATGAAATCCAGCCAGCCCCTAGCAACTGGTTTGAGATCTCCTCTCTTCAGTTGGTTTGGTACACCTTTTGAGTTAGTTATCCACTTGGTTCCAGGGAGGCATATGTCCTCTAGAACTTGATCCAGCTTTTTATCTTTAACCATTCTCCTATTAAAGGATTCTGAATCATCTTGTAACTGAGGAAGTTTGAGGACTTCTCTCACTTTGTCAAGATGAAAGTAAATAACCTTTCCTCTGACCACAGTCCAAAAGGTGTGGAAGGAAGTTCCCTCCATGCTTTACTTATCTGTCATCCACAGATTTGCATAGCAGTCATGGATCATGTTTCTTCCAACATGTATCTCAGGATTAGCCAGGATTTCCCAGCCCCTGTTTCGAATCTGCTATTGGATCTCCCGATATTCGTCATCTTTCAGATCGAATTTAACTTTTGGGATCACTGATCTTTGGCACCCAATTTTGAAGTAATGGTCTGCATGTTCTTTTGTGCAGAACCTCTCATGTATCAAAGGTTTTGGATTGTTTTCTTTCTTGCCTCTTGGAGTGGTTTGTTTTCCTTTAGGGGCCATGATCTTGGTATATTTTAACTCAGTGATCATGGAAAAACAAACCAAACTTAGAGGTTTGATTGTCTTCAAACAGAAAAAAGAAAGAAGAGGAAGAGAGGGATAGATTCGAATGATGGGTCTAGGAAGGTGGACGAATGTGTTTTAAAAAAGGAGGGGGAATGCGTTTTGAATTTTTTGAAAAAGAAAAGATAGAAAGATATGATTGATAAAAGATAAACATGCTGTGAAAAAGATAGGATTTGAAAATTTAAAAGATATGAAAAAGATATGAGGAAGTAAAATCTGAATTTTTGTTAATGCATAAAAAATAAAAGATAATATGGATGAATGAAACAGATTTAGGAAGAAATTGGAGAGATAAATGAGTTTTAAAAAATGTTTTGAAAAAGAATTGAAAAGGAATTGCAAAGATTTTATAAGATTATTAATTTTTTTTTGAAATGGGTATTGAAAGATGAAGATTTGTAATAATTTTTATGCAGAAAATTATGAATTAAAATAAGAAAATTTGAAAAAATTTGAATTGGAAACGAAATCCCCTCCCCCTTGCTGTTCTGGCGTTAAACGCCTAGAATGATAGCCATTCTGGCGTTTAACGCCCATCTGATGGCCACTTTGGGCATTTAACGCCCAGCCATGTACCCTGACTGGCATTAAACGCGGCAGAAAGCCTTTGTCACTGGGCATTTTTCTAAACGCCCAGGAGGCTGCTGTTTCTGGCATTAAACGCCCAGAATGCTGTCCATTCTGGAGTTTAACGCCCAGAATGGTACCTTTACTGGCGTTAATTGCCTAGAATGATAGCCATTCTGGCGTTTAACACCCAGTTTGCTACCTTTATTGGCGTTTAAATGCCAGTAAGCTTATTTTCCATTGGCTTCTCTGTTTTTCTGTTCTAGACTCTTCTGTTACTCTTTAAACCTTTGTAATTGACCATATACCTTAAAAATAAACTATATTAAACTCATATAATTATTATTTGAATAACAACACTGATAAACCCCTATTTTAGGGTTCATCTTGTGCTCAATTGAGTGGTTTTTATCAACTCTTTACCCACTTATTCATACTATTTGAATGGTTTTACTTTTTACTTCCGGATTTTGTGCTATGATTGAAAACATGCTTCTTTGGGCTTTTAATTTTGCTATGTTTAATCCTCTCTTATTACCATTCGATGTCTTGATATGTGTGTTATGTGATTTCAGGGTTTACAGGGCAGGAATGGCTTAGAGGATGGAAAGGAAGCATGCAAAAGTGGAAGGAATAAAAGAAATTGATGGAAGTGCAAAGCTGTTAGCCCTGACCTCTTCTCACTCAAATAGTCATAACTTGTGCTATAGAAGTCCAAATGAAGCGGTTCTAGTTGCGTTGGAAAGCTAACATCCGGGGCTTCGAAATGATATATAATTTGCTATAGTGCCTGTACAGTTAGGCGACACGAACGCGTGCTCCACGTGGACACGTCGCAGTGACGAAAATCAACGTGATAGAATTCGCAATCAGCGATTTCTGGGCTGTTTTTGACCCAGTTTTTGGCCCAGAAAACACATATTAGAGGCTATAAAGTGGGAGAATCCATTCATTCATCATCATTCATTCATAATTCACAATTTTAGTTTTTAGATGTAGTTTTAGGATTTAGGATTAGGATTCCTCTTAAAGGATTTAGGATTTCTTCTTCTCAATTTTCAGGTTTATGTTCCTTTTATTTATTTTCCCAATTTACCTTATGAACTTTTCTATGTTAGATTTGATTTCTTTTATTAATGCAATTTGAGGTATTTCAGATATACGTTTTTTATTTAGCTTTCTATATTCTTGGTTCTGGTTGATTGATTGGTGACTGTTGAGTTGTCAAACTCATCGTGATTGATAATTGTTATCTTTGCTGATTGATTTAGATTCCTATAACTCTAGTCTTTCCTTAGGAGTTGACTAGGACTTTAGGTGTTAAATTGATTTGTCCACTTGACTTACCTTTATAGTTAGAGGTTGATTGAGTGGGAGCAAAAAAAATATAATTCTCATCACCATTTATAAGGATAACTAGGATAGGACTTCTAGTTTTCATACCTTGCCAAGAGTTTTCTTTGCTATTGATTTAATTCCCTGCAATCTATTTTCCTTGTTCAACCTTTCAAAAACCCAAAAATATTATTTTCCATAACCAATAATAAATCATACTTCCCTGTAATTCCTTGAGAAGACGACCCGAGGCTTTAATATTTCGGTTTATAAATTTTACTGGGTTTGTTACGTGTGACAACCAAACTTTTGTACGAAAGGATTCTCTGTTGGTTTAGAAAATATACTTACAACGCGATTATATTTGTGAAATTCTTTACCGATAGAAAGTCCGATCGTCAAAAATGGCGCCGTTGCCGAGAAATTGCACGATCAAACATTGCCATGTGACGTCTCTCTGGTACCTCATCAAGTAGCCACACAATAGGAGTCTCGTACACATGATTTAGGTTAAAGTTCATGTACAAATGGGGTGCAGACATTGGCTGGTCTCACAGTATATACATATAAATAGAAAACGAGATTCACCCTAGACTCAAAAGACTACCTAGGGCGGAATTCTTTTTGGGAACGATCGTCAGCGAACTACGGAAGGGTACTCATGCTTCCATTTGAAGGGGGGAAGGGAGAGAGAAGGGGTAAGAACTGGGGAGTTCTTAGTAGGGTCGGGGTTATTAGTTACGTTCATTAATTATATGTTGTTTTTCAAACAAATAGCAAAATACAAAAAAGCAGTAAATAGAAGATGAAGATAAATAGAGGAAATAGAGAAAATAGAAAACAGAACACAAACAAAAGAATACAAGAAAATACAACACAAACACAGAGAATATAATACAATCAAGGAAAGCATACATTCATACCACAATCATAACCCTAGCACAGGTAATGAGCTCATCTTCCGGTTTCTACACGCTCCCGACGTAACCCGAAGCAGCTGAAACAGGTATGGCTTTCCAGTTGGCTATACCCCTGTGTACAGGAAATAACCCCTCTGCCACCACAGGGTCCACTGCACGCAGGAAATAACACATCTGCCACTGCAGGGATGTATGCCGACACACCTTCTGTATACAAAAAATAACCCCTTTGCCACTACAGAAATGGAACAGGTGGTCACGGTACTTCTGTAGCAGGAAATAACCCATCTACCTTACAGAAATAAAATATGGATCTGTACCACAGGAAAGCGTTCTCAGTGGTCGCACCACCATCTATCTGACTGCCTCAATGCAGCAGATGATCATACAAGTATATCTGGAGTTGCCGTTACGCAACAAATGAATAAACACATCTCTTGGGTTGCCTTAAGCAACAAATAAACAAATATCTCTTAGTCTCTTTACTCTTCTCTGGTTACTCTTTTCTCTGCTTAATGTATGTATTTAAAGCTTATGTAAATTTCGGTATGAATAGTTAGCCTGTTTATTTTCATTAAGTCTATATTGAAATAGTTTAACTTTTCATATAATACCTAACCTTAGGCGCAACTCAATAACTAACTATGTTGCCCTAATTCGTTCACTAATCTCTGTATGTTTTTCTATCATTAAAACTTTACAGAATTTTCTTTGATTTTTATCTTTTCTTTAACTTTTTATCTTTCCTTTATCTCTGCCCACTAACATGTTATTACCACTCCCTAAGTGTGTTATGAAGGTAACTATGAGATTCTGCACTTAAAGTTGTCTTTCTAAAGCTTTTACAGAAAACTGCATTTTTCGCATTATTTTATTATTTTTATTAAAATATTATTTTTAATTAAATATTATTATTTAATATTTTATTATTATTTATTATTTTATTATTAAATTTTCGAAAATTACCCCACTTTAACCTTTAACTTTTAAAAATTCACTTTTTATCACCCGTAGCTTTTAATATATCTACTTTAACCACCCTAACTTTCAGAAATTACCAAATAACCACTTAAACACCAAAAATTTTACTTCCTTGCACTTTTAAAGATCTAAAGCCTTTTCTTCATTGTTCTTCATTACACTCAAAGTGTTCTTCGTGTTCTTCATAAATTTTTCAGATTCTTTCTCTATTTTTACCTGTTTTTCAGTCTTTTCAGCAACCGATTTTTACCATAATTCATAATAAATTAGCAGCCACTAAAACCCCATCTTTTCTACATAATTTTAACACAAGTTGAACCTCAATTTAAGCCTAGGGTTTCATTTTTCCAGTTGCTCCAAGAACATGAACTTTAAAGCTTGAATTTCATCAAATTTCATCAAAATTTCACCAAATTTTCAATAAGAATCAATCATATATGCAACCAATTTTAGCAAAGCCAAATCATACAACATTCACACAACTCAAACACAGTTAATCAAGATTAAATTTGTCAAACCCTACCTTGATTTGCTGCTCCAAATCCTGTTACTCTTTGAAGTGTTCTTAAAGCACTTTTTCCTCCTAAATCACATCAAGAACAACTTTAAATCCAAAAAATCTCAACTAACCAAATCTCACTCAGCATGTTAGGAAGGGACATCTCACCTTATACTTGCTGGAAATTAACGTTTCTTGGCCCTCAAGTCAAGTTAAGCATGATTCCTAAGGAAGAGCATCAAGAAAACACATGTTTAAGCATGTTTCCTTGAAAACCGAATTGAAAGGGGAAAGGAACAGCCATCTCACCTTATTTCCAGCTTTGATAAGTTATATGTTTATGTAGAGGAAGAAGAGAGGATCATTTTGGTGAAATCGGAATTTTGATTTGAGTTTTAGTTCAGAAGAAATCAAGCTTTGAAGATTAAGTGTTCATGAAAGTTTGTCTCTTTTCTCTCTTGTTATTTTCGGTCAAAGGGAGTAAATGACCAGCCTTGGAGTGTCTTGGGGGTGTAGGGTGAGTTGTGATTAGTTGTCTTGGAGGTGGATAAAAATAATATTAAAATATCTCAGGTGTATAACTACTAAAACTTGATGTATCAGAACATTTGTAAAAACATCTCTAAAAATTATTTTCTGAGCTACTAGCCTAAATGACACCATAACATATTTATTGTGAGAATAAAACATGTATAATGAGGCCTTAGCATTGCTAAAGTCATCAGAGAGTGTTGGTGCTAAGCTGTACCAATAAACTATGAACCCGGTTAAACCGATTTCCTGTTTTTAACTAAAATAGGCTAGGTAACCTTATAATATCATGCAAGAAGCTTATAATACTAATATAATTATAATATTATCCTATTATCTCTATTCTCTCATGAATTGAGTCCGGTTCGTCAAACTGAGATTATTTACGAAAAATAGAATCAAAACTCCTAACCGATACGGTTCAAAAACTAGGTTCTTCGCAATTGCGTTGTCAGGCTTATCTCCACTAAGGTCCTAAATTAAGGATAATATAATGACAATGAGGATTGAGATTCTTGATGATATAGTAGAGGTTCTCCCCTTAATGATCTTCCGAAGAAATCCGTACTTTCAGAAAAGATCTCACGTACTCGAAAATTGGGATTGTTACACAAGTCCCTCAATTTCAGCCAGAAAATACCTGAAATCATAGAAATACACGCAAACTCATAGTAAAGTCCAGAAATGTGAATTTTGCTTAAAAACTAATAAAAATATACTAAAAAGTAGCTAGATTCTACTGAAAACTACCTAAAAACAATGCCAAAAAGCGTATAAATTATCCGCTCATCAAACCACATCCCTCTCTATATGTTCGAATTCCTCTCTCTACCTCATCCTTCTATTCTTCTTTTCCTATGACACATCAAGGAATCTCTATACTGTGACATAGAAGATTCTATAATTTCTTTGTTTTCTTCTCTTTCATATGAGTAGGAACAAAGATAAAGGCATTCTTGTTGAAGCTGATCCTGAACCTGAAAGGACTCTGAAAAGGAAGCTAAGAGCAGCTAAAGCACAACTCTCTGGAGAGGACCTGACAGAAATTTTTGAAAAAGAAGAAGACATGGCAGCCGAAAATGATAACAACAATGCAAGGAAGATGCTTTGTGACCATGCTGCACCAACTTCCAACTTCTATGTAAGAAGCATCTCAATTCCATCCACTGGAGCAAACAACTTTGAGCTTAAGCCTCAATTAGTTTCTCTAATGCAGTAGAACTACATATTTCATGGACTTCCATCAGAAGATCCTCATCAGTTCTTATCTGAATTCTTGCAGATCTGTGATATTGTTAAGACCAATGTGATTGATCCTGAGGTCTACAGACTTATGCTTTTTCCTTTTGCTGTAAGAGACAGAGCTAGAACATGATCAGACTCATAACCTAGAGAAAGCCTAAACTCTTGGGACAAGCTGGTCAATGATTTCTTGACCAAATTCTTTCCACCTCAAAAGATGAGTAAGCTCAGAGTGGATGTCCAAACCTTAGGACAAAAGGAAGGTGAATCCTTCTATGAAGCTTGGGAAAGATACAAGCAATTAACCAAAAGGTGTCCTTCTGACATGTTTCCAGAATGGAGCATCATATGTATATTCTATGATGGTCTGTCTGAGTTATCCAAGATGTCATTGGACTACTTTGCTGGTGGATTTCTTCATCTGAAAATGCCTGTAGATGCCTAGGAACTCATTGAAATGGTTGCAAATAACCAGTTCATGTACACTTCTGAAAGAAATCCTGTGAATAATGGGACGACTCAGAAGAAATGAGTTCTTGAGATTGATACTCTAAATGCCATATTGGCTTAGAACAAAATATTGACTCAACAATTAAATATGATTTCTCAGAGTCTAACTGGAGTGCAAGCTAAAGACGCCTCCAGTGAAGGTGAAGCTTATGACCCTGAGACTCTTGCAATAGAAGAGGTGAATTACATGGGAGAAGCCTATGGAAACACCTATAATCCTTCATGGAGGAATCACCCAAATTTCTCATGGAAGGATCAACAGAAGCCTCAACAAGGTCTCAATAACAATAATGGTGGGAGAAATAGGTTTGGCAATAACAAACTTTTTTTATCATATTCTGAGCAACAGACAGAGAATTCTAAGTATAGCATCTCTGGCTTAGCAAACATAGTCTCTGATCTATCCAAGGCCACTCTCAGTTTCATGACTGAGGCACAGTCCTCCATCAGAAATTTAGAGGCACAAGTGGGTCAGCTGAGTAAAAGAGTTACTAAAACTACTCCTAGCACTCTCCCAAGCAATACAAAAGATACTCCAAAAAGAGAGTGCAAGGCCATTTACACATCCAACATGGCCGAACCTGTAGAGGAGGGAAAGACAGTGATTCCCAGTAAGGAAGACCTCATGGAACATCCACTGACCAATAGGGAGTTCTCTCATGAGGAACCAACGGAATCTGAGGTTCATCTAGAGACCATAGAGATTCCACTGATCTTTCTATTACCATTCATGAGCTCTGAAGAATATTCGTCTTCTGAAGCAGATGAAGTTACTTCTGAAGAGTAAATTGATCAGTATCTAGGAGCAATCATGAAGCTGAATGCCAAATTATTTGGTAATGAGACTTGGGAGGATGAATCTTCATTGCTCATTAATGAACTAAACGCCTTGGCTCAGCTGAAGATACCTTAAAAGAAATCGGATCCTGGAAGGTTCTTAATACCTTGAACCATTGGCACCATGACCTTTGAGAAGGTTCTGTGTGATCTGAGGTCAAGTGTAAACCTCATGCCACTCTCTGTAATGAAGAAGCTAGGGATCTTTGAGGTACAAGCTGCAAGAATCTAACTGGAGATGGCAAACAAATCAAAGAAACAGGCTTATGGACTTGTAGAGGATGTCTTGGTAAAGGTTGAAGACCTTTACATCCCTGCTGACTTCATAATCCTAGACACTGAAAAGGATGAGGATGAATCCATCATCCATGGAAGACCCTTCCTAGCCACAGTAAAAGCTGTGATTGATGGAGACAGAGGAGAGTTAGTCCTTCAAGTAAATGAGGACTACCTTGTGTTTAAAGCTCAAGGATCTTCCTCTGTAAACATGGAGAAAAAGTATGAAAAGTTTCATCCAATTCTCTCCATGTAGAGTCAAGCAAAGCCCCTACATTCAAACTCTAAGTTTGGTGTTGGGAGGCCACAATCATGCTCTGAGCATTTGTGAAGCTCTAAAAGAGCTCACTGTCAAGCTATTGACATTAAAGAAGCACTTTTGGGAGGCAACCCATTTTTGTTTTATTTATCTATGTTATTTTATGTTTTCTTTAGGATCATGATCATGTGGAGTCACGAAAATAATTGCTAAATTAAAGCAAAATAAAAAACAGCATCAAAAATAGCACACCCTAGAGGAAGAGCTTACTGGCATTTAAACGCCAGTAAGGATACCAAAATGGGCGTTTAACACCCAGCCTGACAGTATTTTGGGCGTTTAAACACCAAAAATGGGCAACAGTGTGGCGTTTAAACGCCAGAACTGGCAGGCATACTGGCGTTTAAACGCCAGTAAGGGTATAAAAATGGGCGTTTAAATGCCCAATCCAGCACCTTTTTGGGCGTTTAAATGCCAGAAAAGGGCAGTAGATTGGTGTTTAAATGCCAGAAAAGGGCAGCAGACTGGCGTTTAAATGCCCGAAAAGGGTATCAGCCCGGCATTTAAACGCCAGGATCAGCACTAAAAGGGCGTTTAACGCCAGCCGGGTGCAGGGATGAAAATCCTTGACACCTCAGGATATGTGGACCTGGTGCATGAAATTGTGATCTCAATGGCGCCAACAACTTGGTACGCACAATTGTAACTGATGAGCGGATATTTTGTACGCTTTTTGGGGGTAATTTCATGTAGATTTTAGTATGTTTCAGTTAGTTTTTAGTAAAATAATATTAGTTTTTAGGCAAAAATCATATTTCTGGACTTTACTATGAGTTTGTGTGTTTTTCTGTGATTTCAGGTATTTTCTGGCTGAAATTGAGGGAGCTGAGCAAAAATCTGACTTAGGCTGAAAAAGGACTGCTGATGCTGTTGGATCCTGACCTCCCTGCACTCGAAATGGATTTTCTGGAGCTACAGGAGTCCAATTGGCGCGCTCTCAACGGCGTTGGAAAGTAGACATCCAGGGCTTTCCAGCAATATATAATAGTCCATACTTTGAGCGAGGATAGACGACGTAACTTGGCGTTGAACGCCAAGTTCATACTGCTGTCTGGAGTTAAACGCCAGAAAAACGTCATGATCCGGAGTTGAACGCCCAAAACACGTCATAACCTGAAGTTTGACGCCAAGAAAGGCCTTTGCACGTGGAAAGCTTTAGTCTCAGCCCCAGCACACACCAAGTGGGCCCCAGAAGTGGATTTTTGCACCAATTATCTTAGTGTATTCATTTTCTGTAAACCTAGGTTACTAGTTTACTATTTAAACAACTTTTACAGACATATCTTGCACCTCATGACATTTTCAGATCTGAATTACATACTCTTTGACGGCATGAGTCTCTAAACCCCATTGTTGGGGGTGAGGAGCTCTGCAGCGTCTCGATGATTTAATATAATTCCTTTGTTTTCCATTCAAACACGCTTGTTCTTATCTAAGATGTTCATTCGCGCTTAACTGTGGAGAAGGTGATGATCCGTGACACTCATCACCTTCCTCAACCCATGAACGTGTGCCTGACAACCACCTCCGTTCTACATCAGACTGAATGAATGTCTCTTAGATTCCCCAACAGAATCTTCGTGGTATAAGCCGGATTGATGGCGGCATTCATGAGAATCCGGAAAGTCTAAACCTTGTCTGTGGTATTCCGAGTAGGATTCCGGGATTGAATGACTGTGACGTGCTTCAAACTTTAACCTGCTGGGCGTTAGTGACAGACGCAAAAGAGTGATTCTATTCCAGTAGGAGCGGGAACCAACCGGTGATTAGCCGTACTGTGACAGAGTGCGTGCATAGTTTTCACTGCGAGGATGGGAAGTAGCCATTGACAACGGTGACACCCTACATAGAGCTTGCCATGGAAGGAACCTGCGTGTGAGAAGAGGATTTCAAGGAAGAGTTGAAGTCAGAGGACAAAGCATCTCCAAAACTCCAACATATTCCCCAGTACTGAAAATCAAGTAACTCTATTATTTTAACTTACAATTTTATGAAATTTGTAGTTTGGCTTTTTACAAATAAATCCAAATAACTTCTTTAGCCTCCTGACTAAGATTAATAAAATAAGCATTGATTGCTTCAAACCAATAATCTCTGTGGATTCGACCCTTACTCACGTAAGGTATTACTTGGACGACCCAGTACACTTGCTGGTTAGTTGAACGGAATTGTGTCCACTCATGCCAATTTCTTAAATTCCATAATTTTACAATGATACCAAAAGGCACAAAATAGTGATCACAATTTCGTCCACCAAGTTTTTGGCGCCGTTGCCGGGGATTATTGAGTTTGGACAATTGAAGGTTTATTTTATTTCTTAGATTAGGAATAATTTATTTTGCGTTTTTATTCTTAATTTTCGTGAGTTTTAGTGTCTTGTTCTAAGTTTGGTGTCAATTGCATGTCTCATATTTTTCTTTAAAATTTTCGACTTGTGTCTTTGTTCTTCATTGATTTTCAAGTTGTTCTTGTTTATTTTTCTTGTTTGATCTTGAGTTTTTCTTGTTCTGTATCTTTTCTTGTTTTTCTTTTACTAATCCAAAGCATTAGTCTTTCAAAAAGAATATACCTGCCCAGAACAATTGTTACCTTTTCTGCCCATTTGGCTAGAATAGAAGGGTCATATTCTTGACAAGGGAGCACCAATACTTTTAAAAAATCTTTTTCAAAAATAATTTTTCTTGATTTAATCTTGTGCCAAACTCCAAGTTTGGTGTTTTATTATTAATTTTTATAATTTTCGAAAATTTTCTTAAAGTTTTCTAAAAATTTTAAGTTTGGTGTTCTTTCTTTTGTTCTTGGTGTTCTTGTGAATCTTCAAGGTGTTCTTGAGTTTTTCTTGTGTCTTGATCTTAAAATTTTTAAGTTTGGTGTTCCTTGGTGTTTTCCCTCCAAAAATTTTCGAAAATTAAGGAGCATTAGATCTAAAAATTTTAAGTCTTGTGTCTTTTGTGTGTTTTTCTCTTTCATCATAAAATTCAAAATTCAAAAAAATTTTATATTTTCTAACTAATTTTGAACCACTTTTTCGAAATTTTTATATAAATTTCAGATTTTAATTTCAAATTTTTCGAAAAAAATTTTCAAAAAAAAAAAAATAATAATAATAATAATAATAAATAAATTTTTAACTCCTTTTTATATATTGTTTTTACTTATTCCATTTTTTTCTAAATCAACATATAAATTATCTCTTGTGTTCCAATTCTAAAGTAAGTATGAATGGACAAGACAAGAGGACCCTGGGGTCATATGCTAACCCCACTACTGCTTCATATGGGAGTAGTATTTGTATACCCTCCATTGGAGTTAGTAGCTTTGAGCTGAATCCTCAGCTCATTATCATGGTGCAGCAAAACTGCCAGTACTCTGGTCTTCCACATGAAGAACCTACAGAGTTTCTGGCACAATTTCTGCAAATTGCTGATACAGTACATGATAAGGAAGTAGATCAGGATGTCTACAGACTATTACTGTTTCCATTTGCTGTAAAAGATCAAGCTAAGAGGTGGTTAAATAACCAGCCTAAGAACAGCATAAAAACATGGAAACAGCTGTCAGAAAAATTCCTGAATCACTATTTCCCTCCCAAACGGATGACACAGCTAAGGCTAAGCATCCAAGGCTTCAAACAAGGAGATAATGAATCCCTTTATGATGCATGGGAGAGATACAGAGAGTTGCTAAGAAAATGCCCCTCTGAAATGTTTTCGGAATGGGTGCAATTAGACATCTTCTACTATGGGCTTACAGAAAAAGCTCAGATTTCTCTAGACCACTCAGCTGGTGGATCTATACATATGAGAAAAACAATTGAAGAGGCTCAAGAGCTTATTGATACAGTTGCCAGAAATCAACATCTGTACTTAAGCAATGAATCTTTCAGGAAAGAAGAAGCTAAAACAGTAACTGCAGAACTCAGTCCAGTGGATCAGGCTAATGAGTTTAATCAGCAATTAGACTTTCTAACTCAGCAGCTAGCCGAATTCAAGGAAATGTTACAGGAAACAAGAATGGCTAACAGGAACATGGAAGTACAATTAAAGCAGACAGAAAAACAACTGTCAAGACAAATAACAGAAGAATGTCAAGCAGTTCAATTAAGAAGTGGGAAAACATTAAATACCTCACTTCAAAGCAGCAGGAAACCAAGAAATAAACAAGTGGATACTCAAAATCCTCCTAAAGACAGTCCGAGCCCAGAAAGGGACAAAGCTGGTGCTGAACGCCCAAACCATGCTCATTCCTGGCGTTCAACGCCAGAAACAAGCATGGATCTGGCGTTGAACGCCCAAAAGAAACATGGTTCTGGCGTTCAAACGCCAGAAACAAGCAGGGAGGTGGCGTTTAACGCCACCCCAGCTTCCACCCCTGGTATTCAAACGCCAGTGGGTGATCAGTCACATACAAGTGCTGATAACAATCCTTCTAAAAAGGCTTCCCAACCCACTTCTGTAGGTAATAAACCTGTAGCAACTAAAGTTGAGGAATACAAAGCCAAAATGCCTTATCCTCAAAAACTCCGCCAAGCGGAACAGGATAAGCAATTTGCCCGCTTTGCAGACTATCTCAGAACTCTTGAAATAAAGATTCCGTTTGCAGAAGCACTTGAGCAAATACCTTCTTATGCTAAGTTCATGAAAGAGATATTAAGTCATAAGAAGGATTAGAGGGAAACTGAAACAGTTTACCTCACTGAAGAATGCAGTGCAGTCATTCTAAAAAGCTTACCTGAGAAGCTTAAAGATCCTGGGAGCTTTATGATACCATGCACATTAGAAGGTGTTTGTACCAAGCAAGCTTTATGCGATCTTGGGGCAAGTATCAACCTAATACCTGCATCTACTATCAGAAAGCTTGGTTTAACTGAAGAAATCAAACCAACCAGGATATGTCTTCAACTTGCTGATGGCTCCATTAAATACCCATCAGGCGTGATTGAGGACATGATAGTCAAGGTTGGGCCATTTGCCTTTCCTACTGACTTTGTGGTGCTGGAAATGGAGGAGCACAAGAGTGCAACTCTCATTCTAGGAAGACCTTTCCTAGCAACTGGCCGAACCCTCATTGATGTCCAAAAAGGGGAAGTAACCTTGAGAGTCAATGAGGAAGAGTTCAAGCTGAATGTTGTTAAAGCCATGCAACATCCAGACACCCCAAATGACTGCATGAGTGTTGATATTATTGACTCTCTGGTAAGAGAGGTCAATATGGCTGAGAGTCTCGAATCAGAGCTAGAGGAATTTAGACTCAATGCTTTCGAAAATGCAAAGATTTACAAAGAGAAAGCGAAAAGATGGCATGATAAGAAATTGTCATCCAGAGTCTTTGATCCGGGGCAGAAAGTTCTGCTATTCAATTCTAGGCTCAGATTATTCCCTGGGAAATTAAAATCCCGGTGGAGAAGTCCATATGTCATTACAAACGTATCACCATATGGATACATAGAGCTTCAGGATAATGACTCTAACAAAAAGTTCATTGTTAATGGACAAAGAGTCAAACATTATCTTAAGGGCAATTTTGAGCAAGAATGCTCAAAACTGAGACTTGATTAAAACTCAGTCCAGCTAATGACATTAAAGAAGCGCTTGCTGGGAGGCAACCCAGCCACTCACAAAATATAATTTTATTTGATCTAGTTTTACAGGTAGATGCTAGAGTATCTTCAAAAGGTGAAATAGCAATTGATTGAAGTCACAGAGTTACAAGGAAAATTGGAAGCTCACTGGCGTGAAAAAGCCAGTAAGAAACAATTTGGGCGTTGAACGCCCATGAGAAGCACCCACTGGGCGTTTAACGCCAGTAAAGGTAGCATCTGGGCGTTAAACGCCAGAAAGATGCATCAGCTGGGCGTTGAACGCCCAGAAGAAGCAGCATTTGGGCGTTAAACGCCCAAACCATGCAGCAGTTGGGCGTTTAACGCCAGGATGGTGGGGAGGAGGTAAAATTCGTTTTTCTTTACAATTTTTCTAAATTTTTATGTTTCAATTCATGATTTCTTGCATAAACATGTTTCAAAATGTCACCCTTCAAAATCAAATTGGTTTTCTAAAGAACCCTAATTTCTAAAATCCCTTTTTCAAAAATATCAAATGTATCTTAACTCATAAACATAAATCTTTTTCCAATCCAATTCTTTTTCAAATATTTTTAATTTCTTCTCATATCTTTTTCAACTCATCTTATCTTTATTTGAAAAATGCCTTTCCTTCTACTCCTCTCCTTTCCTTTCTTTTGCTTGAGGACAAGCAAACCTCTAAGTTTGGTGTGATTTGCCATGATCACTGAGCTAAAACTCATTAAGATCATGGCACCTAAGAGAACAGGAAGAGCAAGGATGTGAACTTAAGGGAGCTGAAGCGTCAGAAATTAATTCTTAAAGGCACCCCACAGACTAGAGGAACATCCACTTCCCAAAATACAGGTTGTTAAGTTCTAATTCCAGCTTTAACTCTGTGATAGTATGATTATAGGATTTTACCTTAGAAGTTATATAGTAGTAGTAGTAATTAGTATGTCTATTTTGATTTTATTTCCAATTAAGCTATAATTTATTTTTCTCATCATCATTAGGCATGAATAAAGTAGTAGATTTTTTTTAGAATAAAGAAGTAATCTATATTTTTCGAGTTCTTAATAATAAAATTTATAATTAATTATATGTGGTGGCAATACTTTTTGTTCTCTGAATGAATGCTTGAACAGTGCATAATATGTACTTTGAATTTGATGAATATTGGCTCCTGAAAGAATGATGAACAAAGAGAAATGTTATTGATGATCTGAAAAAAAATCATGAAATTGATTCTTGAAGCAAGAAAAAGCAGTGAAAAAAAAAAAAAGAGGCGAAAAAAAAAAAGAAAAGAAAGAAAAAGAAAAAGCCAATAGCCCTTAAAACCAAAAGGCAAGGGTAGCAAGGATCCAAGGCTTTGAGCATCAATGGATAGGAGGGCCCAAGGAAGTTAAATCCAGGCCTAAGCGGTTAAATCAAGCTGTCCCTAACCATGTGCTTGTGTCATGAAAGTCCAAGTGAAAAGCTTGAGACTGAGTGGTTAAAGTCGTGATCCAAAAGAGTGTGCTTAAGAGCTCTGGACACCACTAACTGGGGACTTTAGCAAAGCTGAGTCACAATCTGAAAAGGTTCACCCAGTTATGTGTCTGTGGCATTTGTGTATCTGGTGGTAATACTGGAAGACAAAGTGCTTAGGGCCACGGCCAAGACTCATAAGTAGCTGTGTTCAAGAATCAACATGCTTAACTAGGAGAGTCAATAACACTATCCGAAATTCTGAGTTCCTAAGGATGCCAATCATTCTGAAAATTTAAAGATACAGGGAGATGCCAAAACTGTTCAGAGACAAAAAGCTACAAGCCCCGCTCATCTAATGAGACTCTGAGCTTCATTTAAAATTCGAGAATATTATTACTTCTTTATTTCTGTTAAAACCTATTTTATTCATCTAGTTGCTTGAGGACAAGCAACAGTTTAAGTTTGGTGTTGTGATGAGCGGATATTTTGTACGCTTTTTGGGGGTAATTTCATGTAGATTTTAGTATGTTTCAGTTAGTTTTTAGTAAAATAATATTAGTTTTTAGGCAAAAATCATATTTCTGGACTTTACTATGAGTTTGTGTGTTTTTCTGTGATTTCAGGTATTTTCTGGCTGAAATTGAGGGAGCTGAGCAAAAATCTGACTTAGGCTGAAAAAGGACTGCTGATGCTGTTGGATCCTGACCTCCCTGCACTCGAAATGGATTTTCTGGAGCTACAGGAGTCCAATTGGCGCACTCTCAACGGCGTTGGAAAGTAGACATCCAGGGCTTTCCAGCAATATATAATAGTCCATACTTTGAGCGAGGATAGACGACGTAACTTGGCGTTGAACGCCAAGTTCATACTGCTGTCTGGAGTTAAACGCCAGAAAAATGTCATGATCCGGAGTTGAACGCCCAAAACACGTCATAACCTGAAGTTTGACGCCAAGAAAGGCCTTTGCACGTGGAAAGCTTTAGTCTCAGCCCCAGCACACACCAAGTGGGCCCCAGAAGTGGATTTCTGCACCAATTATATTAGTGTATTCATTTTCTGTAAACCTAGGTTACTAGTTTACTATTTAAACAACTTTTACAGACATATCTTGCACCTCATGACATTTTCAGATCTGAATTACATACTCTTTGACGGCATGAGTCTCTAAACCCCATTGTTGGGGGTGAGGAGCTCTGCAGCGTCTCGATGATTTAATATAATTCCTTTGTTTTCCATTCAAACACGCTTGTTCTTATCTAAGATGTTCATTCGCGCTTAACTGTGGAGAAGGTGATGATCCGTGACACTCATCACCTTCCTCAACCCATGAACGTGTGCCTGACAACCACCTCCGTTCTACATCAGACTGAATGAATGTCTCTTAGATTCCCCAACAGAATCTTCGTGGTATAAGCCGGATTGATGGCGGCATTCATGAGAATCCGGAAAGTCTAAACCTTGTCTGTGGTATTCCGAGTAGGATTCCGGGATTGAATGACTGTGACGTGCTTCAAACTTTAACCTGCTGGGCGTTAGTGACAGACGCAAAAGAGTGATTCTATTCCAGTAGGAGCGGGAACCAACCGGTGATTAGCCGTACTGTGACAGAGTGCGTGCATAGTTTTCACTGCGAGGATGGGAAGTAGCCATTGACAACGGTGACACCCTACATAGAGCTTGCCATGGAAGGAACCTGCGTGTGAGAAGAGGATTTCAAGGAAGAGTTGAAGTCAGAGGACAAAGCATCTCCAAAACTCCAACATATTCCCCAGTACTGAAAATCAAGTAACTCTATTATTTTAACTTACAATTTTATGAAATTTGTAGTTTGGCTTTTTACAAATAAATCCAAATAACTTCTTTAGCCTCCTGACTAAGATTAATAAAATAAGCATTGATTGCTTCAAACCAATAATCTCTGTGGATTCGACCCTTACTCACGTAAGGTATTACTTGGACGACCCAGTACACTTGCTGGTTAGTTGAACGGAATTGTGTCCACTCATGCCAATTTCTTAAATTCCATAATTTTACAATGATACCAAAAGGCACAAAATAGTGATCACAATTTCGTCCACCAGTAACCTCAACTCTTTTTCACAACTTCGCACAACTAACAAGCAAGTGCATTGGGTCGTCCAAGTAATAAACCTTACGTGAGTAAGGGTCGATCCCACGGAGATTGTCGACTTGAAGCAAGCTATGGTCATCTTGTAAATCTCAGTCAGGTAGATTCAAATGATTATGGAGTTTTGATAATTAAAAGATAAATAAACATAAAATAAAGATAGAGATACTTATGTAATTCATTGGTGGGAATTTCAGACAAGCGTTTGGAGATGCGTTATTCCTTCTGAATCTCTGTTTTCCTACTGCCTTCATCGAATCCTTTATAGTCCTTTCTTTGGCAAGCTGTATGTTGGGTGTCACCGTTGTCAATGGCTACTTCCTGTCCTCTCAGTGAAAATGGTCCTCTACGGTTTCTGTACGGCTAATCAACTGTTGGATTTCTCGTCTTGGATGAAAAAGACCATGCACAGATATCGTATGGTTAATTAGCTGTTGGTTCTCGATCATGTAGGAATAGGATTTACTATCCTTTTGCATCTATCACTATGCCCTACAGTCGCGAGTTTGAAGCTCGTCACAGTCATCCCATCCCAGATCCTACTCGAAATACCACAGACAAGGTTTAGACTTTTCGGATCTCAGGAATGCTGCCAATGGATTCTAGCCTATACCACGAAGATTCTAATCTCGGATTCAGATGCCCCATTGTCAGAGGGGAGTCGATGTGAATCATTGATTAGAAACCCAAGAGATATACATTCAAGCTTGTTTTCATGTAGAATGAAAGTGGTTGTCAATCACGCGTTCAGAAGTGAGAATGGTGATGAGTGTCACATAATCATCACATTCATCATGTTCTTGTGTGAAAATGAATATCTTAGAATAAGAATAAGCTTGAATTGAATAGAAGAACAATAGTACTTTGCATTAATACTCGAGGAACAGCAGAGCACCACACCTTAATCTATGGTGTGTAGAAACTCCACCGTTGAAAATACATAAGTGATGATGGTCCAAGTATGGCCATGAGGCTAGCCCCCAATGTCTAAGGACTAAAAATGATTCAAAGATTTTCCAAAAGATCTTCCCCAAGCTGATCTAAGGATAATCCCAAGATGTCTAATACAATAGTAAAAAGATCTATTTATACTAAACTAGTTACTAGGGTTACAAAAATAAGTAAATGATGCAGAAATTTAATTCCGGGCCCACTTAGTGTGTGCTTGGGCTGAGCATTGAAGCTTTCACGTGCAGAGGCCTTCTTTGGAGTTAAACGCCAGTTTGCAACTTGTTTCTAGCGTTTAACGCCAGAATAGGGCAGAAAGGTGGCATTGAATGCCAGTTTGCGTCATCTAAACTCGGGAAAAGTATAAACTATTATATATTTCTGGAAAGCCCTGGATGTCTACTTACCAACGCAATTGAGAGCGCGCCATTCTGGTTTTTGTAGCTCCAAAAAATCCATTTCGAGTGCAGGGAGGTCAGAATCCAACAACATCTGCAGTCCTTCTTCAGCCTCTGAATTAGATTTTTGCTCAGGTCCCTCAATTTCTGCCAGAAAATACCTGAAATTACAGAAAAATACACAAACTCATAGTAAAGTCCAGAAATGTGAATTTTGCTTAAAAACTAATAAAAATATACTAAAAAGTAGCTAGATCCTACTAAAACTAGCTAAAAACAATGCCAAAAAGCGTATAAATTATCCACTCATCATAACACCAAACTTAAATTGTTGCTTATCCCCAAGCAACTGAAAACAAAATAGAATAAAAAGAAGAGAATATACAATGAATCTCACAATATTAATGAAACTTAGTCCCAATTAGATGAGCGGGGCTAGTAGCTTTTTGCTTCTGAACAGTTTTGGCATCTCACTTTATCCTTTGAAATTCAGAATGATTGGCATCTATAGGAACTCAGAATTTTAGATAGTGTTATTGATTCTCCTAGTTCAGTATGCTGATTCTTGAACAATGCTACTTTATGAGTCTTGGCCGTGGCCCTACTAAGCACTTTATTTTTCCAGTATTACCACCGGATACATAAATGCCACAGGCACATAATTGGGTGAACCTTTTCAGATTGTGACTCAGCTTTGCTAAAGTCCCCAATTAGAGGTGTCCAGAGTTCTTAAGCACACTCTTTTGCTTTTGATCACGACTTTAACCACTCAGTCTCAAGTTTTTTACTTAGACCTTCATGTCACAAGCACATAGTTAGGGACAGCATGATTTAGCCGCTTAGGCCTGGATTTTATTTCCTTAGGCCCTCCTATCCATTAATGCTAAAAGCCTTGGATCCTTTTTACCCTTGCCTTTTGGTTTAAAGGGCTATTGGCATTTTTTTGCTTGCTATTTTTTTCTTTCTTTCTCTCTTTTTTTTGCTACTTTTTTTTCACTGCTTTTTCTTGCTTCAAGAATCAATTTCATGATTTTTCAGATTATCAATAACATTTTTCTTTGTTCATCATTCTTTCAAGAGCTAACAATTTTAACATTCATAAACTTCACTATCAAAAATATGCACTGTTCAAGCATTCATTTAGAAAACAAAAAGTATTGACACCACATCAAAATAATTAAACTAATTTCAAGATAAAATTTGAGATTCAAGTACTTCTTGTTCTTTTGTAATTAAGCACATTTTTCATTTAAGAAAGGTGAAGGATTCATGGAATTATTCATAGCTTTAAGACATAGACACTAGACACTAATGATCATGTAATGAAGACACAAACATAGATAGACTATAAAGCATAAAAATCGAAAAACAGAAAAATAAGAACAAGGAAATTAAAGAACGGGTCAACCTTTGTGATTGCGGCTTGTTCTTCCTCTTGAAGACCCAATGGAACACCTAAGCTACTATATGTCTCTTCCTTGCCTTTGTTGCTCCTCCCTCATAGCCCTTTGATCTTCTCTAATCTCATGGAGAATGATAGAGTGCTCTTGGTGTTCCTCCCTTAGTTGGTCCATGTTGTAACTCAAGCCTTCCAAAGTGGTGTTGAGTTGCTCCCAATAGTTGTGTGGAGGAAAATACATCCCTTGAGGCATCTCAGGGATTTCATGAGGAATTTCCTCATGCTCTTGTTGACGTCCATGAGTGGGCTCTCTTGTTTGCTCCATCCTTTTCTTAATGATGGGCTTGTACTCTTCAATGATGATGTCTCCTTCTATGTCAATCCCAGCCAAATTGCATAGGTGACAAATGAGATGAGGAAAGGCTAACCTTGCCAAGGTGGAGGACTTGTCAGCCACCTTGTAGAGTTCTAGAGGTATGATCTCATAAACTTCCACTTCCTCCCCAATCATGATACTATGGATCATGATGGCCCGATCCACAGTTACTTCAGTTCAGTTGCTAGTAGGAATGATGGAGCGTTGCATGAACTCCAACCATCCTCTAGCCACAGGCTTAAGGTCCGGTCTTCTCAATTGAACTAGATTGCCTCTTGAGTCTTTTTTCCATTGAGCTCCTTCCACACATATGTCTGTGAAGACTTGGTCCAACCTTTGATCAAAGTTGACCCTTCTAATGTAGGGGCGTGCATTTTCTTGCATCATTGGCAAGTGGAACGCCAACCTTACATTTTCTGGACTAAAATCTAAGTATTTCGCCCGAACCATTGTGTTCATACCCTGACCGAGCTCCTCCAAACTCGGCAAAATCCATGAAAGGTCCGACCTCGTCCCAAAGGCCCACGCCTGAGGTCGGACCTCGGACAACAAAGCTAAGAAGGCCCATCAGAAGGAACGCAGCCCAAAACCTAAAGGCCGAAAAGGCCTAGGAAAGGCGGTTCCACGAAGATAGGGATAAAACTCCCAAAAGATAAGATAAGATAAGAATATCTTATCCAGGGAAGATCACGGCCAACTATTATAAATACACTGGAGCACCCAGGTATAACTCACACTCTAATTCCACTCAAATATCTGCTTGGACCCATGCTAACTTAAGCATCGGAGTGTCATTGCAGGTACAACCGCCAACCACTCTGCACATCAAGCTCGGGTCATCAATCCCCCCACCTCGGGCCTCTCTAAGACGACCGAGTTGCACGTTTCAGGTAACCCCCGGAACATTGGCGCCGTTGCCGGGGACCTGGAAGTCATCCCCCTACCATGGCGGACGACCCCTCCAACAATGACCGCGTGGCATCAGAACAAGAGGAGGAAGTTGACACCGGAGAACGACCGGACAACCCTCTATCACCACGCACTCCAGGAGGAAACAAACAGAATCGCCCAAAGACATCACTCCCAAACAAAGATCCACAAAATCCCGAAAAAGAAAAGAGCTCGGAAATTCTAGAAGCAGTCCGGGCACAACAAAACCGACTGAAACAACTCGAAGAGGATATAAAGAAGCAAAAGGAAACTGAACAAGATCTGAAAAGGGAGGCTCGCAAGCGCAGAGAATTAGAAGAAAAACTGCGGAAAATAGAGGCCAACCTGAAAGATCGGACAGAACGCGGCCCCACCCCCGAAGACAACCATGATCCCTTCACGCAAGAGATCATGAAGGAGAAGGTACCGCGAAACTTCAAACCACCCGATATGGATCCCTACGACGGCACCACCGATCCAAGTCACCACCTCAGCAACTTCAGAAGCAGAATGTACCTAGTCAACGCCTCCGACGCGATTCGATGCAAAGCCTTCCCCACCACTCTCACCAAGTCGGCCATGAAGTGGTTCGACAACCTGCCACCAAGATCAATCACCAGCTTCGAAGACCTAACCAAAAAATTCCTGACAAGGTTCTCTATTCAAAAGGACAAAACGAAACATGCCCCCAGTCTACTCGGAATCAAACAAGGTAACCAAGAAACCCTCCGAGAGTACATGGAGCGATTCAACAGAGCCTGCCTGGACATACAACACTTGCCCACTGAAGCAGCCATCATGGGACTAGCAAACGGCCTAAAGGAGGGACCGTTTAGCCAATCCCTATCCAAACGATACCCGACCTCCCTATACGAGGTGCAGGAGCGAGCAGAAAAATATATCAACATGGAGGAAACATCCCAGTTAAGAGACTCTTCTAGGAAGGAATCAACCTACCCACTCCGAGATCGAGATCGGGAACAGAGGAAGAAGGAAGAAACCAACTCGGACAAGCCACGGAAGTACCACAGTTACACCCCCCTCCGAGTCTCATTGGTAGACATCTACAGAGAAGTATGCCACACCGAAAAGATCCCACCACCTCGACCACTAAAACACAAGAGAGCAGGGAGAGATCGGTCCGAATACTGTGAATATCACAAGCTCTACGGTCATTCTACTAACGACTGCCACGACCTAAAGAATGTTATAGAAAAGCTAGCCAGAGAAGGAAAACTCGACAGATACATAGCAGAGAAAGGAGAAGAGACCAAGAAGAGAAGTAGGGGAGATAACGAAGATCGGGCTGAACAAACCCCGCGAACCCCTGAAAGGCACGTTCACATGATAAATGGAGGTTTTGCAGGCGGAGGAACATCCAGATCCTCGCGAAAAAGACACCTTAAAGAAGTCTACCACGTCCGAGAAGACAATCCCCTGCCCGAACTACCTACTATCTCGTTTACCCGAGAAGATGCTCAAGGGATAATACCCGGGCACGACGATCCAATGGTAATCACCATTATCCTGGAAAACGCCAACTTACATCGAACCCTGATTGACCAGGGAAGCTCTGCAGATATCCTGTTCAAAACGGCCTTCGACAAACTCGGACTTGAAGAAAAAGAACTAAAGGCCTATCCCACCGACCTGTTTGGGCTAGGAGATACCCCGATCCATCCCTTAGGATACATCTCGCTACACACTACCTTCGGAAAAGGCGAGCAATCTAAAACATTAAGCATCGACTACATTATAGTCGACGTCACTTCAGCATACAATGCCCTCATTGGGCGACCAACCCTAAACAGACTGGCAGCTATAGTCTCGACCCCACACCTCTGTATGAAGTTCCCTACCGCAAAAGGAATCGCTACCCTGAAAGGCGACCAAAAACTGGCACGGCGATGCTACAACGAAAGCCTGAGCTTAAAAGGAAAAGAGATCAACACAATAGAACTCGGGCAAGTTCAAGCCCGAGAAGATCTTCGGCCACAACCAGAGGGAGAAACCGAAAGAGTCCAGATCGGGAACACATCTGAAAAAGTAACAAACATAGGAGCAAACCTCGAAGCGGGCCTAAAAGAGGAACTCATAACCCTCTTAAAAGAAAATTCCGACCTCTTCGCCTGGAAAGCCTCCGACATGCCAGGCATAAGCCCCGACTTAATGTGCCATAAGCTATCAGTGTACCCGGGATCCCGACCTGTCCAACAAAGACGCAGGAAGCTCGGACCCGAACGCATGCAAGCAATAGAAGAACAAGTACAAGCACTACTAGATGCAGGGTTCATTAGGGAAGTAAAATACCCCCTATGGCTCGCAAACGTAGTCCTGGTAAAAAAGCCCAATGGAAAATGGAGGATGTGCGTCGATTACACGGATCTCAACAAAGCCTGCCCCAAGGACCCATATCCACTACCAAACATCGACGCCTTAGTAGACGCAGCCTCAGGCTATAGATATCTCTCCTTCATGGACGCATACTCAGGATACAATCAAATCCCGATGTACGGACCCGACCAAGAAAAGACCTCGTTCATAACCCCAAGGGCAAACTACTGCTACGTAGTAATGCCCTTCGGGCTGAAGAACGCAGGGGCAACCTACCAGAGGCTAATGAACAAAGTGTTCTCAGAGCACATCGGACTACAACTAGAGGTGTACGTCGACGACATGCTGGTAAAGACACAAAAAGACAGAAACTTGCTGACCGACCTCACCAGTGTCTTCGGCACCCTCAGAAAACACAACATGAGACTCAACCCGACGAAGTGCACCTTCGCCGCAGAAGCCGGAAAATTCTTAGGCTTCATGTTGACTCAAAGGGGCATCGAAGCAAACCCGGACAAATGCCAAGCGATACTCAATATAAAGAGCCCGACGTGTGTCAAAGAAGTACAACAGCTGAATGGAAGGCTGGCCGCCCTATCAAGATTCTTAGCAGGATCAGCGATAAAATCACTACCTCTCTACTCATTCCTAAAGAAAGGAAAACCCTTCTCGTGGACCCCGGAGTGCGAAAAAGCCTTTCAAGAATTCAAGGAATTCCTTGGGCAGCCACCAATCCTAACCCGACCTTTAAAAGGGGAAGAGCTCGTACTATACCTCTCGGTCGGACATCGAGCAGTCGCTTCAGCATTAATACGAGAAAATGACCAGGGACAACACCCCATATACTTTGTAAGCAAGGCACTACAAGGGGCCGAATTAAACTATCAGAAAATAGAAAAATTCGCCTACGCCCTAGTGTTCACAGCTCGGAGGCTCCGTCCCTACTTTCAAGCCCACACCATCAAAGTCCGGACAAATCAACCCATGAGACACATCCTACAAAAAACAGACCTGGCAGGACGAATACTACAATGGGCGGTGGAACTGTCCGAGTTCGACCTCCACTATGAAGCCCGGACTGCCATAAAATCTCAGTACCTAGCCGACTTCATCGCAGAATACACTGAGACCCCTGGAACCCCACTCTCATGGAACCTGTATGTCGACGGGTCCTCAAACAAAACAGGAAGCGGAGCCGGGGTTATACTCGAAAGTGACCAAGGAACACGGATAGAACTATCCCTAAAATTTGAGTTCCAGGCTTCGAACAACCAAGCCGAATACGAGGCCCTACTAGCAGGTCTAAAACTAGCCGAAGAGGTCGGAGCCCAGAGAATCACGATCTTCAGCGACTCCCAGGTCGTCACATCACAAGTAAATGGAAGCTACCAGGCCAAAGACCCAACTATGAAAAAATACCTAGACCAAACACAGGCACGATTACGCCACTTTTTAGAAATACAGATCCAGCATATACCTCGGGAGCAAAACGCCCGGGCGGACGCCCTCTCAAAACTCGCCAGCACCAAGCCCGGAGGCAACAACAGAAGTCTCCTCCAGGAAACCTTACAATCCCCCTCCGTGATAAAAGAGGAAGAAACGCTAAATATATCCAACCAACAGCAAGGATGGATGACCCCCATACTCAACTACCTGAAGTCGGGAACTCTCCCCACCGAAAGAAAGGAAGCTAAAAGGCTCACGAAAGTCGCCCAGAATTATACACTAATTCATGACGTATTATACAGAAGAGGATTCTCAAACCCCCTCCTTAGGTGCGTCCCGACCTCAGAAACAAAGAGCGTCCTCGAAGAAGTCCACGGAGGCATGTGTGGGAACCATCTCGGAGCTCGGGCATTATCCAAGAAAGTAGTCCGGGCCGGGTTCTACTGGCCGACCTTACAAAGAGACGCAACGGAATTTGTGAAAATATGCCCCCCTGTCAAAAACACGCAAATTTTCACAAGGCACCACCCGAAGACCTTATCAGCATCACCGCACCATGGCCCTTCGCAAAATGGGGACTAGACCTACTCGGCCCATTCCCCCAAGGACCGGGGCAAGTCAAATACCTCATAGTAGGGGTCGACTACTTCACAAAATGGATCGAAGCTGAACCCTTAGCCACCATTACGGCTCAGAAAAGTCGCAAATTCCTATACAAAAACATTGTCACAAGGTTCGGAGTCCCCTACTCCATCACAACAGACAATGGAACACAGTTCACGGACACAAGTTTTCAGAACTTGGTGGCCGAACTAAAAATCAAACAGCAATTCACACCAGTCGAGCACCCACAAGCCAATGGACAAGCAGAGGCTGCAAATAAAGTCATCTTGGCAGGGTTAAAACGAAGACTCCAAGAGGCCAAAGGGACATGGGCCGAGGAACTCCCCCAGGTACTATGGGCATATCGGACAACCCCACACTCTACAACGGGAGAATCCCCATTCCGACTAGCTTACGGGATGGAGGCAATGATTCCTATCGAAATAGATGAAGGGTCACCCAGAGTCATCTTCTACAACGAAGGAGGCAACCCACAGGCACAAAGGGAAGAACTCGACCTCCTCCCCGAGGTCCAAGAAAGAGCCCGAATCCGAGAAGAAGCCTTAAAACGACGAACGGCCCTCAGATACAATCAGAAAGTAATAAAGCGAAGCTTCTCCATTCACGACCTGATTCTAATCCGAAATGACATCGGAACACAAAAGTCGGGAGAAGGAAAGCTAGCTGCAAATTGGAAAGGACCCTACAAGGTAACAGAAGTCTTAGGGACAGGCTACTACAAAGTATCCGACCTAGAAGGCAATGAGCTGCCCAGGGCCTGGCACGCCTGTAATCTAAGGCGGTACTACAGCTAGAAAAACTTAACCCGAGGTGTACTCTTTTTCCCTACAAGGGTTTTTTAATGAGACACCCGGTTAAAGTAAGACACCCGACCTAGTTAAAGGGTAAACACTCTGTAAATATTCTTTCTTTTTTAAATACTAATCAAATTTCTCTATTTTCTTTTCTTCTTCCTCATGATGAAACAAATCCTGGAAAGTACCCCACCAAGGCGCATTAATTTATACTCGGCAAAACGCAAAAAATCATTTGCCAAGAGACCACACAAGGTCGGCAAAGATAAAAGCGACGAGGTTCAAATTAATGTGAGAAGTTATAAAGTAACTCTGAAAAGGCTCAAATGGCCAAATAAAAAGAGATTACAAAATAACTTAAAAGGCCGACCAACGACAAGGTCGGACCCAACAAAGGGAAAGTTATAAAGTAACTCTGAAATGGCTCAAAAAAGCCAAATAAAAAGAGATTACAAAAATAACTTAAAAAAGCCGACCAACGACAAAGTCGGACCCAACAAAAAGGAGGTACTCGGGCGCCCGAGGTCCGAGAAAAAACTCGGATCCAAGAAAGAAGCCTTAAAACGGCGAGAACCAAGATTTCAAAAAACGCTTACTAAAAAGTTGCTTTACAAAAAGCAGCTAAAAAGTACAAGCGAAAGAACGAAATCAAAGGAAATTTCGAAAAACGCTTACTAAAAAGTTGCTTTACAAAAAGCAGCTAAAAAGTACAAGCGAAAGAACGAAATCAAAGGAAATTTCGAAAAACGCTTACTAAAAAGTTGCTTTACAAAAAGCAGCTAAAAAGTACAAGCGAAAGAACGAAATCAAAGGAAATTTCGAAAAACGCTTACTAAAAAGTTGCTTTACAAAAAGCAGCTAAAAAGTACAAGCGAAAGAACGAAATCAAAGGAAATTTCGAAAAACGCTTACTAAAAAGTTGCTTTACAAAAAGCAGCTAAAAAGTACAAGCGAAAGAACGAAATCAAAGGAAATCTCGAAAACGCTTACTAAAAAGTTGCTTTACAAAAAAGCGGCTAAAAAGTACAAGCACGAAAGCAAAGGAAGTTTCGAAACGCTAGCTAAAAAGTTGTTATCCAAAAACAAACTAAAAAGCACAAAAGCGGAAACAAAAAGTCAAAACGCGAACAAAAACACCGCATAATAAAGTTACTACAAGTAGCTAAATAAGCAAAAGGTGTCCAAAGCGTTTACAGAAACCATCCAAAAAGCCCACAGGCCGGGCCAAACACCAAAAAGATTACAGAGGATCAAGATCCTTTCCAGACTCCACATCAACAGAAGGCTGCGGAGGAAACATAGATAGCGGGACTGCATCAAAAGCAACGTCATCCCGGTTTGAAACCTCCACGCCAGAACCATCCCCGACCAAAGGTGAAGTCGGGTTCTCAACCGGAACTTTGGGGTCGGACATCGGAACCTCATCCTCGGTAGGAGCAGGAACAATCTTTCCCTCCACAACAATGTTGTCCGTACTGAATAAACTCAGATCCAGGTCGGGAGCAAGAACCCGGACCTGAGCCTTCAAATTTTCAAACATAGCATCCATACCCTTGGCCACATGACCTTCCAGCTCGTAAAACTCGTCCTGCGCGGATTGCAACTTCTCCTTTGTCTCCACAAGCTCGGTATATAGCCGAGTATAATTCTCTGTAGCCGCCTTCGCCATCTCCTCAGATGTCTTCGCTGCCGCCACAGCCGCGGTAGCTTTAGTTTTCTCTTTCTCCAAAGAGGCCTCCAACTCAGTAATCCTGGCAGCCTTCAGTTGGCTAATCCTATCAAGCTCGGACTGAGCTTTCTCAAGTCGGGAGCTGGTCGCCCCAAGGGGGGATTTCTTGAACTCCCGGGCAATAGCGGCATGGAGACTAGCCATCCGGACACAGCTCCGCGCCATATACTGAAAATGATGCTCCATAGATACATCATCAGTGGAAATAAAGGTCTGAGGGAGAATATGCTGCTCAATCCAACCAAGAGCGTCAAAGTCCTTATCATTGAAACCGGCAAGCTCTTGAGAGGTCTTCTGCTTCTTGGGAGGAGGACCCGAAAACGGAGGAGGAGAAGAAGTAGCAGGCCCAGAGGTCGGAGGATCCTGACTTATAGCTCGGAACTGGGGAGTCGGAATAGTCTTTGACCGAGTCTGAACACCCACAGTAGTCTTCTGTGGAGAAGATCGGGCAGAAGCCTCCCCGGCCTCGATATTCCGAGCAGCCACAGATTTCTTCGTCCGACGAAGGAACTTCATGGAATCCGCCTGAGAAGACATCTCTGCAAGAAATAAAGAAAGGGATTACCACAACAGAAATTCCACCAAAAACAAGCAAAACCAAAGTACTAAAAAAGATGAATCTCGGAAAAGGTCGGGAACTACCTAACTCGGAACGGAGAAGGCTTGGATCCCCCAACATTTTCTTCGTGTCCAAGTGAGGTGCCCGACCCCATAAACTGCTCACCACACCCACAAAAGCCTGCTCCACCTCATCTAGACTCTCAAAGGTATACTTAACAGACACTACATTCTCCTACCAACAAAGAGGAAAAGAAGGCTCCCCACTCTCATCTAGAAAGAAAGGTCGGACGTCTCCAGTAGCCCGGACCTTGAAATAAAAGTTCTTAAAATCGTGAAAGGACTCATCATACAGGGTACAAAACTTTCTTCCCTGGTTAGCCCTAAAAGAGACCCAAGATACCTTCCCTCCACCCGACCCCGGCTTCGTCAACACAAACAAATAGGAAAAAAGAGAAATAGAGGGAGCAACACCCAAAAACTGACACAAAAGTTGAAACAGCTTTAAAAATGCCCAAGAATTTGGATGGAGCTGGGTAGGGGCAAGGTTACAAGACCATAACACCTCGGACTCCAGGTCGGTAAAAGGAAGTCGGACACTCAGCTTAGAGAAAAAACAATCATAAGCATAAAAGAAGAGCTTCTCGGAACTATCTAAGGGCGGGAAGCAAACTCTCTCCTCGGAATCCGGGGCTACTAATTCATAATCCCTCTCAGACTCTCTATCTTCACATATGCTACATTGCCTACGAAACCTAGCTAAATACTCAGAATCTACCACAGAAGGGACTCTTAGAGGAACAGGATCTACCCAACCAAGACCACTTGGAATCTTGGCCGACATCGCTTGAAGAACCTTTCGAGACATAAAAATTCTTGCCTACAAAGAAGAATACAACAGCAAGCAAAAATCACATAAAAGCAGACAGCGAAAACCCATTCAGCAAAACAAGAAACAAAGATCTTTTAAAGACGAAAATATAGCAACCCGGAGCAAAATACCAGAGAACAAAAAAAGAGCCCCCCCCATGTACAAACGACAAAGCAATGGCGGCGCCTCTTTTCGGGGCAACCCAGGCATAGAGAAAAAAGAAACAGAAGCATATGTGCACAAGAAAAGAGATGGGAACAAACCTGGAAAGAAAGAAACGAGGACGACGAGCTCCGAAGCAAGGAGAACGGAACGGCGGCACAGAGGAAACCCCGGAAAGACACGCGGAAAGATTCAGGGAAGAAGAACAAAGAAAAAGGAAGCGATGCTCAAAAAAGGAGAATGGCGAAAACTCAGAAAAAAGGAAGGGAACAGAATAAACAAAGAAAAGGGGAAAAGGGGCAAATAAATAATGCCTTCACAGAGCCCGAACGGAAATCGAGAAGAAACGGTAAAATGCAATAAATGCAGGAACGGCCATTTTTGAAATTTTGAAAAACTACTATGCCCGAGCTCGACCTCTCAAAAAGGACGAACTCGGGCAGGGGCACTGTTCATACCCTGACCGAGCTCCTCCAAACTCGGCAAAATCCATGAAAGGTCCGACCTCGTCCCAAAGGCCCACGCCTGAGGTCGGACCTCGGACAACAAAGCTAAGAAGGCCCATCAGAAGGAACGCAGCCCAAAACCTAAAGGCCGAAAAGGCCTAGGAAAGGCGGTTCCACGAAGATAGGGATAAAACTCCCAAAAGATAAGATAAGATAAGAATATCTTATCCAGGGAAGATCACGGCCAACTATTATAAATACACTGGAGCACCCAGGTATAACTCACACTCTAATTCCACTCAAATATCTGCTTGGACCCATGCTAACTTAAGCATCGGAGTGTCATTGCAGGTACAACCGCCAACCACTCTGCACATCAAGCTCGGGTCATCAATCCCCCCACCTCGGGCCTCTCTAAGACGACCGAGTTGCACGTTTCAGGTAACCCCCGGAACACATTGTAAGCCAATTCTTTGGATTCAGGTTCATACTTTGATCATGGTTACTAGTGATCTATGCATTGACATAGAACTCTTGAACCATTAAGATTCCGACTTGTTGAATGGGGTTTGTGAGAACTTCCCAACCTCTTCTTCGGATTTCATGTCGGATCTCCAGATACTCATTTTTCTTGAGCATGAAAGGGACCTCAGGGATCACCTTCTTCTTGGCCACAACTTCATAGAAGTGGTCTTGATGGACCTTTGAGATGAATCTCTCCATCTCTCATGACTCGGAGGTGGAAGCGTTTGCCTTCCATTTCCTCTTTCTAGAGGTTTCTCCTGCCTTAGGTGCCATAAATGGTTATGGAAAAACCAAAAAGCAATACTTTTATCACACCAAACTTAAAAGGTTTGCTCGTCCTCGAGCAAAAGAAGAAAGAAAGAAGGGGAAGAAGAAGAAAATGAAGGAGATTGAGGGAGATAAAGGTTTGGCCAAGGGGGTAGGAGAGTATTTGTGATGTGTGAAAAATAAAGGAGTGAAGAGGGGTATTTATAGGGAAAGAGATGGAGAGTGGCCGAATAGAATTGGGTCGGTTTGGGAGGAAAAAGTGTTTGAATTTGAAAGTGAGGTAGGTGGGGTTTTTGGGGAAGAGATATGGAGGTGATTGGTGAAGAGAATATAGGGAAGAGGATAGGATTTGATTGGTGAGTGGTGTTTTGGGTAGAGTGTTTATAGAGATGTGTGAGGGAGAGAGAGAGAGAGAGGTGGGGGTAGGTGGGGATCCTGTGGGGTCCACAGATCCTGAGGGGTCAAGGATTTGTCATCCCTACTCCAATTAGGCGTTTAAACGCCCTTAGTGTGCAATCCTGGCATTTAACACCAGACTACTGCTTGTTTATGGCGTTAAACACCAGATTATATACCTTTCCTAGCGTTTAACGCCAAGCTGTTACTTGTTTCTGGCGTTTAACGCCAGTTTTTTACTTCTTTCTGGCGTTTAACGCCAGTCTGGTGCTTCTTTCTGTCGTTTAAACGCCAGTAAATTTCTCCTCTAGGGTATGCTATTTTTAATGCTATTTTTTATTTTTCTTTGATTTTTGCAGTTATTTTTGTGACTCCACATGATCTTCAACCTAAAGAAAACATAAAATAATATACATAAATAAAATTGGGTTTCCTCCCAATAAGCGCTTCTTTAATGTCAATAGCTTGACAGTAGGCTCTCATGGAGCCTCACAGATATTCAGAGCATGGTTGGGGCCTCCTAACACCAAACTTAGAGTTTGGTTGTGGCCTCCCAACATCAAAGTTAGAGTTTGACTGTGGGGGCTTTGTTTGACTCTGCATTGAGAGAAGCTTTTCTTGCTTCCTCTCCATGGTTACAGAGGGAGATCCTTGAGTTTTAATCACAAGGTAGTCCTCATTCATTTAAAGGATCAACTCTCCTCTGTCCACATTGATAAACCACTATTTTATGATTTATCTTGTGCTCAATTGAGTTGATTTTATCAATCTTTCATACACTTATTCATACTAATTACATGAGTTTATGTTTTCCTTCCGGATTTTGTGCTATGATTGAAAACTTGCTTCTTTGGCCTTATATTTGTTAATATTAATCCTCTCTTATTACCATTAGATACCGTGATATGTGTGTTAAGTGATTTCAGGGATTACAAGACATGAATGGCTCAGAGGATGGAAAGGAAGCATGCAAAAGTGGAAGGAATACAAGAAGTTGAAGAAACTGCTAGGCTGTCCAGCCTGACCTCTTCGCACTCAAAAGGTCATAACTTTAGCTACAAAGGTCGAAATGAGATGGTTATAGTTGTGTTGGAAAGCTAACATCCAGGGCTTCGCATCGATATATAATTTGCCATAGCTGCTCCAAAGTTAGGCGACACGAATGCGTGGATGACGCGCCCGCGTCGCTCTACAAAATCACAATCCACGCAAACACATGGATGACGCCTCCGCGTCACTTTTCCGCGACTTGTACGAACCAAAATTCACAATCAGCGATTTTTGGGCTGTTTCTGACCCATTTCTCGGTCCAGAAAACACATATTAGATGCTATAAAGTTGGGGAATCCATTAATTCATCATCATTCAATCATTACTCACAATTTTAGGTTTTAGATGTAGTTTTTAGAGAGAGAGGCTCTCTCCTCTCTCTTAGGATTAGGATTTTTAGAAATTAGAAATATTTCATCTTCATCTCAAGTTCAATGTTCTTTTTATTTATTTTCTCTTTTATTTGTTTATGAACTTTCCATGTTATGATTTTCTTAACTAATGCAATTTGAGGTATTTTTAGACATATGATTTTTATTTAGATTATTTACTATTGGCTTTGGTTGATTAATTGGTAACTCTTGAGTTATCAAACTCATTGTGATTGATAATTGTTATTTTTGCTAATCGAATCGCATTCCAATAACTCTAGTCTTTCCTTAGGAATTGACTAGGACCTGTGGATCAAACTGATTAGTCTACTTGACCTTCCTTTATTTAGCAAAGGTTAACTAAGTGGTTGCAAAAATATAATTCTCATCACCATTGATAAGGATAACTAGGATAGGACTTCCAGTTTTCATACCTTGCCAAGAGGTTCTTTCATTATTAATTTATTAATTCCCTGCAATCCCTTTCTCTTGTTCAAAACCTTTTCAAACCCCAAAAAATACTGTTTTCCATAACCAATAATAAAACACACCTCCCTGCAATTCTTTGAGAAGATGACCCGAGGTTTGAATACTTCGGTTTATAAATTTTATTGGGTTTGTTAATTGTGACAACCAAAACCTTTGTAAGAAGGGACTTTTGTTGGTTTAGAAGCTATACTTGCAACGGGAATTTATTTTGAATTCTAGACCACGCAAAAGTTCCTCTCTTCAAAATGGCGCCGTTGCCGGGGAATTGCAAACGTGTGCCTTATTATTGGTTATTGTAAATATTTTTCTTTTACTTGTTTATTTTTTTTCTCTTCCCCCTTTATTTCTGATAACTACTATGAATTCTCACCCCTCTCGCTTTGAGTTTGGTTCTACATTTATTGCAAGGAATGGAAGCTATAACCGGACGATGCATCAAGGTCTAAGCAATAAAAGAAGGATGGAGCCAAAAGGATCTGATCACCCCTTTAGGCAACAACACCCTCCTAGATACCATGGACGAAGACCATTCTACAATACATACCCAACTGATAGATTTGGTGGACCCCCTTGTAGCTATCAACAAGCCCCACCCTATGCTCAGAGATCATCCTTTCAACACAATCTCAACCCACCATACTCACAAGCTTCTTTTCACCATTCGCTACCATATGATCCTTATCCGCCCCAACGCCAATCCATTTACTCCCAAGAACCACCACTTTCCTATTCACCATGTCCATATCCATCAAGCCAAGAATCACAGGTTCGCTTCGAAGAATCAGTAGACCATTTTAATGCAACCCTTCATCAACTGAAGCAAAAAATAAATCAATTATCTTCCAGACGTTCAGACACTCAATAGACTCCTATGGCTTCATGTGGGGAATCTAATGAAGAACGCAACACAAAAAATACGCTAGAAACTCCAGTGGATAGCATACAGCATAACTTCGAACTGGAACAAGTAAAGGACGCTGTCATTGTAGAAGAAGAAGAGTTGGTTGAAGATTTAGGAAATGCCGAACCTCGGCCAGAATCCAGAGTCGTGGAGAATTTTGTCAAAGACGTCACAATTGATGCTAAGGAGGATAGTGCACAACCCCCGAAGCAGATATCTTATGAAGAACTAGACGGAATAACCCAATATGCATGTTTTCTTGATGATGATAGTCACCAGTCAAGTCCTCTTAGCAATGAACTTGCATCTGCAAATGAATTCTTTGAGACAGAAGAATCTTCCCCAAGTGAATATGAAGATGATACAGAGGTCAACTTTTCTCAACCTCCAAATTATGACTCCAGTGACGAGGAAGATATCGAAGACTTTGATCAAGACATGGTTGAATTTGAAGAAGTTTGCAAGGAAGTGGAGGAATTCACTGAAGACCACAAGGGAGTGAAGCTCGCAGAACCACTGGAAACACTGATCCCAAGGCCATTACTACCCAACAAAAACTTCAAGTGGGTACAATCCTTGACCTTTATCTTCAATTTTCCACTTGAATATGGTTTGCTTGAAACAGATGGCCAGCTTAGAGCTCTTTGGAGCTTTAAGAGTAAAAGGGAGATGACTTGCACTCAGAGCTGGTATGCAAGATTAAATGAGGCTTCACACTTCAATTTGAGGTGCAAGAATTGGTGTCAAGCTCAATTGGAAGGATCTCAGAAGCTATTTGGTCACTGTAGTGAGGATTCAGATTACTTATCACCCGGCTTGAATAATACAGATCAAAACAAAGATGGGTGTAAAAGTAGAGTTTGGGATCCTGGAATCTATTCTGACATTCAACACCCTGGGAGCCTGGAGACCTGCTTGAGGTAGGTTCAATAGAATCTATATGGTCTCTAGATGAGCCTCAGATTACTTAGGTTCCTCAAATGGGAACTCCTTTTTGTCCAGAGGATGTCCCATGAGGTCTTCCGCACTGGGATTCACGTCATCCTCCTCCTCTCTAGGTTCGGCCACACCAAGTAAGGTTATGGCCTTGCACTATCTTTTTGGATTCTCTTCTGTATTACTTGGGAGAGTACTAGGAGGAGTTTCAGTGACTCTTTTACTCAGCTGGCCTACTTGTGCCTCCAAATTTCTAATAGAGGACCTTGTTTCATTCAGAGACTATATTTGCTAAGCTAGATGGATTCTGCTCAGAATTCTCTGTCTGTTGCTGAGAGGATGATAGAAAAGGCTTGCCATTGCTAAACCTGTTTCTTCCACCATTATTATTGTTAAAGCCTTGTTGAGGCTTTTGTTGATCCTTCCATGAGAAATTTGGATGATTTCTCCATGATGTATTATAGGTGTTTCCATAGGCTTCACTCATGTAATTCACCTCTGCCATTGCAGGTTTCTCAGGATCATAAGCTTCTTCTTCAGAAGATGCTTCTTTAGTACTGTTGGATGCATTTTACAATCCATTCAGACTCTGAGAAATCAAATTGACTTGTTGAGTCAACATTTTATTCTGAGCTAATATGGCATTCAGAGCATTAATCTTAAGAACTCCCTTCGTCTGAGGCTTCCCATTACTCACAGGATTCCTTTCAGAAGTGTACATAAACTGGTTATTTGTAACCATGTCAATGATTTCCTGAGCTTCTGCAGGCGTTTTCTTCAGGTGAATAGATCCACTTGTAGAATGGTCCAATAACATCTTAGACAATTCAGACAGACCATCATAGAATATATCCAGGATGGTCCATTCTGAAAGCATGTCAGAAGGACACTTTTTGGTCAGTTGCTTGTATCTTTCCCAAGCTTCATAGAGGGATTCACCTTCTTTCTGCCTGAAGGTTTGATCATCCACTCTAAGCTTGCTCAGCTTTTGAGGAGGAAAGAACTTGGCTAAAAAAGCCGTGACCAGCTTATCCCAAGAGTTTAGGCTATCTCTAGGTTGAGAGTCCAACCATGTTCTAGCTCTGTCTCTTACAACAAAAGGGAAAAGTATAAGCTTATAGACCTCGGGATCAACTCTATTAATCTTAATAGTATTACAAATCTGCAAGAATTTAGTTAAGAACTGAAAAGGATCTTCTGATGGAAGTCCATGAAACTTGCAATTCTGTTGCATCAGAGAAACTAATTGAGGCTTTAGCTCAAAATTGTTTGCTCCAATGGGAGGGATTGAGATCCTTCTTCCATGGAAGTTGGAATTTGGTGCAGTGAAGTCACCAAGCATTTTCCTTGAATTGTTGTTGGGTTCGACCATGTCTTCTTTTTCGAGATTCTCTATAAGGTTTTCTCTGGATTGTTGTGCTTCAGCTTCTATTAGCTTCTTCTTCAGAGTCCTTTCAGGTTCAAGATCTGCTTCAACAAGAATGTCCTTATCCTTGCTCCTGCTCATATGAAAAAGAAGAGAACAGAAAGAAAGAGGAATCCTCTATGTCACAGTATAGAGATTCCTTTATATGAGTAGAAGAAAAGAAGAATAGTAGAGGAAAAATTCAATCAAAGAGAGAGAAGAGAAGAGGGTTCGAATTATTAGTAAAAAAAGGTGTTAGTAAATAAATAAATAAATAAATAAAAGGAGATGAGAGAGAGGAGTTTTCGAAAATAATTAAGAAGAAAAGGAAGATATTTTTGTTTTTATTTTAAAATAAAGTTAGAATTTGAAAATTAGGAGAAGAAATAAAATTGAAATTAAAATTTAAAACAATTAGTTAATTAAAAAGAATTTTGAAAATGGGTGAGGAATTTTCGAAAATTAGAGAGAAAAGTTGTTAGGTGGTTTTGAAAAAGATAAGAAATAGTAAAACAAACAAAAAGTCAATTAGTTAATTGGAAAAGATTTGAGAAATAATTTTGAAAAGATAAGAAGTTAGAAAAGATTTTGAAATTGATTTTGAAAAAGATATGATTAAAAAGATATGTTTGAAAAGATATGATTGAAATTTATTTTGAAAAAGATTTGAAAAAGAAATTTAGAAAGATTTGATTTTGAACATTAAAGTTAATGACTTGACTAACAAGAAACTAAAAGTTATGATTCTAAAATTTAAAGTTTGAATCGTTCTTAACAAGAAAGTAAGAAACTTGAAATTTTTGAATCAAAACATTAATTGTTAGTGCTAATTTTGAAAACAAAAGATAAAATTAAGAAAAAAGATTTTTGAATATTTTCGAAAAATAAAGGAAAAAAATGAAAAATATTTGATTTTGAAAAAGATTTTGAAAAGATAAATTTTTTTTGAAATTGAAATCTTTACTTGACTAACAAGAAACAACTTATTTTAAAAATTTTTGACTAAGTCAATGATGAGCGGATAATTTATACGTTTTTTGTCATTGTTTTTACATAGTTTTTAGTATGATTTAGTTAGTTTTTATATATTTTTATTAGTTTCTAAGCAAAATTCACATTTCTAGACTTTACTATGAGTTTGTGTGTTTTTCTGTGATTTCAGATATTTTCTGGCTGAAATTGAGGGACCTGAGCAAAAATCTGATTCAGAGCCTGACAAAGGACTGTTGATGCTGATGGATTCTGACCTCCCTGCACTCGAAATAGAGTTTTTGGAGCTACAGAAATCCAAATGGGGCTCTCTTAACTGCGTTGGAAAGTAGACATCCAGGACTTTCCAGCAATATATAATAGTTCATACTTTGCCCGAGTGTAGAGGATGCAAACTGGCGTTTAACGCCAACTTTCTACCCTATTCTGGCGTTAAACGGCAGAAACAAGTTTCAAGCTAGAGTCAAACGCCAGAAACAAGTTACAAACTGGTGTTTAACTCCATGGAAGACCTCTACACGTGAAAGCTTCAATGCTCAGCCCAAGCACACACCAAGTGGGCCCGGAAGTGGATTTCTGCATCATTTACTTATTTCTGTAACCATAGTAACTAGTTTAGTATAAATAGAACTTTTTACTATTGTATTAGGGATCTTTGGACGAGCTTTTGGAACATCTTTGATTATTGTTAGTCTTTAGACATTAGGGGCTGGCCTCACGGCCATGCCTACCTTATTTTCACTTATGTATTTTCAACGGTGGAGTTTCTACACACCATAGATTAAGGTGTGGAGCTCTGTTATTCCTCGAGTATTAATGCAAAGTACTATTGTTCTTCTATTCAATTCATGCTTATTCTTATTCTAAGATATTCATTTGCACTTCACCCTGATGAATGTGATGATCCGTGACACACATCACCATTCTCACTTATGAATGTGTGCCTGACAAACATTTCCGTTCTACCTGCGAAAGCTAGAGTATGTATCTCTTGGATTCCTGGTCCATGACGCATGGTTGCCTCTCCTGACAACAGAGCCTTCCATTCCGTGAGATCATAGTCTTCGTGGTATAAGCTAGAATCAATTGGCAGCATTCATGAGATCCAGAAAGTCTAAACCTTGTCTGTGGTATTCTGAGTAGGATCTAGGATGGGATGACTGTGACGAGCTTCAAACTCGTGACTTTAGGGCGTAGTGACAATGGTAAGCTGTATGTTGGGTGTCACCGTTCTCAATGGCTACTTCCCGTCCTCTCAGTGAAAATGGTCCTCTACGGTTTCTGTACGGCTAATCAACTGTCGAATTTCTCGTCTCAGATGAAAAATACCGTGCACAGATATCGTATTGCTAATCAGCTGTTGGTTCTTGATCATGTAGGAATAGGATTTACTATCCTTTTGCGTCTGTCACTACGCCCTACAGTCATGAGTTTGAAGCTCGTCACAGTCATTCCATCCCAGATCCTACTCGGAATACCACAGACAAGGTTTATACTTTCCGGATCTCAAGAATGCTGTCAATGGATTCTAGCCTATACCACAAAGATTCTAATCTCGGATTCAGATGTCCCATTATCAGAGAGGAGTCAATGTGAATCTTTGATTAGAAACCCAAGAGATATACATTCAAGCTTGTTTTCATGTAGAACGGAAGTGGTTATCAATCACGCGTTCAAAAGTGAGAATGGTGATGAGCGTCACATAATCATCACATTCATCATGTTCTTGTGTGCAAATGAATATCTTAGAATAAGAATAAGCTTGAATTGAATAGAAGAACAATAGTACTTTGCATTAATACTCGAGGAACAGCAGAGCTCCACACCGTAATCTATGGTGTTTAGAAACTCCACCGTTGAAAATACATAAGTGATGATGGTCCAGGCATGGCTGTGAGGCCAGCCCCCAATGTCTAAGGACTAAAAATGATTGATAGATATTCCAAAAGATCGTCCCCAAGCTGATCTAAGGATAATCTCATGATGTGTAATACAATAGTGAAAAGTTCTATTTATACTAAACTAGTTACCAGGGTTACAGAAACAAGTAAATGATGCAGAAATACACTTCCGGGCCCATTTGGTGTGTGCTTAGGCTGGGCATTGACGCTTTCATGTGTAGAGGCCTTCTTTGGAGTTAAACGTCAGTTTGTAACTTGTTTCTGGTGTTTGACTCTATCTTGCAACTTGTTTCTGGTGTTTAACGCCAGAGTAGGGCAAAAATCTGGCATTGAACACCAGTTTCTGTCATCTAAACTCAAGCAAAGTATGGACTACTATATATTTCTAGAAAGCCCTTGATGTCTACTTTCCAACGCAATTGAGAGAGCGCCATTTAGGTTTTTGTAGCTCTAAAAAATCCATTTTGAGTGTAGGGAGGTCAGAATCCAACAACATCTGGAGTCCTTCTTCAGCCTCTGAATCAAATTTTTGCTCAAGTCCCTCAATTTCAGCTAGAAAATAGCTGAAATCACAGAAAAACACACAAACTCATAATAATGTCCAGAAATGTGAATTTTGCTTAAAAACTATTAAAAATATACTAAAAAGTAGCTAGATCCTACTAAAACTACATAAAAACAATGCCAAAAAGCGTATAAATTATCCGCTCATCAGGACCCCACAAGATCCCCACCTACCCCACCTCACTCTCTCTCCTCTTCACACTTCTCCATAACACTCTTTCCAAACCACCATTCACCTATCAAATCCTACCCTCTTCCCCATATTCCCTTCACCACTCACATCCATTCCCTAATTCCCATAAACCCATCAAACAACTCACCTACCCCCAACCACTCAAATTCAAACCATTCCCCTACCAAATGATGGTGTTTTTGCGGAAAACAAATTTTCCAACACACAAATCCAACCGGCAAGTGTACCGGGTCGCATCAAGTAGTAATAACTCACTTAGAGTGAGGTCGATCCCACAGTGATTGATGGATCAAGCAATTTTAGTGGGTGATTAGTTTAGTCAAGCTAACATTTAAGTGAATTTGGATGAAGTGTAGCCAACAGAAAGTAAATAGCAAGGAAAATTAAAGTGCAGAAAGTAAAATTGCAAGTAACTTAAATAACAAGAAAGTAAAATAGCTGAAACTTAAATTGCAAGAAAAGTAAATTACATGAATAATAAAGGGGCTGGGGTGCTGGAAATTAAAATTCAACAAGAAAATGTAAAGAGCATTCAAGCAGAGAGCTAGAATATGAAATGGGATGCAGTAGATTTCAAACAGAAAAGTAAAAATGCTTGAAGAATTAAAAATAGAAAGCGATGCTTAATTTGCAGCAATTGTTTTTTCTTAGGTCATCGGGTAAAGTTTAATAGTTCCAAGCTAAACGTACTAAATCAATTAGCTTAAAACTAGTTCTATTCCTTCTTGCGTCCAATCTCAAGGATAAATTCAACCTAACTCGCACTGCATGAAAGGACATAACAGCCTTAGTAAACTCCTTTAGCAGCTAACATCTCAATAGGCTCGGAGAAAGCGTCCTCTCTTCTCCTCAGGGACTCTCCGGCTCTTGGTAGCTACGTCTTCTGTCCGGCTCTAACTCTATCTTAACGGGCTAAGTTACTTCGGAAGTAGCAATGGGCTCTGAAAGCCTCTTCTTTTCTCAACTCTGTTTGATTTAGAGTTACACGTCAGTCCTGAAGAGTTCATTCTATTTAGTTAGCGGGTAAATCCTAAGGAGAGTCTCGGACTTCCTCCTCTCAGGTATACGGGCTAGCAGGTACAAGCCTGAGTCTTAAGGTAGTATGAGAAGTAGGATTAGAAGTTACAGGGCTTGACCTCAGATAGGTTTGGGTTCCTCTTTGCTAAGGAAGAAAGAGCAAAGAAGTCTAAGTCAGAGCTACCGAAGACTATAGCATTAATCAGTCAGAAGCCAGAAAAATATAAGACTTATAGCTTGAGAAACAAGTTAGTTAGATTTTGTGTTGATACAATCCCGACAGGATGAAATTTCATTTATCACGTTCTTTCAAAGCCTCAAAGGTAGGGTAGTCTGTCTGCCGTATTATGGAGCACCGACTAAGGGATGGGGGGAACACTACCGATCCCGAGTGCCCTATCACTAGTGATTACTCCCGATCCGAAGCACCCCTTTTCTACATAGATAGATCCGCAAAAGGAAATCTTCTTTTATCTTATGGGTAGGCCCCATTATTGAGACATCCTGGAAGGGAAAGGGAAGGTAGTACCGTAATTCCAAAGAAAGTCAGATGTCTGTCTAATAGGCTTTTAGAGTCTTTCTTTTGCAATCCCTCTCACCTCGAAAATGAATGATTGATGGAATTTTCATTATGGAATTCTCTGTAAGAGCTGCGGAACTAACTACTCTATTAGAAAGTAGAATTACCAACTTTTACACTAATTTTCAAGTGGATGAGATCGGTCGAGTGGTCTCAGTTGGAGATGGGATTGCACGCGTTTATGGATTGAAGGAGATTCAAGCTGGGGAAATGGTTGAATTTGCCAGCGGTGTGAAAGGAATAGCGTTGAATCTTGAGAATGAGCGAAGGTGCTGGCTACTCAAGAAATTGCATATCATATATAAAGCCCTTGCTCGGGCACAGCCAGACTTTGACTTTGATTCCTTAGCAAAAGAACAATCCGAAGCCGATGGATGGTCGAGCTTCCGCCCTGCTTCTCTTCGCCTCAGTCTTAGGAAGAGTAGGAGTTCTGCTTTCTCACCCCTACGATAGGGCCCAAGCCTTCCAGTCTTCTAAATCGTAGAGCCAGTCTATGATGTTACAGGTGGAGAACCATTTCGGACTTTCTTAGTTGGCTAAGGTTCCCTCCTCTTTTTCTCTTACTTAGTCTACCCTCTCTCCCAACCCCGACGAAAGGACTTATTTTTCTTTGCATGTTCCAGAAGAGCGAATGTGCGGCCGGCTCTTAGCTTTCCAATAGCTCTGAATCTCCCTTCGGGAATGTAGAAATAAATCTTGAAGATCTCAGGGAATCAATGAGACTAGAGAACAAGTCTAGATCTCAAGCCCTTCCTTGATCAAAGTAGAAAGCAGATTGAAGAAGAAAGATAGATGAAAGCCGTCGAGAAAAACTTGGATCCAAAACTCAATTCACTGAATTATGCAGAAAATCAACAAAGAGCAATCTTAGATCAAGAATGAAACAGAATTCCTTCAAATCTCAATCCAAGATTTAAGACAGAAATGAAAATTAAAGGAGAGAGCTATCTACTACTACTACTCCCTAATGGAACTGGCCTTTTTCTAATGGAGCTCCCAGGAGGCTGCCCTGCCCTTGTGGAGGGCAGGGCAGAAAATGTTCGTGCGCCCTTGGTGCGTGCTGGTTGGTGAGAGTTGGTGCTGCAGGATGCTGCCCTGCCCTCGCGGAGGGCAGGGCAAAAAATTCTGGTGCGCCAGTTTGGTGCCTGTGCGTGCTGCTGGTGCTGCCGAGCCTTCCCTTGGTGCGCCAGAATGGTGCGTTGGCTGTGCACCACAAAATGCTGCCCTGCCCTCGTGGAGAGCAGGGCAGTGTTTCCAAAAGTGAAGTTCCAAGTTCGAAACTTGGTGGATGCACACGCTACTTCTTTTCCTTGGTTTTCTTGGCACCAAAGTAAGGCCTAGTTTCTTGCTTCCTCATGGCCCTTAAAGATGCCTGTCGTTCCTGCCTGAATTGTATGCCAAATATGGATTGCTATATATCGTTGGAAAGCTCTGAATGTCAGCTTTCCAATGCAACTGGAAGCACATCAATCGGACGTCTTTAGCTCAAGTTATAGCCCTTTGAAGGAGGCATGGTCATGCTGTGAGCACCCAGATTTTACCTTAGCGAAATTCTTGCTTCCAACCTTACTTTGCATCACGATTCTGCCCTGCCCTTGGCAAGAGCAAGGCAGTGTGTGCTGTTTGCCTATTCTTCATTAATTTGGTCATGGGCCACGCTTTTAAAAGCGTGGCCTAAGCCTCCAAAGTGTGCTCCAACTTCAAAGTGTGCTCCAAAGCTCTTTTTTCCTCTTTTTTTGTGCTTCTTTGCTTCTTTTTCTTCTTATTTCCTACAAGATTTATAAAATTAAAATATCAAGAAAATATATCATTTAAGTACAAAAGCATTCAATATTTAAGCACAATTCATCAATTTCTTGTATGAAAAAGCATAGAAAAATAGGTATATGATGACATGTCATCACCAAACCCAACCCTTCTCAAACAAAACCAACTCCCTCTCTTACCATATAAATACCCCTTCTTACTCCTTCTTTTTCACACATCATATACACTCAAAACCCCCTTTGGCCGAACCCTCTTAAGCCTCCATCTCCCATTTTTCTTCTACTTCTCCTCTCTTCTTTCTTCTTTTGCTCGAGGATGAGCAAACCTTTTAAGTTTGGTGTGGAAAAAGCCTTGCTTTTTAATTTTCCATAACCATTAATGGCACCTAAGGCCGGAGAAACCTCAAGGAAGAGGAAAAGGAAGACAATTGCTTTCACCTCTGAGTCATGGGAGATGGAGAGGTTCATCTCAAAGGTTCATCAAGACCACTTCTATGAAGTTGTGGCCAAGAAGAAGGTGATTCCCGAGGTCCCGCTCAAGAGGAGTGAATATCCGGAGATCCGACATGAGATTAGGAGAAGATGATAGGAAGCTCTCACCAATCCCATTCAACAAGTCAGAATCTTAATGGTTCAAGAGTTCTATGCTAATGCATGGATCACTAAGAACCATGATCAGAGTATGAACCCGAACCCAAAAAATTGGCTCATAATGGTTCGGGGGAAATACTTAGAATTTAGTCCAAAAAATGTTAGGTTGGCATTCAACTTGCCAATGATGCAAGGAGATGCACGCCCCTACACTAGAAGGGTCAACTTTGATCAAAGGTTGGACTAAGTCCTCATGGACATATGTGTAGAAAGAACTCAATGGAAGAGAGACTCCAAAGGTAAGCTGGTTCAACTAAGAAGGCTTGACCTTAAACCCATGGCTAGAGGATGCTTAGAGTTCATCCAACGCTCTATTATTCCTACTAGCAACCGGTCTGAAGTAACTATGGATCGGGCCATCATGATCCATATCATCATGATTGGAGAGGAAGTGGAAGTTCATGAGATCATACCTCTAGAACTGTACAAAGTGGCTGACAAGCCCTCCACTTTGGCAAGGTTAGCCTTTCTTCATCTTATTTGTCACCTATGTAATTTAGCTAGAATTCTCATAGAGGAAGACATCCTCCTTGAAGAGGACAAGCCCATCACCAAAAAAGGGATGGAGCAAACAAGAGAGCCCACTCATGGACCTCAACAAGCGCATGAGGAAGTCCCTCATCAGGAAATCACTGAGATACCTCAAGGGATGCATTTTCCTCCACACAACTATTGGGAGCAACTCAACACCTCCTTAGAAGATTTGAGTTCCAATATGGAGCAACAAAGGATGGAGAACCAAGAGCATTCCATCATCCTCCATGAAATTGGAGAAGACCAAAGAGCCATGAGGGAGGAGAAACAAAGGCAAGGAAGAGACATTGAGGAGCTCAAGCACTCCATAAGATCTTCAAGAGGAATAACTAGCTGCCATTACTAAGGTGGACCTGTTCTTTAATTTCCTTATTATTTGTTTTTCTGTTTTTTGAATTTTTATGCTTTATGTTTGTCTATGTTTGTGTCTTCAATACATAATCATTAGTGTCTAGTGTCTATGCCCTGAAGCTATGAATAATTCCATGAATCCTTTACCCTTCTTAAATGAAAAATGTTCCTAATTACAAAAGAACAAGAAGTACATGGATTTCGACTTTTATCTTTAAATTTGTCTAATTATTTTAATGTGGTGGCAATACTTTCTGTTTTCTGAATGAATGCTTGAACAGTGCATTTTTTTATAGTGAAGTTTATGAATGATAAAATTGTTGGCTCTTGAAAGAATGATGAACAAAGAGAAATGTTATTGATAATCTAAAAAAATCATAAAATTGATTCTTGAAGCAAGAAAAAGCAGTGAATAACAAAGCTTGCGAAAAAAAGTGGCAAAAAAATGAAAAAAAGAGAAAAAAAAAAGAGAAAAAGAAAAAGCAAGCAGAAAAAGCCAATAGCCCTTTAAACCAAAAGGAAACGGTAAAGAGGATCCAAGGCTTTGAGCATTAATGGATAGGAAGGCCCAAAAGAATAAAATCCTGGCCTAAGCGGCTAAATCAAGTTGTCCCTAATCATGTGCTTGTGGCATGAAGGTCCAAGTGAAAAGCTTGAGACTGAGTGGTTAAGGTCGTGATCCAAAGCAAAAGAGTGTGCTTAAGAACTATGGACACCTCTAACTGTGGACTCTAGTAAAGCTGAGTCACAATCTAAAAAGGTTCACCCAGTTATGTGTCTGTGGCATTTATGTATCCGGTGGTAATACTGGAAAACAAGATGCTTAGGGTCACGGCCAAGACTCATAAAGTAGCTATGTTCAAGAATCAACATATTGAACTAGGAGAATCAATAACACTATCTAAATTCTGAGTTCCTAATGGATGCCAATCATTCTGAACTTCAAAGGATAAAGTGAGATGCCAAAACTGTTTAGAGGCAAAAAGCTACTAGCCTCGCTCATCTAATTGGGACTAAGTTTCATTGATATTTCTTGATTTATTGTATATTCTCTTATTTTTATCCTATTTTGTTTTTTGTTGCTTGGGGACAAGCAACAATTTAAATTTTGTGTTGTGATGAGCGGATAATTTATACGCTTTTTGACATTGTTTTTACATAGTTTTTAATATGTTTTAGTTACTTTTTGGTATATTTTTTATTAGTTTTTATGCAAAAATCACATTTCTAGACTTTACTATGAGTTTGTGTGTTTTTCTGTGATTTTAGGTATTTTCTGGCTGAAATTGAGGGACCTGAGCAAAAATCTGATTCAGAGGCTGAGAAAGGATTGAATATGCTGTAGGATTCTGACCTCCATGCACTCGAAGTGGATTTTCTGGAGCTAGGGAAGCCCAATTGGCACGCTCTCAATTGCGTTGGAAAGTAGACATCTTGGGCTTTCCATAAATTTATAATAGTTCAAACTTTTTCTGAGATTTTATGGCCCAAACTGGCGTCCAAACGCCCACCAGAGACCCTTTTCTGGCATAAATCGCCAGAACTGGCACCAAAGTTGGAGTTAAAAGCCCAAACTGGCACCAAAACTGGCGTTTAAACTCCAAGAAGAGCCTATGCACGAGAAAGCTTCAATGCTCAGCCCAAAAACACACCAAGTGGGCCCTGGAAGTGGATTTCTGCACTAGCTACACTTAGTTACTCATTTTCTGTAAACCTAGTTTACTAGTTTATTATAAATAGCACCTTTTACTATTGTATTCTTATCTTTAGATTATTTTTGAGACTACCTTAGGATCACTTTTGATCTCTTGATCACGTTTTGGGGCCTGGCCATTCGGCCATGCCTGGACCTTCATTACTTTTGTATTTTCAGCGGTGGAGTTTCTACACCTCATAGATTAAGGTGTGGAGCTCTGATGTTCCTCATGAATTAATGCAAAGTACTATTGTTCTTCTATTCAATTCACGCTTATTCTTATTCTAAGATATTCACTCGTACTTTAACCTGATGGATGTGATGATCCGTGACACTCATCATCATCCTCCCTTATGAACGCATGCCTGACAATCACTTCTATTCTATCTGCGAGTGCTTGAGTGTGTATATCTTAGCCTCCTAATTCACGACGCATGGTTGCCTCTCCTGACAACAGAGTCTTCCATTCTGTAAGATCAGAGTCTTTGTGGTATAAGCTAGAATCAATTGGCAGCATTCTTGAGATCCGGAAAGTCTAAACCTTGTCTGTGGTATTCCGAGTAGGATCTGGGATGGGATGACTGTGACGCGCTTCAAACTTGTGACTGTTGGGTGCAGTGACAGTGTGCAAAAGGATCGATGGATCTTATTTTGACACGATTGAGAATCGACAGCTGATTAGCCATGCGAGAAACTGTAGCGGACATGTTTTCACTGAGAGGACAGATGCTAGCCATTGACAACGGTGATGCACCAACATACAGCTTGCCATGGAAGTGAGTACGCATGATTGGATGAGGACAATAGGAATGCAGAGGGTCAGAGGGAACAAAGCATCTCCATACGCTTATCTGAAATTTCCACCAATGGATTGCATAAGTAACTCTATCCTATTTTATGTTTTATTTTGTTTTTTTTAATTATCAAAACATCATAACCATTTGAATCTGCCTGACTGAGATTTACAAGATGACCATAGCTTGCTTTAGGCCAACAATCTCCGTGGGATCGACCCTTACTCACGTAAGGTATTACTTGGACGACCCAGTGCACTTACTGGTCAGCTGCACAGAGTTGTGAGAGAAGTGTGAATCACGATTTCGTGTACCAAGGCCCTTTCCATCCGGTGATGAAGATGGGAATTTCTACAAGTTTCAAAGGCTACCTCAAAGCTGTAGCAGGTAGTGGTAGTCAGCATCAGGGTGCAACAACAACAACTAAAGGTATGGCTATTGATGCTCTTGATGAGGATGTTGCCAGAGAGCAAGAGATGTATTGGGAAGAGACTTTGGAGGCAGCAGATGCTAATGCATCAGCTTCAGATTCACCCAATGTAAGTTCTTTATATTCACTCTCTTCTTCTACTTATTGGCATGAAGATAAATTTATCTTGCATTAAACATTTGACTTAATGCAATTTTCCATTTATAGGCGAATGTTGATATGGTGAACTCTGTGAATCCTTCTGAAGAACCTATGGTAGTAAGATCTCCACCTTCTAACTCCTCTACTGCATATGTGCTACCTAGACCTATCACGAAGCCAACCATGTCCAAGAGACCAATTAGGAGGAGAAACGTTAAGAGGCCACCACCGTCACAACCTTCTCCCCTCAGACCTGCCCCACCACAACCTACTCTCATAACGCCTACCACACCACAACCTTCTCTTATTAGGCCTACATCACCAACTAACCAACCTCCTCCAAAAGTTACTGATGACATGTCATCATGTCATGTTTTTCTATGCTTTTTCATACAAGAAATTGATTATTAGTGCTTAAATATTGAATGCTTTTGTGCTTAATTGGTATATTTCTTTGATCTTTTGATTTTATAAATTTTGTAGGAAATAAGCGAAAAAGAAGCAAAATAGCACAAAATCAGCTCAAAAGAAGAAAAGAAGAATTTTGGGGCACATTTTAGAGTTTAGACACACTTTGGAGCCTTAGGCCACGCTTTTAAAAGCGTGGCCCATGATTAAATCAGAGAAGTGTTGCGTTAAGAAGGAGAACGCCACATGGCTGGCGTTCATTCCCCAAGTGAGCACCACGCTCACTAAGTGAGCGTTTTCGGGGATGCCACACTTGGAGGCAAAGGTTTTGCTATCCGTGCGCACTAAGCAGCACTCACTAACATAACTGGGCGCTCATTGGGAGAGCACTGGCAAGGAAGAAAGGCACGCACCTAAGGAGAAAGGGTAGCACTCAAATAGCTAGCGCAGTGTTCATAAAGAGAGCGCTAAAGGGAACAATTGGCGCACCAAATGCACACCAAAAGGAGTGAACGTAGCGTTCACTTTGTCAACTAAGCACTCTACTGTAAGGAGAACCCAGCCATCCCTGACCCACTTATTCAAGGCTAAATTCAAATAAACCCATTTCATTGAAGCCCCAAAGCAAGCAAAGCCCATTGACATAACTCAAAGGCACAAGAAAAAGCTAGATTAGGAATTTCATTTAAATTGTAATTTGTTTTCAATTTCAATTTCATTTTCATTTTGTAAAGCCTATATAAAGGCATCAGATTTATTTCATTGGGAGACGGTTAGGCTCTAATAGAGAGCAGTAGGAGTAGGAGTAGAATAGAAAGCTCTCTTTTAATTTTTCATTCTGGAATTGGAGAATCAAGCTCAGATCTGGGTTTTCTTTTCTTTTCTGTTTTCATCTTCTTCCTTCTAAAACTTTTTCTTTTCTGTTTTGTTAAGAGAACAATTGAGATTTAAGTTTTCATTCTATTTTGATTCTTCTGCACTTCTACATTTCTTTTTTGGTACTGAATTGATCTGTTTCTGAATTTCCTTATCTGAAGAGCTCTTTAGTTTACTGCTCTTCACATTTTTCAGTTCTGTTTTAATTTCCAACACCCAAATCCCTTTATTCTTCATGCAATTTAAGTTCCCTTGCACTTTAGATTCAGCAATTTAAATTCCTTGCACTTTAAGCTTCAATTATTTAAATTTCTTGCAATTTAAGTTTCAGCTCTTTTGCTTTCATACACTTTAAGTTTCTGTAATTTACTTCTTCTGCACTTTTAATTCACTGCAATTTACCTTCTGCTAGTTCAATTACACTCAATTCAACACTATTAGCTTGACTAGACTAATCACCTCACTAAAGTTGCTTGATCCATCAATCCCTGTGGGATCGACCTCACTCTTGTGAGTTATTACTACTCGATGCGACCCGGTACACTTGCCGATGAATTTTTGTGGAATCGTTTTTTCCCTCATCAGTTACCAGACAAACAATGCATGGTGCAAGTCGAGGGACCACTACAAGTTTTATGCGATTCATGCCAACTCCACCATCGACAATTCAAACAGCAGGTAGATGGCCAGTACCTGGGTTCCACCCACCAACAGGATCATCTTCAAGTGGCAACGACAATGGGGTTTTAGTGGCAGCAACAACTCCACAACCAACAAATAGTATTTTCTAGTGTGACTTTGTTTTTTGAAGGACTTACTGTAGTGAGAGCTTTAAAACTCTGATACTATGGTTTTTTTTTGTAACTTATGCCTAGTTCTTATATTTCACACTATGGACATATTTAGAATAACCAAAATACAGCACTCATGACGCTAGCTCCCTGGCAACGGCACCAAAAATTTGAAAGAGCAAAACAGTCGGGTTAGAATTGTTCACAAAATAAGATTGGCATTGCAAGTATAGTTCTAAGAAAATAAGTAACGCTCACTCAAATTTTAAGTTGAAAAGATGTCACAATCAATACAAAATTAACCGACAGTATTTAGTCTCCCGGGTCGTTCTCCCTAGGAACTAGTGCCAACAAGCGCACAATTTTTGGTTGTGGAAGGCAAACGGTGTTTTCAACAATAAGAAGTAAATAATAAAGAGATAAAAGAACAAGAGAAAATTATAATTAATAAACTAATAAAGGAATAAAGGAACTATGTATGTAATATAAACAAATGAGGCTCAAAATTAATGGAAAAGTGGTTCAAAACATAAATGAAACCTTAACTTGAGATGAGTTATGGAATCCCTTCCTTGCCATAACCACAACTATGATAATTATGATGGATTAATGGTGCACGAAATTGTGATCATCAATGGCGCCATCAACATGGTACGCTCAATTGCAATCTCAACTCTTTATCACAACTTCGCACAACTAACCAGCAAGTGTACTGGGTCGTCCAAGTAATAAACCTTACGCGAGTAAGGGTCGATCCCATGGAGATTGATGGTATGAAGCAAGCTATGGTCACCTTGTAAATCTTAGTCAGGCAGATTCAAATGGTTATGGATGATATACGAATAAGGCATAAAGATAGAGATACTTATTTAATTAATTGGTGAGAACTTCAGATAAGCGTATGGAGATGCTTTGTCCCTTCCGTCTCTCTGCTTTCCTACTGTCTTCATCCAATCCTTCTTACTCCTTTCCATTGCAAGCTGTATGTTGGGCATCACCGTTGTCAGTGGCTACAATCCCTCCTCTCAGTGAAAATGTTCAACGCACCCTGTCATGGCACGGCTAATCATCTGTCGGTTCTCAATCAGGTTGGAACAGAATCCATTGATTCTTTTGCGTCTGTCACTAACGCCCAGCCTTCAGGAGTTTGAAGCTCGTCATAGTCATTCAATCATTGAATCCTACTCAGAATACCACAGACAAGGTTTAGACCTTCCGGATTCTCTTGAATACCGCCATCAATTCTAGCTTATACCGTCATTCAATCATTGAATCCTACTCAGAATACCACAGACAAGGTTTAGACCTTCCGGATTCTCTTGAATACCGCCATCAATTCTAGCTTATACCGCCATCAAATCTTGGGCAAAGTATGGACTATTATACATTGCTGGAAAGCCCAGGATGTCTACTTTCCAACGCCGTTAAGAGAGCGCCAATTGGGTTTCTGTAGCTCTAGAAAATCCAATTCGAGTGCAGGGAGGTCAGAATCCAACAACATCTGCAGTCCTTTTCAGCCTCTGAATCAGATTTTTGCTCAGGTCCCTCAATTTCAGCTAGAAAATACCTGAAATCACAGAAAAACACAAACTCATAGTAAAGTCCAGAAAAGTGAATTTTAACTAAAAACTAATAAAAATATAATAAAAACTAACTAAAACATACTAAAAACATACTAAAAATAATGCCAAAAAGTGTATAAATTATCCGCTCCTCACAACACCAAACTTAAATTGTTGCTTGTCCCCAAGCAACTGAAAATCAAATAAGATAAAAAGAAGAGAATATGCAATAAATTCCAAAAACATCTATGAAGATCAGTATTAATTAGATGAGCGGGGCTTTTAGCTTTCTGCCTCTGAACAGTTTTGGCATCTCACTCTATCCTTTGAAATTCAGAATGATTGCCTTCTATAGGAACTCAGAATCCAGATAGTGTTATTGATTCTCCTAGTTAAGTATGATGATTCTTGAACACAGCTACTTTATGAGTCTTGGCCGTGGCCCAAAGCACTCTGTCTTCCAGTATTACCACCGGATACATACATGCCACAGACACATAACTGGGTGAACCTTTTCAGATTGTGACTCAGCTTTGCTAGAGTCCCCAATTAGAGGTGTCCAAGGTTCTTAAGCACACTCTTTTTGCCTTGGATCACAACTTTATTCTTTTTCTCTCTTTTTTTTTTGTGTTTGTTTTTTCGTTTTTCCCCCTTTTTTTTCTTTTTGTATTCACTGCTTTTTCTTGCTTCAAGAATCATTTTTATGATTTTTCAGATCCTCAGTAACATGTCTCCTTTTTCATCATTCTTTCAAGAGCCAACATTCATGAACAACAAATTCAAAAGACATATGCACTGTTCAAGCATACATTCAGAAAATAAAAGTATTGCCACTACATTAATATAATTAATCTGTTATAAAATTCAAAATTCATGCAATTATTCTCTTTTACAATTAAGAACAATTTTTTCATTTAAGAAAGGTGATGGATTCATAGGACATTCATAACTTTAAGGCATAGATACTAAGACACTAATGATCACAAGACACAAACATAGATAAACATAAGCATGAAAATTCGAAAAACAAGAAAATAAGGAACAAGGAGATTAAAGAACGGGTCCACCTCAGTGATGGCGGCTTGTTCTTCCTCTTGAAGATCTTATGGAGTGCTTGAGCTCCTCAATGTCTCTTCCTTGCCTTTGTTGCTCCTCGCTCATGATTCTTTGATCTTCTCTAATTTCATGGAGAAGGATGGAATGTTCTTGGTGCTCCACCCTTAGTTGTCCCATGTTGGAACTCAATTCTCCTAGGGAGGTGTTGATTTGCTCCCAATAGTTTTGTGGAAGAAAGTGCATCCCTTGAGGTATCTCAGGGATTTCATGATGAGTGGGATCTCTTGTTTGCTCCATCCTTTTCTTAGTGATGGGCTTGTCCTCCTCAGGAGGGTGCCTCAATGTCAATTCCAACTGAATAACAGAGGTGACAAATGAGATGAGGAAAGGCTAACCTTGCCAAGGTAGAGGACTTGCCGCCACCTTATAATGTTCTTGGGCTATAACCTCATGAACTTCTACTTCCTCTCCAATCATGATGCTATGAATCATGATGGCCCGATCTATAGTAACTTCAGACCGGTTGCTAGTGGGAATGATTGAGCGTTGGATAAACTCCAACCATCCCCTAGCGACGGGCTTGAGGTCATGCCTTCTCAGTTGAACCGGCTTCCCTCTTGAATCTCTCTTCCATTGAGCGCCCTCTTCACAGATGTCTATGAGGACTTGGTCCAACCTTTGATCAAAGTTGACCCTTCTAGTGTAAGGGTGTTCATCTCCTTGCATCATGGGCAAGTTGAATGCCAACCTTACATTTTCCGGACTAAAATCTAAGCATTTCCCCGAACCATTGTAAGCCAATTCTTTGGGTTTGGGTTTAGACTTTGATCATGGCTCTTGGTGATCCATGCATTGGCATAGAACTCTTGAACCATTAAGATTCCGACTTGTTGAATGGGGTTGGTAAGAACTTCCCAACCTCTTCCTCGAATCTCATGTCGGATCTCCGGGTATTCACTCTTTTTGAGTTTGAAAGGGACCTCGGGGATCACCTTCTTCATGGCCACAACTTCATAAAAGTGGTCTTGATGCATCTTTGAGATGGATCTCTCCGTCTCCCATGACTCGGAGGTGGAAGCTTTTGCTTCCCTTTCCTCTTTCTAGAGGTTTCTCCGGCCTTGAATGCCATAAATGGTTATGGAAAAACAAAAAGCAATGCTTTTACCACACCAAACTTAAAAGGTTTACTCGTCCTCGAGCAAAAGAAGAAAGAAGAGAGTAAAAGAAGAAGAAATAGAGGAGATGGATGTAGCTTTGTATTTCGGCCAAGGAGAGAAGTAGTGTTTAGGTTGTGGGAAAATGAAGGAGTGAAGATGGGTTTATATAAGAGTGGAGAGAGTGGTAAGGTTTGGCTATGTGAGGGTGGGTTTGGGAGGGAGAGTGGTTTGAATTTGAATGGTGAGGTAGGTGGGGTTTTATGAAGGATGGATGTGAGTGGTGAAGAGAAAGATGGGATTTGATAAGTGAGGGGTTTTTGGGGAAGAGGTGTTGAGGTGATTGGTGAATGGGTGAAGAGGAGAGAGAGTGGTGGGTTAGGTGGAGATCTTGTGGGGTCCACAGATCTTGAGGTGTCAAGGAAAAGTCATCCCTGCACTAAGTGGCGAGCAAAAATGCTCTTTATGCCAATTCTGGCGTTAAACGCCGGGCTGGTGCCCATTTTTGGCGTTTAACGCCAGCTTTTTTCCCTTTCCTGGCGTTTAACGCCAATCTGGTGCCCCTTTCTGGCGTTAAATGCCCAGAATGGTGCCAGACTGGGCGTTAAACGCCCATTTGCTGTCTTTACTGGCATTTAAACACCAGCGAGATCTCCCTCCAGGGTGTGCTATTTTTCTTTCTGTTTTTCATTCTGTTTTTGCTTTTTCAATTGATTTTGTGACTTCCCATGATCATCAACCTACAGAAAACATAAAATAACAAAGGAAAATTAGATAAATATAACATTGGGTTGCCTCCCAACAAGCGCTTCTTTAATGTCAGTAGCTTGACAGCGGGCTCTCATGGAGCCTCACAGATACTCAGAGCAATGTTGGAACCTCCCAACACCAAACTTAGAGTTTGAATGTGGGGGTTCAACACCAAACTTAGAATTTGGTTGTGGCCTCCCAACACAAAACTTAGAGTTTGACTGTGGGGGCTCTATTTGACTCTGTTTTGAGAGAAGCTCTTCATGCTTCCTCTCCATGGTAACAGAGGGATATCCTTGAGCCTTAAACACAAAGGATTCTTCATTCACTTGAATGATCAATTCTCCTCTGTCAACATCAATCACAGCCTTTGCTGTGGCTAGGAAGGGTCTGCCAAGGATGATGGATTCATCCATGCACTTCCTAGTCTCTAGGACTATGAAATCAGTAGGGATGTAATGGTCTTCAATCTTTACCAAAACATCTTCTACAAGTCCATAAGCTTGTTTTCTTGAATTGTCTGCCATTTCTAATGAGATTCTTGCAGTTTGTTCCTCAAAGATCCCTAGCTTCTCCATTACAGAGAGAGGCATAAGGTTTATGCTTGACCCTAGGTCACACAGAGCCTTCTTGAAGGTCATGGTGCCTATGGTACAAGGTATTGAGAACTTCCCAGGGTCCTGTCTCTTTTGAGGTAGTTTCTACCTAGACAAGTCATCTAATTCTTTGGTGAGCAAAGGGGGTTCATCCTCCCAAGTCTCATTACCAAATAACTTGTCATTTAGCTTCATGATTGCTCCAAGGTATTTAGCAACTTGCTCTTCAGTGACATACTCATCCTCTTCAGAGGAAGAATACTCACCAGAGCTCATGAATGACAGAAGTAAATCCAATGGAATCTCTATGGTCTCTGTATGAGCCTCAGATTCTCATGGTTCCTCATTAGGGAACTCATTGGAGGCCAGTAAACGTCCATTGAGGTCTTCCTCAGTGGCGATCACTGCCTCTTCCTCCTCTCCAAGTTCAACCATGTGGGTCATGTTAATGGCCTTGCATTCCCCTTTTGGATTCTCTTCTATATTGCTTGGAAGAGTACTAGGAGGGAGTTCAGTAATTTTCTTGCTCAGCTGTCCCACTTGTGCCTCCAAGTTTCTAATGGAGGACCTTGTTTCAGTCATGAAACTTTGAGTGGTTTTGATTAGATCAGAGACCGTGGTTGCTAAGTCAGAGTGGCTCTGCTTAGAATTCTCTGTCTGTTGCTGAGAAGATGATGGAAAAGGCTTGCCATTGCTAAACCTGTTTCTTCCACCATTATTGTTGTTGAAACCTTGTTGAGGTCTCTGTTGATCCTTCCATGAGAGATTTGGATGATTCCTCCATGAAGGATTATAGGTGTTTCCATAGGATTCTCCCATGTAATTCACCTCTTCTATTGAAGGATTCTCAGGATCATAAGCTTCTTCTTCAGATGAAGCGTCCTTAGTACTGCCTGGTGCAGCTTGCATTCCAGACAAACTTTGAGAAATCATATTGACTTGTTGAGTCAATATTTTGTTCTGAGCCAATATGGCATTCAGAGTATCAATCTCAAGAACTCCTTTCTTCTGATTTGTGCCATTGTTTACAGGATTCCTTTCAGAAGTGTACATGAATTGGTTATTTGCAACCATTTCAATGAGTTCTTGAGCTTCTGCAGGCGTCTTCATCAGATGAAGAGATACTCCAGCAGAGCTGTCTAATGACCTCTTGGACAGCTCAGACAGACCATCATAGAAGATACCTATGATGCTCCATTCAGAAAGCATGTCAGAGGGACACTTTCTGATCAATTGTTTGTATCTTTCCCAAGCTTCATAGAGGGATTCACCTTCCTTCTGTCTGAAGGTTTGGACTTCCACTCTAAGCTTACTCAATTTTTGAGGTGGAAAGAACTTTGCCAAGAAGGCATTGACTAGCTTTTCCCAAGAGTTCAGGCTTTCTTTAGGTTGTGAGTCCAACCATATCCTAGCTCTGTTTCTTACAGCAAAAGGGAATAGCATAAGTCTGTAGACCTCAGGGTCAACCCCATTAGTCTTGATAATGTCACAGATTTGCAAGAACTCAGCTAAAAACTGATGAGGATCTTCCAATGGAAGTCCATGAAACTTGCAATTCTGTTGCATCAGAGAAACTAATTGAGGCTTAAGCTCAAAGTTGTTTGCTCTAATGGCAGGGATAGAGATGCTTCTCCCATAGAAGTCGGGAGTAGGTGCAGTAAAGTCACCCAGCACCTTCCTTGCATTGTTGGCATTGTTGTTATTTTCGGCTGCCATGGGTTCTTCTTCTTTGAAGATTTCTGTTAGGTCCTCTACAGAGAGTTGTGCTTTAGCTTCTCTTAGCTTTCGCTTCAAGGTCCTTACGGGTTCAGGGTCAGCCTCAACAAGAATGCTTTTGTCTTTGCTCCTGCTCATATGAAAGAGAAGAGAACAAGAAAGTATGGAATCCTCTATGTCACAGTATAGAGATTCCTTGAAGTGTCAGAGGAAAAGAAAAATGGAAGGAAGAGGTATAAAATTCGAACTTATCAAGGAAAGATGGAGTTCGAATTGTGCATTGAGGAGTAGTGTTGGTCCATAAATAGAAGGATGTGAGAAGAGGGGAGGAAATAAAATAAAAAGATTTTAAAAACATTTTGAAAAAAATACTAATTGATTTTCGAAAACTTAAGAGTGGAAAAAGAAATCAAGTGATTTTTGAAAAAGGTTTTGAAATTAGAAATCAAAAAGGTATGATTGAAAACTATTTTGAAAAAGATGTGAGAAAAATATATGATTGAAAAGATATAGTTTTAAAAAGATATGATTGAGAAGATATGATTTGAAAAACAATTTAAAAGGATTTGATTTTAAAAATTTATGACTTGGCTAACAAGAAAAGATATGATTCAAACATTAAACCTTTCTCAACAGAAAAGGCAACATACTTGAATTGTTGAATCAAATCATTAATTGTTAGCAAGTATTTTTGAAAACGGAAAGAAATTTATTTTGAAAACATATGATTGAAAAGATATAATTTGAAAAAGATTTGATTTTGAAAAATTTTGAAAACCTGAAAAAAAATTTGAATTAAAAACAGAATCTTCCCTCTTGTGCCATCCTGGCGTTAAACGCCCAGAATGGTATCCATTCTAGCATTTAACGCCCAAAACACTACCCTTTTGGGCGTTAAACACCCAGCCAGGCACCCTGGCTGGCGTTTAAACGCCAGTTTTCCTTCTTCACTGGGCGTTTTGAACGCTCAGCCTTTTTCTGTGTAATTCCTCTGCTGTATCTTCAATTCTCTGTATTTTTGACTTGAAAAGACACAAATTAAAATCTTTTTTTGATTTTTAATAATCAAAATGTAACTAAAATCAAATAACAATGCATGCAAGACACCAAACTTAGCAGTTTGTATACCATTGACACTAACAAAATGAGAATGCATATGAAAAACAACAAAACACTCAAGACAAGAGAATTTAAAGATCAGAACAAGGAAATCATCAAGAACAACTTGAAGATTAATGAAGACACATGCATGAATGCAAGAAGAATAGAAACATGCAATTGACACCAAATTAAAATGAGACACTAGACTCAACAAGAAACATAAAATATTTTTTTATTTTTTTGATTTTGTAATTTTTTTTGGATTTTTCGAAAATTAAGTGGAAAAGAAAATAAGGATATCAAAATTCTTAATGAGAATTCCAGAAATCATGCAATGTTAGTCTAAAGCTTCACTCTAAAGGAATTAGACATGGCTAGCCAAGCTTCAGCAGGACATTGCATTCAAGAGCTAAATTGATGAGAATCAATCAGCTTTGGTGATGATAAGAACATCACCTTGAAACACTAGAATTCATTCTTAAGAACTCTGAAGAAAAATACCTAATCCAAGCAACAAGATGAACCGTCAGTTGTCCAAACTCATACAATCCCCGGAAACAGCGCCAAAAACTTGGTGCACGAAATTGTAATCATCAATGGCGCCATCAACATGGTACGCTCAATTGCAATCTCAACTCTTTATCACAACTTCGCACAACTAACCAGCAAGTGTACTGGGTCGTCCAAGTAATAAACCTTACGCGAGAAGGGTCGATCCCATAGAGATTGATGGTATGAAGCAAGCTATGATCACCTTGTAAATCTTAGTCAGGCAGATTCAAATGGTTATGGATGATATATGAATAAGGCATAAAGATAGAGATACTTATGTAATTCATTGGTGAGAACGTCAGATAAGCGTATGGAGATGCTTTGTCCCTTCCGTCTCTCTGCTTTCCTACTGTCTTCATCCAATCCTTCTTACTCCTTTCCATGGCAAGCTGTATGTTGGGCATCACTGTTGTCAGTGGCTACAATCCCTCCTCTCAGTGAAAATGTTCAACGCACCCTGTCACAGCACGGCTAATCATCTGTCGGTTCTCAATCAGGTTGGAGTAAAATCCATTGATTCTTTTGCGTCTGTCACTAATGCCCAGCCTTCAGGTGTTTGAAGCTCGTCACAGTCATGATTGAATCCTACTCAGAATACCACAGACAAGGTTTAGACCTTCCAGATTCTCTTGAATACCGCCATCAATTCTAGCTTATACCACGAAGATTCCAATTAAGGGATCCAAGAGATAAACATTCAAGCCTTGTTTGCTTGTAGAACAGAAGTGGTTGTCAGGCACTCGTTCATAAGTGAGAATGATGATGAGTGTCACATAATCATCACATTCATCATGTTCTTGGGTGCAAATGAATATCTTAGAACAAGAATAAGCTGAATAGAATAGAAGAACAATAGTAATTGCATTAATACTCGAGGTACAGCAGAGCTCCACACCTTAATCTATGGTGTGTAGAAACTCCACCATTGAAAATACATAAGAACAAGGTCTAGGCATGGCCGAGAGGCCAGCCCCCAAAACGTGATCAAAAGATTCAAAGATCTAAAGATGAAAATACAATAGTAAAAGGTCCTATTTGTAGAGAACTAGTAGCCTAGGGTTTACAGAAATGAGTAAATTACATAAAAATCCACTTCCGGGCCCACTTGGTGTGTGCTTGGGCTGAGCATTGAAGCTTTCATGTGTAGAGACTTTTCTTGGAGTTAAACGCCAGCTTTTGTGCCAGTTTGGGCGTTTAACTCCCATTTTTGTGCCAGTTCCGGCGTTTAACGTCAGGCAGTTTTGAGCTGATTTGGAACGCCAGTTTGGGCCATCAAATCTCGGGCAAAGTATGGACTATTATACATTGCGGGAAAGCCCAGGATGTCTACTTTTCAACGGCGTTAAGAGCGCGCCAATCGGGCTTCTGTAGCTCCAGAAAATCCACTTCGAGTGCAGGGAGGTCAGAATCCAACAGCATCTGCAGTCCTTTTCAGCCTCTGAATTAGATTTTTGCTCAGGTCCCTCAATTTCAGCCAGAAAATACCTGAAATCACAGAAAAACACACAAACTCATAGTAAAGTCCAGAAAAGTGAATTTTAACTAAAAACTAATAAAAATATAATAAAAACTAACTAAAACATACTAAAAACATACTAAAAACAATGCCAAAAAGCGTATAAATTATCCGCTCATCAATTAATCTCACTATGTCAACCCTTAACATTGAAGGATAGGTCAAGTGAGCATAATTGTTATTAATCTCCAAATCCTAACTAACTTACTAATTACCTTAGTAAGAAGCTAGCGTTAGTGGAAACAATAACAACTAACAACCCAAGAATTATCACTAAATGTTGGACATTATGGCTTTAGTAATCCACAAACTCATTTTTCGCAAGTCAAGGGGTGAAAATTACCCCATAAACAAAATTGGCATTGCATCAAACACCTAGTAGGCATAAATATAAAACATGGCAAAATTGGGAAAATGATGCAAACTATGAACCACAAAAGAACAAAATCAACAAAGGCAACACAGCAAACATAAAATAAGCATCAAACATCAAATTCATTAACAATAACTCAAAATTGGAAAACTATATATATATATATATAGACAAAGAAAATGGAAATATAAGAAAGTGTAGAACAAGTGGTATAATAAAAGAGACAATTAAAGAAATACTTACAATGGAAATTGCTAGAATCCAAAATCAAAACCTGAAGTATAAAATGCTACAAACCCTAATTAAAATTGAGAGAAATCCTAACCTAAACTACCTAAAACAACTCCTACTATGTGTTTTCCTATTCCACATGAGCTCTATAAGCTAATGCCTTCATATGCGACGTTGCCCCTTTCATATAGCCTTTGATTTCAGCATCCAAGCCTTTTAAAATGGGCCAAAAGAGCTCTGAAATTGTGATCCACGTGAATTTTTAATGAAGTCATGCGCTGGTACCTGTGCGAACGCACAGGTGTGTGCGTATGCACACATGCTGAAATTTTCTCTTGTGCGTACGCACAGAGAGTTGTGCGCATGCATGCATGCTAACTCCCTTCTTGTGCGTACGCACGTAGGGTTATGTGTACGCACACAAGGATGTGTGCTTCTCCTTTGATTTCTTCATGTTTTCACCCAATTGCATGCTTTTCTTCCACTCTTATCAATCCATTCCAATCTATTACACCTGAAATCACTCACCAAAACCATCAAGGCATCGAATGGTATGAAAGTGGGATAAAATTTCTTAAATTTGGCATAAAATAGCATGTTTTCATAATTAAGCTCAATTTAGGAACAGAACACAAAAGTATGCTATTTGGATGGATAAATGTGGGTTTATACAATGAAATTCACTCAAATCAAACCAAAATATATCGTCAAATATGGATTCATCAATTCCCCCACACTTAAACAATAGCATGTCCTCATGCTAATCACAATCAAAAGGGTAGGATAAAAAGGTAAGCAACTTATTCAATGTCCTAACTATATGCATGCAACTATGCAAAATGTTATCTATCTATACCTATACTATGATTCCTATTGAGTTTGGCGCAAAATAAACTAGAAATTCCAATCAATCCAAAACAAGCTTTAGGGCCAAGTGATGAGGGAAAATTTGATTTCCTCACAAACTTCTCGGCAAGTGTACCGGGTTGCATCAAGTAGTAATAACTCACTTAGAGTGAGGTCGATCCCACAGGGATTGATGTATCAAGCAACTTTAGTGGGTGATTAGTTTAGTCAAGCTAACATTGGTGAATTGGGTGAAAAGTGACCAACAGAATATAAATTACAGGAATTATAAACTGCAAAAGGTAAAATTTACTGAAACTTAAAGAACAAGGAATGTAAATTGCAGTAAATGTAAATCAACAGAATGTAGATTGGACAAAAGCTTAAAGAGCAAGAAAGGTAAATTGCAGCAAAATGTAAAAAGGAATTGGGTACATGGAAATTAATGAAATCAATAGATCAAGCAATCGAAAAGAACTTAACAACAGGTGACTAGAAATTTAAATTGCAGGAAGAATAAAGGGATTTGGGTGCTGAGAATTTAAAACATAATTGAAAGATGTCAAGTGCAGTAAACTAAAGAGCTCTCAGATGAGGAAATCCAGTAACAGATCAATTCAGTTCCAAAACAGAAATGTAGAAGTGCAGAAGAATTAAAGCAACAAGAGAACTTAGATCACTCATGAAATTCTAAAAGAGAAATTGACAATTGCAGAAGAGAGAAAATGAAACAGAAAGCAAAACTCAGATTTGATCTCCAATTCTTCAAATTCAAAAAGGAAAATTAAAAGAGAGTTTTCTATTCTACTCCTACTCCTACTACTCTCTAGCAGAGCCAACCTTTTCTCCCCTTAATGAAATGAAATTGATGCCTTTATATAGGCTTTACAAAATGAAAATTCAATTCAAGTTAAAAACAAATTACAAAATGAAATTCCTAATCTAGCTTCTCTGTGTGCCTTTGAGTCATGTTAATGGGCTTTGCTTGCTTTAGATTTGAATGAGAGTGGGTTAGGTGCTTGGTGGCTTGGGTCAGGGTGCATCCTTGCTCCCTCCAGTGGAACGCTCAGTTCACTAATTGAGCGCTACGTTCATTAGCCTTTTTTGTGCCAATTCTGGTACGCATGTAGCCTCTACTAGCGCTCTCTTTTTGAGCGCTAAGTCCATTCTTTGAGTGCTTTTTAGTGCATAAGATGGCCTCCCAGGTGTGAAACCCATGAAAAAGGTGGAAAAGTGAGCGTGGCACTCACTTTTTGAGCGCTACTTGGTTCCCCTATTCGAGCCTTGGTGTGAGCACTTACTTGGTTGGTTTTTGGGCCTTAAATATGCCTATCACTTGTGCTTCAATTTCATGCCAAATATAGATTTCTATATATCGTTGGAAAGCTCTAAATGTCATCTTTCTAACGCAACTGAAAGCACGTCAATTGGACATATGTAGCTCAAGTTATGGTTCTTTGAAGAAGGCATGATTGTGCTGTTTGGAGGCCGCTGGCGCTCAAAGCGTAGCGCTCATTAAGAAAACGTAGCGCTCATAGAAAGAGCATAGCGTTCATTGGCAAAACGTAGCGCTATTGGCACTTTTTGGATGCCAAACTTAGCGCCGGCTTCTGAGGCCCATCCTTGAGGTTCATGACAGCTAGAATTGGTACCGGTTTGGAATTCCACAAAATAATTCCGTTGTTAGTATGGTCTAAACCGATAGTAAATCCTCGAATATTAAGTTTATGGTTTTGTCACATGTACAAATACCAAGTAAGAATTAATCGGAGTATTTGGACTCTGGGTCATCTCACGAGGATTGCAATGAAGTGGTCAATTATCGGCTTTGAAGAAATATTTTGCGGTTTTGGAATAAGATACATGAAACGTAAATGATAAGGAAATTCAAATAACAAAAAGGCCTTGGCAAGGGTTGGTATTCAAGGATCTCTATCCTTATCACTAACCACAACATGAGAATTGGCAAGGATGAACCCAATTAAGTCATCCTTTAAATGATAAAGGAAAGTCAAATGAGCTATGTCAATCCAAGTCCATAAGTCCTAGTTCTCCACCAATTCAGTCAGTGAGATCTAAGGTCAATGGCTCCCAATCATCGATCACTTGGACATTAGCAACTCAAGAGTTCTTAAGTTACCTTCCCAAGCCAAGAGCATAAAATTCTACTCTAAAGCCCAACCAAGCATTTTGTCAAACACTTGGTGGGTACAAATGAAAAGCATGGTAAATTGCAAGAAATATAAATATACCAACTATTAATTGCAATAAAGGTAAATCACAACTCAAATAAACAATAAAAGAACATCAAACATTAAATTACATTAAAAATAAACCATATCCAACAAGAGCATCCATGAAAATAGAAGAGAAATTAACATGAAAACTAAGAGAATCAAGTAGTAGAAACAAGAAATCATAAAAGAAACAAGATGAAAACATGTAATTGAACCTAGATCTAAGATGGAAATGTCCTAAACCTAACCTAATTCTAGAGAGAAGAGGGAGCTTCTCTCTCTAGAAACTAACCTACATGATGCCAAAACTACAAACAATTGCTCCCCCTTTGCTTGGGCTTCAATTCTGCATGAAATACACTCAAAAACATGTTGGAATTGGGCCTGGGCTGCTCAGAAATTGCCCCCAGCGTTTTGCCTTTAAGTGAGTCACATGTGAGTATCGGCGCATACGCGCCATGTGCTCGTGCACGTCGATTGGCTAATTCTTCATCTACGCGGACGCGGCATGTACGCATGCGTGTCCTTAAACGAACTCACTTTTGCGCGCGCACACCTTGTACGCGTGTGCGCCCATCGATGCATTCCAAATCTTGGTTTCTTCATGCATTCTCCACTTTGTATGCTTTTCTTCTCATTTCTTCTATCCAATACTTGCCCGATGAACCTGAAATCACTCAACACACATATCAAGGCATCGGATGGAATTAAAGTGAGTTAAAATCACCAATTTAAGGGCCTAAAAGCATGTTTTTACACTTAAGCACAATTCATGGGAGAATTACAAATCCATGCTATTTTATTAAATAAATGTGGGAAAAGGTGATAAAATCCCCCCAAATTAAGCACAAAATAAACCATGAAATTGGGGTTTATCAAATCTCCCCACACTTAAACTAAGCATGTCCTCATGCTAAAATCAAGAAAGAAGCAAAGGGTATCAACATTTATTCAATGTAAACTAACTAAATGCAATCTATCTAAATGAATGCAATTACTTGGTCAAAATAAGTCAACTTCCAAGAATACATATAAGTACAAGGGATAAAGCATAGCAATCAAAGCAAACCCACAATTGAATTGAATTATTGAAAGATTTTACAAACTTGCAAGAAAAGATGATCATAGGTGGAAACATGTAATTGAGCGATCGAACCCTTACCGGATGTGTATCCGCTCTAGACACTCAAGTGTATAGGGTTGATTCACTCGATTCTCCCCTAATCATGCTTTCCAAGATTTATTTTTCATCTAACAATCAACAATTACTTTATGTGTGCATACAAATATCATGAGGGCTTTTCCATAGGTTGTAATGGGGCTAGGGTCAAGGTAGGATGCATATGGTTAAGTGAGCTTAAAATTTGAATCTTTGAGTAATTTAAACTTCCCACCTAACCTATGACAACCTATACAATTCTAAACAAACCTAGCTATCCATTCTTCACTTTTTCACACACTCATGCATTCCCTTTTGATCACCACACATATGCATTGACTCTTATTGAACTTCACTTTGGGGCATTTTGTCCCTTTTTTTATTGCTTGTCTTTTTCTTCCTTTTTCTATATTTTTTTATTATATATATATATATATATTTTGTTTTTCTCGTCTTTTTTCTTCTTTTCAAACTAAAATATATACAAGAACATCAATGCATGTGGTTTACACATGATTAATACATGAGTATGTACCCAATTCCCAAAATTTTTAATCCAAATATAAAATATACTTTTATCTCTACCCAATGTTCCCAACTTTCCCAAAATCAAATGATAAACACTCTCACTAGCCTAAGCTAATCAAAGATCCAAATTAAGGACATTTATTATTTTTCACTTAGGCTTGTAATGTGCTACAATTAAGAATAAATGGGTTTAGCGTAGGCTCAAAGTTGGTTAATAATGGAAGATAAAAGGTAGTCTATATGGGTAAGTGAGCAATCTGAAACAATGGCCTCAATCATATAAGTGCATGTATACATAAAATAATGGACATATAGAATCAGACAAATCAAATATCACAATCATAGAGAGAGAATAATGCACACAAGAATGAAAATAAGTGGTTATATGATGTAACCACACAATTAGGCTCAAATCTCACATGCTTGTGTTCTTAGCTCAAAAACATGATCCACAATTGTATAATTCAAGCAAGTTCTAAAACAAAATTTTTCTCAATCAATTGGGGTGCCCTATAGATAAAATCCTTGGTAAATATCATGATTATGACTAAGCTTACTATATAGATATGCAATGTAGGAAAATGCAACTAAAATCCTAAAATGAAATGCAAAAGTGTTGGGATTAGAAACTTGTTACCCAAAAACGCCAAGTGGTCGGACGACCTCCCCACACTTAAAAGTTTGCACCGTCCTCGGTGCATCCAAAGATGAGCAAGGGGGTACGGTGACTTTCCTAGTTGCTACCTTCAGCTGGTAGGTCAACCGGCGTGTTCTTCTCCCGCTTCCGTTTTCGCTTATGGTGCATCAATCATGAAAAATAAAATAAACACCATAAGATGAGAAAATACCAAAGCAAGGAAGCGTGAATTGTTGGAATGAGGTAAATCACTAGAATTGAGTGAGTGAATTGGTGTGACATTAATGAAAAATAGGTGTGTTGGTTCTAAAATTGCACATGGTTTAGAATACACACACACTAGTACAAAATGTTATGTCACAATTACAAAAAAGAAAACATGCACTTCACTCATCCTAGTGTGCTTGAGATACTTTAAAAGACTTGTAGGTTAAGACAACCAAACAAGTAGTGAAGAAGCATAAAAGCATTCAAGCAAAAATCAAGCAATTGTGAAATCGGATAGTGCATGGACATTGATTGATGTGTAAGTGAACTTAATGAACATAATGGTATATGAAACTTACACAACAGTCAATGACACATATTGAAGTTGTTGCACCTAAGTGAAATAGAGGTGAAACACATGGATGCTACGGAACTTAGGAAAAAGAGGATAGAAGTGAAAATCAATCACATAGCAAGCATGGTCCACAAAGCTTCGAAAGCTCAAAAATATGTCACTAGGAAAGCTTTAGATCCAATTTCACAACTCTACAATCTCAATGCATAAAATAAGTGATGTGAATAAGGGTAAACCATAAACAAGCATCACCTAAAAAAATGTAATGATAATATACAATTGCCTAACAATAGATGACGAATGCATGGTGGCCAAACCATGCAATTCAAAGAGGTAAGATGCATGAAGGCAATGTAACATGTACTTGATGTTAACAAATGTTAAGCATGGAAAGTTCTAAACCAAGTAACCAAATATAACCTCAACAAAGAAATCCAACAATGATAATTAACAACAATGATGTTAAGATAACATCCTATTAATAATGAGCAGCAATAAATAGTAGACAAGATTAGTAATCCAACACTTATAATGGAAAACACAAATTAAACTAACTAACTAACTAAAAGAAATGGTTATAGATGATGTTTGGTAGTGTTGGATGATGATTGAAGGGTGGAAAGAGAAGAGAAAAAGGAAATAAATGGAAAGAAGAGAAGAAAAGAAGGTGGGTGAAACAGGGCAATCCACGCATGCGCGTCATGTGCGCGTAAGCGTGGATTGATGAAATGGTAGCGATGCGTACACGCAAGGTACGCGTGTGCGTGCCCTGGGGCACAAAGTTGGCACACTTCAGGCACAACTCTCGGGTGAATGTTTGGGAAGGGGAAAAATTCAATCCACGCGTATGCGTTCATGACGCATGTGCGTGGATGGTTGAAATTACTTGGGTCACTCGTACACGTGGAGTGCTCGTGCGCGTGGATGGTGCTCTGTTTTTCAAAATTTTTCTATGTTTTTGCACCAAACCAAGCATTCCAAACCTTCGAACAACTACCAAAACATCATAAAATCTTATTTAACATACTAAACTCCCAAATAAACATATCTGGCCAAACAAAACATAAAATTAAACTAATTATTAGTAATATTTACAAAAAGAAAAAAAAGGAAATATGTTACTGATAAACCAATATTTTATGGTTCATATTGTGTTTAAGTGTGTGGTTTTATCATAATTCTTACCCACTTATTCATTAATTTATCATGCATTTATATTTCCTTCCTGAAATTATTACATGGTTGAAAACTGCTTCCTAGAGACTTTTTAATTATGCATTTTAGTTCTCATTTATCCCATTCGATGCCGTAGTCTGTGTGTTAAGTGTTTCAGGCTTTATAGGGCATAGATGAGTTGGAGAGTGGAAAGGAAGCTAGCAAAAAAATGGAAGGAACACAAGAAATTGAGGAGACAACCAGCGAGAAGTGACGCGGCCGCATGGCTCACGCATTCGCGCGAAAGAGGAGAAATTGCAGTGACGCGGCCGGATGGCTCACGCGATCGTGCGGAATGGAAAAGCACAAGTGACGCGGAGGCGTGGACGATGCGAACGCGTGGCAAGGAAAAACACGAATGACGCATCCGCATGGATGACGCGATCGCGTCACGTGCGCGATCTGCATAATCTGCAGAATTCGCTGGGGGTAATTCCGGGCCCTATTTTGACCCAGTTTTCGGCCCAGAACAGCAGACTAGAGCCGTAGAACAAGCAGAAACCAGGGAGAACAATTCATTCTATACAGTTTTAGTTTTAGATCTAGTTTTTACTCCTCCTCTAGGTTTTCCCTCTACACATTGATAGTTCTTAGAATTTTATTTTTCTACCACTTTTTGCAATGGGATACTGAGAAGAGTTAATACCTCATCAAGACTTCGTCATTCCAGTTCGTTTTCTTTACTTGGCTTTACTCTTCCGTATCCTTTGCTTTGTTGATTTTACCATTGGAATATTTTTAGGATTATTTAATACAAGGATTACTTTTATTTTTAATTGATTATTTTTTATTTTTATTTACAATGTCTTTCCTTAATTCCTTTTTATATGTTATGAATTTTTCATTCACAATAAGCGAGTAGTTCCCTAACTTGATGGGGAGTTAATTGAAAGGAACCCTTGAGTTGGAAGGCTTGAAAGAAAGATTATAATTGGGTTATTGTTGGCTTGCCCTCTAGTCACTAACACCAACCCCTTTTAATTAAGTGGGTTGCAACTTGTGAATGGGCATAGCATCCCAACTTGTTTGACTTTCCCTTACCTAGTATGAGATAACTAAACAGGATAACCTTTAATTATCAATTAATCTAGAGAGTAATCCAACAACAGCGGGGCTTCCAACTAATCAACTCCCAGTCAAGGCTTTTATTTACATTATTCAAATTCTCCAATTTAATTCCCTGTTTACTCAACTCAAACCTTTTTGAAAACATCTGATTAATAAAATAGCACACTTTTCTGCAACTTGTTGGGAGATGACCTGGGATTCATACTCCCAGTATTTTAAATTTAAATTTCTGTGACACCTTTCTAAATTGATAAGTGGATTTCTGGTGAGTTAAGAACTATACTTGCAACGTATATATTTTAATAATTTTTAATTCACCAATTTCTGCCCCATCAATTTTTGGCGCCGTTGCCGGGGAGTTGCAATAGAGTGCTAAAGTTATTAATTAGAATTTATTTATTTGCATTTTATTTTATTTTTGTCACTATGAACTTTACGTTTCTTTCGTTAAATGACGCGTTCACTTCCTGATCCAAGCTTGCCAGCATTTGACTCTGAGATTGAAAGAACTCTTTCACATATAAGGCAAGCTCGGCATAGGCGACTCCTCTTTGAGGACGAACCTGAACTGTCATCTAAGGAAGAAACAAGCCCCATCTCTACTAATCCAGTTCATTTACGTGCAGGTGACATGGCAGCGCCCAAAAGAGTCACTATCCAGGAGGAAGGAGCCCCTGATTTTACGCTCCAACCATTCCAGGCGCACCACCCAGCAGTAGCTGTAGATTTTGAAATAAAGTCTTCACTACTCAACTTGATGCCCAAATTTCATGGCTTACCTGCTCAAGAGCCTATCAAGCATCTTAGGGATTTCCAGACCTCTTGTTCTACTGTTAAGCGTAATGGTACTGATGAAATCTCTATTCTATTGAAAGCCTTCTCGTTTTCTCTGGAGGGAAAGGCAAGAGAGTGGTACTACACTCAACCCGAAGCAATTGTTTCCAACTGGGATGCACTTAGGAGAGAGTTTCTGGATAAATTCTTTCCAGCTGTAGTCGCCGATAAACTGAGGAAGGACATGTCTATGATCGTTCAAGATGAATCTGAGACCCTCTATGAATACTTGGAACGCTTCAATACTCTTTGAGACGCATGTCCCCATCATATGATTGACAAGATAGTTTTGCTCGGTTACTTTACACAGGGTTTGAAATCTCAAGATAGGACCACACTAGAAGGTGCTTGCAATGGTTCTATGAAAAAGTACAAGACTACGGTAGAAGCATGGCAATTGATCAAAGACTTAGCTGACTCTACTAGGAATCATAGGTAGAGACAAAGTCGGTTAAAAGCTATTGCGTAGGTATCCACTAGTAAAGAGAATGCTGCTATAGCTCAGAGCTTATGTGAAATGACTAACTTGCTGAAGCAGATGCAACTGAATCAACAACAACCTCAGCAAGTTCAGCCTTCTCCACCACAGCACAGCCAGCAGTTAGTTCCACAAAGAGTGTGCGGAATCTGTGCAGATTACATTCACTATACCGATGAGTGTCCGCAGCTCCAACCAAAAGACAACACTGTAGCAGCCACTCATAACTTTCATGAACACCCCAATCAAGGGTACAACAAGGTGGCAACTATAACCAAGGATGGCAGGATAACTCTAACCAAGGCTGGAGAGACAATTCTATCCAGGGTTGGAGGGACAATTATAACAGAGGAGGCAGAGATAACAATAGAAATCAGAGGTGGAATAACAATAACAACTTCAGGTAGCAGAATCAGAATCAGGCCTACAAAGCACCTCATCTCATACAGCCTCAAAATTCTCAGCAAACCTCTCAGATCACCTATCCCTCATCATCCTCTAATGATGAATTACTACAAGCCATTGATCGGAGACAACAGGCTATGGAAAATAACTTTAATGCAACTTTGAATGGTTTGAATTCTACTTTGCAAGCCCTTATCTCACAGATTGGATCAATAAACAACACCAACAACCAATCCTCAAGCTCTGGTGGACTCCCCTCTCAACCATTACCCAACCCAAAAGGTGGTATTAATGCCATCACCCTAAGGTCTGGAACCACATTGTAGGAGAGGAATCAGGAGGAGCCAAGCCCACCAGAACATGCCTCAGCTGAAGAGGTAGTAGAAATAGAAGATGTTGAAGAGGAAGAGGACATACAGGACATAGCTGAAGAAGAAGAAGCTCAACCACAGGAGGAAGCACCAAAAGGCGCAGACATTGCAGAAAACACCACTCCCATTCCATTTTCACAACTTGCAAGGAAGCCCAGGAAGCAGTCAGAACCTGATCCCAAAATGGTAGAAATCTACAAAAAGGTTGAGGTAACTGTTCTCCTTTTTGATGTTATTCAACAGGTACCTAAATATGCAAAGTTTCTAAAAGATTTATGTATACATAAAGACAAAATTAATGAATTAGAAACTATCCCTTTAGGTAGTTCCATATCTGCTTTAATGGGAAGATTACCTGAAAAGTGTAGTGACCCAGGTCCCTGTATAGTTAGTTGTACTATTGGTGGTGTAGTAATTTATGATTGCATGTGTGATTGTATAATGCCTTTATCTGTATATGATGTTTTAAGGCTCCCTCCCTTAAAAAGCTTGGTAGCTCATTTTGTGTTGGCAGATAAAAGCATTATTATAGTAGCTGGAGTTGCTGAAGATGTTTTGGTGAACATTAAAGGGCTCACTTTCCCAACCGATTTCTATATCTTGGAGATGCCCAATAATGACTCAGATAAGCCATCATCAATCCTACTTGGCAGACCATTCCTAAAGACATCAAAATTCAAATTAGATGCTTTTTCAGGAACATATTCTTTTGAAATAGATGGCCAAATGGTAATCTTCAATTTGAATGGAGTTGCAAACAACCCTCCAGAAGATCATTCTATCTTCCAATGTGATATCATAGATGAAATTGTAGCTGAAATTCACCAGGAAGAGTTGGAAGAACAGTACACAGAACAAGGTCCAAGTGTGGGGACTCTATTAACTGACAATAAAGGCACTTCGGCATTTTCACAAGCTCCAGACAATCTAGAGCCTACCCATGACCAGAAGATAGAGTTGAAACCTCTCCCTCCACATCTCAAATATGCTTATCTTGAATATAGGCAGATGTTTCCAGTTATTATTGCATAGGACCTCACTCCTGAACAGGAAGAGCAGTTACTTAGTGTGCAGAGGAAGCACAAGAAAGCAATTGGGTGGAGTTTGGCAGACATAGTAGGCATCAACCCTCAAGTATGTGAGCATAGAATATTTTTAGAGGAAGGAGCAAGACCTGTCCGCTAACCCCAAAGAAGACTGCATCCCACTATTTTGGAAGTTGTCAAAAAGGAAGTGACCAGACTATTGGAAGCAGGTATCATTTATCCCATTTCAGATAGTGAATGGGTTAACCCAGTACAAGTGGTACCCAATAAGTCTGGAGTCACTACAGTGAAGAATGAGCATGGAGAGCTCATACCAACCAGAGTACAGAACGCTTGGAGAGTCTGCATTGATTACAAGCGTCTCAACCAAGCCACCCGTAAGGATCACTACCCACTTCCATTCATTGACCAAATGCTGGATTGCCTGTCAGGTAAATCACATTATTGCTTTCTAGATGGTTACACAGGTTACTTCCAAATTCATATAGCTCCTGAGGATCAGAAAAAGACTACCTTTACATGTCCTTTTGGGACTTATGCTGATAAGAGAATGCCCTTTGGCCTGTGCAATGCACCATTGATGATCAGATTTCTTGACGGTTTAGAATTTATCTAATGAAGTCTCGTTATGAAGTATAGTTTCCAATCCAATCAATAATCCTTTCATGCAAAAATTTTGGTTGTCATTAGTAACAAACCCCAAATGAATTTATAACTGGAGTATTTGGACTCCGGGTCGTCTCACAAAGAGTTGCAATGAAATGTATGATTATTGGCTATGAGGGTTATAAGGGGTTTTGGTTGATTAGAGGGGCAATAAAATAAAAAGACAAGAAAAGTAAATTGAGCAAGTAATTAAAGAAAGCAAGTAATAAAGAGAGGCATTCATGGCAATGGATTGAGATCATAAGCTTTCTATCCTATTCATGCATGATTAATTCATCTTATTTAGTTAACTCCAACAATTAGGGAGAATGTCAAACAAGATTAACCAATCATGTCACAATAATAAACAAGAATTTGTCTCATTACGTCAACTCCAACGAATAGGGAGAAAGTCTAATGAGACTAGCTAATCTCAATCCAAAAGTCCTAATCGACTTACTAATTAAACTAGCAAAAGATTAGCGTCAATGGAAATAATCTTCCATAAGTCCTAATCGACTTACTAATTAAATTAGCAAAAGATTAGCGTCAATGGAAACAATACTAGCTAACAACTCTATATTACCAACATGAGTTGGGTTTTCATGACTCAAGATTGCCCAATCACTCTTTCCAAGCCAAGAATGCTCAAAATCTACTCTAACATCCTACCAAGCATTTTGTCAAATACTTGGTAGGCATAAAAGGAAAGCATAGTAAAATTGCAAGGAATGTAAATCTACACTACTCAATTGCAATGAATTAAACAACACTAAATCCAAATCAACAATAAAGGAACATAAATCATAAATTGCATTGAATTGAAAATAGAAGAACAAAAATGCATCAACATAAAAGTAGAGAATTACATGAATGAGATACAAAATTAAAGAGAGAAAGAGTAGAGGAACAAGGAATTATAAAGGAAAAGTAAATCAAAGCATGAATTAAACCTAGATCTAAGATGGAAATTAACCTAACCTAATTCTAGAGAGAAGAGGGAGCTTCTCTCTCTAGAAAACTAACTAAAGGCTCATGTTGGCTAAACTAATTGCTCCCCCTTTGCCTGGACTTCAATTCATCATGAAATACACTTAGAAACAAGTTGGAATTGGGCCTGGGCTGCTCAGAAATCGCCCCCCAGCGATTTGCCTTTAAGTGGGCCAAGTAAGAGTATCGGCGCGTGCGCGCCATGTGCGCGTGCACGTCGATTGGCAAATCCTCTTCCGCGCGAAAGCGGTATGTACGCGTGCGCGTCCTTGTGGAAAACCACTTTTGCGCGTCCGCGCCTTGTACGCGTGCGCGTCCATTGGTGCATTCCAATTCTTTGTTTCTTCATGCATTCTCCTTTTAGCATGCTTTTTTCTTCATTTCTTCCATCCAATACTTGTCTTATGGACCTGAAATTACTTAACAAACACATCAAGGCATCGAATGGGATTAAAGTGAATTAAAATCACCAATTTAAGGCCAAAAAAGCATGTTTTTACATTTAAGCATAATTCAAGAGCGAATTACAAAACCATGCTATTTCATTGAATAAATGTGGGAAAAAGTGGATAAATCCCCCAAAATAAGCACAAAATAAACCACGAAATCGGGGTTTATCAAATCTCCCCACACTTAAACTAAGCATGTCCTCATGCTAAAATCAAGAAAGAATCAAAGGGTATCACATTTATTCAATGCAAACTACTAAATGCAATCTATCTATATGCAATCTATCTACATGAATGCATCCACTTGGTCAAAACATGTCAATTTCTAAGAATACATATATAAGTATAAGGGCTAAAGCAATAGCAATCAAATCTACCCACAATTGAATTGAATCATTGAAAGATTTTACAAACTTGCAAGAAAAGATGATTAAGGGTGGAAACATGTACTTGAGCGATCGAACCCTCACCGGACGTGTATCCGCTCTAGGCACTCAAGTGTATGGGGTTGATTCACTTAATTCTCCCCGAATCATGCTTTCCAAGATTTGTTTTTTATCTAACAATCAACAATTACTTTATGCATGCATACAAATATCATGAGGACTTTTCCATAGGTTGTAATGGGGCTAGGGTCAAGGTAGGATGCATATGGTCAAGTGAGCTAGAAATTTGAATCTTTGATTAACTTAAACTTCCCACCTAACCTATGACAACCTATACAATTCTAAACAAACCTAAATACCCATTCATCACTTTTTCACACACTCATGTATTCCTTCTTGATCACCACACATATGCATTGATTATTATTGAACTTCACTTTGGGGCATTTTGTCCCCTTTTTATTGCAATTCTTTTTCTTTCTTTTTCTATATTAATTTTTTTTTCATCAAGTATATATACAAGTACCAATGCATATGGTTTCGCATTTGATTAATACATGAGTATGTACCCAATTCCCAAGATTTTTCAACAAAGATGTAAACACACTTTTATCTCTACCCAATGTCCCCAACTCTCCCAAACTTGAATGGTAAGCACTCTCACTAGCTTAAGCTAATCAAAGATCCAAACAAGGGACATTTATTGTTTTTCACTTAAGGCTTGTAATGTGCTAACATTAAGAACAAATGGGTTAGGCATAGGCTCAAAATTGGTTAACAATGGAAGATAAAAGGTAGGCTATTTGGATAAGTGAGCTATTTGAACAATGGCCTCAATCATATAAATGCATGTATACACAAATAATGGACATAAAGAATCAAACAAATCAAAGATTACAATAATAGGAAGAGAACAATGCACACAAGAATGAAAATAAGTGGCTATATGATGTAACCACACAATTAGGCTCAAATCTCACATGCTTGTGTTCTTAGCTCAAAAACATGATCCACAATTGTATAATTCAAGCAAGTTCTTAAAAAAATTTTTTTTCAATCAATTGGGGTGCCCTGTAGATAAATTTCTTGGAAAATATCATGATTTTGGCTAAGCTTAATATATACATATGCAAAACAAGAAAATGCAACTAAAAATCCTAAAATGAAATGTAAAAGTGTTGGGATTAGAGACTTGTTACCCAAAAACGCCGAGTGGTTGGACAACCTCCCCACACTTAAAAGTTTGCACCGTCCTCGGTGCATCCAAAGATGAGCAAGGGGGTACGGCGACTCTCCTAGTTGCTACCTTCAGCTGGTAGGTCGACCGGTTGCTGTGTGTTCTTCCTTTCGCTTCCATTTTTGCTTATGGTGCATCAATCATGAAAATCAAAATAAACACCGTAAGATGAGAAAATACAAAATCTAGGAAGCGTACATTGTTGGAATGAGGTAAGAACTACTAGAATGGAGTTAGTGAATTAGTGTGACATTGATGAAAAATAGGTGTGTGGGTTCTAAAATTGTGTGCGGTTTGGAACACACACACACTAGTATATATAAAAAAATTATGTCACAATTACACAAAAGAAAACATGCACTTCACTCATTCTAGTGTGCTTGAGATACTTTAAAAGACTTATAGGCTTAAAACAACCCAACAAGTAGTGAAGAAGCATAAAAGCATTCAAGCAAAAAAATCAAGCGATTGTGAAATTGGATAATGAATGGACATTGATTGATGTATAATTAAACTTGGTGAACAAAATGGTAATAAAAGCTCACACAACAATCAATGACACATATTGAAGTTGTTGCAACACCTAAGTGACATAGAGGTGGACACATGAGTGCTATGGGCCTTAGAGAAAAGAATATAGAAGTGAAAATCAATCACATAGCAAGCAGGGCCCACAAAGCTTGGAAAGCTCAAAAATATGTTACTAGGTAAGCTTTCGATCCAATTTTTCAACCGCACAATTTCAATGCATGAAATAGGTGAGTACAGGTAAATCATAAACAAGTATCGCCTAAAAAAAATGCAATGATAATGTACAATTGCCTAACAATGGATGATAAATGCATGGCGGCCAGAACATGCAATTCAAGAAGTTAAGATGCATGAAGACAATGTAACATGTACTTGGTTTTCAAAAATATTAAGCATTAAGAACCCGAAACCAAGTGACAAAATACAACCTCAATAATTAAATCCAACAATAAGAATTAACAATAATTATGCTAACATAACATTCAGTTAATAATAGGCAGTAAGAATTAGCAACAAAATCAGAAATCCAACACTTATAATGGAAAATAGAAAATTAAAAGAAAAATTAAACTAATTAAACAATCAACTAAAAGAAATGGTTATGGATGGTGTTTGGTAGTGTTGGATGATGGGTGAGAGAAGGGAAAAAAAAAGAGGGAAAGAAATGGAAAGAGATGAGAAGAAGAAAAGGCGGGTGAAACAGAGCAATCCACGCGTGCGCGCGCGGATGGACGAGAGGAGAGGGGGTGCGGAGGTGCCAAGTGCGCTCACACGTGGGTATGGAAATGTGAAGGGACGCAGGTGCGCACTATGTGCGTCCGCGCTGGTTTAGGCACAGAGTTGGCCCAGAGTTGGCACAATGATGAGAGAACTTTTGCGTGGTCTAGAAATTTGCAGATAAATTCTCGTTGCAAGTATAGTTTCTAAACCTTCAAAAGTCCTTTCATACAAACGTTTTGGGTGTCACAAGTAACAAACCCCTTTAGAAATTGTTAACCGAGTATTCAAACCTCGAGTCGTCTTCTTAAGGAACTGCGAGGAAGTATGTTCTTATTATTGGTTATAAAGGTTGTAATCGGGGTTTAGAAGGTGAGAAGCAAGTAATTTAAATGATGAGTGAATTAAATGGAAATTAAAAATAAATAATAATTGTAAAACAACTTTTGGCAAGATAAGGGAATTTAGAGGTCTAACTTAGTTATCTCTCTCAACTATAATAAAAGTTGAATCTAAACTCCACTTGGTCAACCTTTGCCAGGGCAAGGAAAAGTCAAGGGACTAATTAAAATGACCTTTGAATCCTAATTATTTCTGAAGAAAAGGTTGGGATTATTCAGGTTCAGCTCAATTAGCAAGATAACGATTATTAATTACGTTGAGTTTAATAACTGTTGAGTTACTAAATTCTTAATCAGAACAAAAAGGGGAAAAAGTAAAATTGCTGGAATAATAAAAATATCCTTAGATGGGAAGCAATGGCAACTTAATTCAAAGAGAATAATTATAAACTAAAAATACCTCAATTATCATTAAATAAAAATGTCATCAACAGCCAATTGGGCAACATCAATCAAACATAATAAAGGCTTCAGAGTAATCAAAATATAAAAGAGAAATTAAATAGTAAAAAGGAATATTAAACCTGGATCGAGAGTCACTCTAGAAAGAGAAATCCTAAATCCTAAGAGAGAGAGAGAGGAGAGAACCTCTCTCTCCAAAACTACATCTAAAACATGAAAAGTAAATTATCAGAGGCCTTCTTATGAATGGATGCATTCCCCCACTTTATAGCCTCTAATCTGTGTTCTCTGGGCCAAAAACTGTGTCAGAAACAGCCCAGAAATCACTTCCAGCGCTTTCTGGTCCGTACAGGTCGCGGAAAAGTGACGCGGCCGCGTCGTCCACGCGACCACACGGATTGGGTGTTGGCCAGGTCACGCGTCCGCGTGACCCACGCGTTCGTGTCGTCTGGTGTCGGGGCAACTATGACAAATTATATATCAAATCAAAGCCCCGGACGTTAGCTTTCCAACGCAACTGAAACCGCATCGTTTGGACCTTTGTAGCTAAAGTTATAGCCATTTGAGTGCGAAGAGGTCAGGTTGGACAGCTTAGCAGTTTCTCCAACTTCTTGCATTCCTTTCACTTTTGCATGCTTCCTTTCCATCCTCTGAGCCATTCCTGCCTTTATAATATCTGAAAACACTTAACACACATATTAAGACATCTAATGGTAATAAGAGAGGATTAATAATAAGCAAATATAAGATCAAAGAACCATGTTTTCAATCATAGCATAAAATCAGGAAAGAAAATGTAAAACATGCGAATTGTATGAACAAGTGAGTAAAGAGTTGATAAAAACCACTCAATTGAGCACAAGATAAACCATAAAATAGTGGTTTATCATACAACTCTTGGTTCCTTAACCTGGAGGTGGAACTTCTAGATCTACGCGTACGCGTACATGGCGCGTGCGCGTGGATGGTCGAGAATGCATAAGGCACGCGTACGCATGCATGGCGCGTACGCATGGGTTGGTGCTCTGTTTTTCAAAATTTTTCAATGTTCTTGCACCAAACCAAGCATTCCAAGTCTCCAAATAGCTACTAAAACATCATAAAACCTTATTTAACCTACTAGACTCCCAATTAAACTTCAACTAAGCAATTCAAAACAAAGAATCAAACCTATTTTACCAAGATTTACAAAAGAAAAAAAATGAAAAGAGTTTACCATGGTAGGTTGCCTCCCACCTAGCACTTTTGTTTATTGTCCTTAAGTTGGACTTTTGGGGAGTGGTGGACGAAATTGTGATTCCCTTTTTTCTTGTAATTGGATTTATAAAAGATGTATACTTTGAGGGCATTGTTTATTTTCTTCACAATCTCGTTCAACTAACCAGCAAGTGTACTGGGTCGTCCAAGTAATAACCTTACGTGAGTAAGGGTCGAATCCACAGAGATTGTTGGTTTGAAGCAAGCTATGGTCACCTTATAAATCTCAGTCAGGCAAATTAAACATTATTTATGGGTTTGAGGATAGGAATAATAAAAAGAAATAAATAATAAAAGGGATAGAACACTTATGCAGATTCATTGGTGGGAATTTCAGATAAGCGGATGGAGATGCTGTAGAGCTCTTGGACGCCTGCTCTCCTACTCCTTCTACTCAATCCTTCTTACTCCTTTCCATGGCAAGCTTTGTATAGGGGTTCACCATCAACTGTGGCTACTTTCATTCCTCACGGGGAAATAACCTGTGCGGCTGTCACTCGCACAGCTAACCAGTCTGGAGGCATCACCCATGGCTGATAGCTACATCCCATCCTCGCAGTGAAAACTATGCTAACGCACTCTGTCACAGTACGGCTAATCACCGGTTGGTTCCCGCTCCTACTGGAATAGAATCCCTCTTTTGCGTCTGTCACCAACGCCCAGCAGGTTAAAGTTTGAAGCACGTCACGGTCATTCATGATCGGAATCCTACTCGGAACACCACAGACAAGGTTGGACTTTCCGGACTCCCAGGATCCTACTCAGAACACCACAGACAAGGTTGGACTTTCCGGATCCAGATGAATGCCGCCAACTATCTAACTTATACCACGAAGATTCTGTTGGGGAATCTAAGAGATACGCATTCAAGCTCTGTTGCATGTAGAACGTAAGTGGTTGTCAATCACTCGCGTTCATAAGTGAGAATAATAATGAGGGTAATTGAACTCATTACATTCATCATGTTCTTGGGTACGAGTGAATATCTTGGAATAAGAATAAGAGAGAATTGAATAAAAGAAGATAGAATTTCATTAATACTTGAGGTACAGCAGAGCTCCACACCCTTAATCTATGGTGTGCAGAAACTCCACCGTTGAAAATACATAAGCAAAAGGTTCAGGCATGGCCGAATGGCCAGCCCTCTCCATGATCAAGTGACCGAATAATGAAAGACTTAAAGTGGTCAAAAGATGTCTAATACAATAGATAAATGTCCTATATATACTAGACTAGCTTCTAGGGTTTACATGAGTAAGTAATTGATGCATAAATCCACTTCCGGGGCCCACTTGGTGTGTGCTTGGGCTGAGCTTGATGAATTCACGTGTAGAGGCATTTCTTGGCGTCAAACTTCAGGTTATGACGTGTTTTGGGCGTTCAACTCCGGATCATGACGTTTTTCTGGCGTTTTACTCCAGACAGCAGCGTGTACTTGGCGTTCAACGCCAAGTTACGTCGTCATTCTTCGAATAAAGTATGGACTATTATATATTGCTGGAAAGCTCTGGATGTCTACTTTCCAACGCCGTTGAGAGCGCGCCAATTGGAGTTCTGTAGCTCCAGAAAATCCATTTCGAGTGCAGGGAGGTCAGAATCCAACAGCATCAGCAGTCCTTTTGTTAGCCTTCTTCAGAGTTTTGCTCAAATCCCTCAATTTCAGTCAGAATTTACCTGAAATCACAGAAAAACACACAAACTCATAGTAAAGTCCAGAAATGTGAATTTAACATAAAAACTAATGAAAACATCCCTAAAAGTAGCTCAAACTTACTAAAAACTATATGAAAACAATGCCAAAAAGCGTATAAATTATCCGCTCATCACAACACCAAACTTAAATTGTTGCTTGTCCCCAAGCAACTGAAAATCAAATAGGATAAAAAGAAGAGAATATACTATAAAGTCCAAAATATCAATGAATATTAATTTAATTAGATGAGCGGGACTTGTAGCTTTTTGCTTCTGAACAGTTTTGGCATCTCACTTTTTCCTTTGAAGTTTAGAGTGATTGGCTTCTCTAGGAACTTAGAATTTCAGATAGTGTTATTGACTTTCCTAGTTAGGCATGTTGATTCTTGAACACAGCTACTTTATGAGTCTTGGCTGTGGCCCTAAGCACTTTGTCTTCCAGTATTACCACCGGATACACAAATGCCACAGACACATAACTGGGTGAACCTTTTCAGATTGTGACTCAGCTTTGCTAAAGTCCCCAGTTAGTGGTGTCCAGAGCTCTTAAGCACACTCTTTTGCTTTGGATCACGACTTTAACCACTCAGTCTCAAGCTTTTCACTTGGACCTTCATGACACAAGCACATGGTTAGGGACAGCTTGATTTAGCCGCTTAGGCCTGGATTTTATTTCCTTGGGCCCTCCTATCCATTGATGCTCAAAGCCTTGGATCCTTGCTACCCTTGCCTTTTGGTTTTAAGGGCTATTGGCTTTTTCTGCTTGCTTTTTCTTTCTATTTTATTTTTTTTTTCGCCACTTTTTTTTTTCTTTTTCACTGCTTTTTCTTGCTTCAAGAATCAATTCATGAATTTTTCAGTTCATCAATAACATTTCTCTTTGTTCATCATTCTTTCAAGAGCCAACAATTTTAACACTCATAAACAACAAGATCAAAAAATATGCACTGTTCAAGCATTCATTCAGAAAACAAAAATTATTGCCACCACATCAATATAATTAAATTAAATTCACTAATAATTTCGAAAATTATGTACTTCTTGTTCTTTTGAATTAAAACATTTTTCTTTTAAGAGAGGTGAAAGACTAATGGATTTTATTCATAGCTTTAAGGCATGGTTACACACTAATGATCATGAAGTAGAGACACAAAAACATAGATAAACATAACACTTAAAAACCGAAAACAGAAAGAAAATAAAGAACAAGGAATGAATCCACCTCTAGTGGCGTCTTCTTCTTGAAGGACCAATGATGTTCTTCAACTCTTCTATGTCCCTTCCTTGCCTTTGTTGCTCCTCTCTCATAGCTCTTTGATCTTCTCTTATTTCTTGGAGAGTGAGGGCGTGTTCATGGTGTTCCACCCTTAGTTGTTCCACGTTTTGGCTCAAGTCTTCTAAGGAGGTACTGAGTTGCTCCCAATAGTTGTTGGGAGGAAAGTGCATTCCATGAGGCATTTGTTGATGAACTTCCTCATGTTCTCCTTGGGGCCGTGAGGGACTTCCCTTGTTTGCTCCATCCTCTTCTTGGTGATGGGCTTGTCTTCTTCAATGGAGACATCTCCATCTATGATAACTCCAGCTGAATAACATAGATGGCATATGAGGTGGGGGAAGGCTAGCCGTGCCATGTATGAAGGCTTGTCAGCTATTTTGTAGAGTTCATTGGCTATGACTTCATGAACCTCTACTTCCTCTCCAATCATGATGCTATGAATCATGATTGCCCGATCCACAGTAACTTCAGATCGGTTGCTTGTAGGGATGATGGATCTTTGGATGAACTCCAGCCATCCTCTAGCTACAGGCTTGAGGTCCAGTCTTCTTAGTTGGACTGGTTTGCCTTTGGAGTCTACTCTCCATTGGGCGCCTTCCACACAAATGTCCATTAGGACTTGGTCCAACCTTTGATTGAAGTTGACCCTCCTTGTGTAGGCGCGTTCATCACCTTGCATCATGGGTAGATGAAACGCCAACCTCACATTTTCCGGACTGAAATCTAAGTATTTCCCCCGAACCATTGTGAGATAGTTCTTTGGATTCGGGTTCATCTTTTGATCATGGTTCCTAGTGATCCATGCATTAGCATAGAACTCTTGAACCATCAATAATCCGACTTGTTGCATGGGGTTGGTTATGACTTCCCACCCTCTTCTTTGGATCTCATGTCGGATTTCCGGATACTCATTCTTTTTGAGCTTGAAGGGGACCTCAGGGATAACCCTCTTCTTTGCCACAACATCATAGAAGTGGTCTTGGTGGCTCTTGGAGATTAATCTCTCCTTTTCCCATGATTCGGAAGTGGAAGCTTTTACCTTCCCTTTTCCTTTTCTTGAGGAAACTCCGGTCTTGGGTGCCATTGATGGTGAAAAAAAAATAAAAAGCTAGGCTTTTTACCACACCAAACTTAAAATTTGCTCGTCCTCGAGCAAAAAGAAAAGAAGAGTAGAAGAAGAAGAAGAAGAAAATGTGAGTAGAGAGGGAGAAGGGGGGTTCGGCTATGTAGAGAAGAAGGGGTTATGTTGTGTGAAAATGAAGAAGAAAAGGGAGGTATTTATAGGGAGGGGGGGAGGGTTAGGTTTCGGCCATTTTGGGTGGGAATGGGTGGGAAATTGAATTTGAATGTAATGGGGGTAGGTGGGGTTTATGGGGAAGAGGAGGTTGATGTGAATGGTGCATGGGGTAATTGGGAAGAGAAATTGATGTGATTGGTGAAGGTTTTTGGGAAGGGTGACATTGAGAATGAGATTTGGATTAGGAGAGTGTGAATAGGATTAAAAGAAAAGGTAGGTGGGGATCCTGTGGGGTCCACAGGTCCTGAGGTGGGGATCCTGTGGGGTCCACAGGTCCTGAGGTGAAAAGAAATACCATTCCTTCACCCTATAGGCGTGTAAATTGCCTTCATGCACCATTCTGGCGTTCAAACGCCCATTGGTGCATGTTCTGGGCGTTAAACGCCCATGTGATGCTTGATTCTGGCGTTGAACGCCAGCTTCAAGCTTGTTTCTGGCGTTCAGCGCCAGATTGTCCTCTGCGTGCGCATCCTGGCGTTAAACGCCAGGATGTTGCTTGTTTTGGGCGTTCAGCGCCAGGAAGATGCTCTGTTCTGGCGTTGAACGCCCGCCAGATGCATCTTCTGGGCGCTGAACGCCGGCCCGTGCGTCCTCCAGGGTGAAAAATTTTTTTCTTCTGTTTTTGACTCTGTTTTTAATTTTTTTTGATTTTTTCGTGACTCCTCATGATCATGTACCTAATTAAACACAAAAATAACAAAGAAACAAAATAAAATAAAATTAGATAAATAAAATTGGGTTGCCTCCCAACAAGCGCTTCTTTAATGTCAATAGCTTGACAGTGGCTCTCATGGAGCCACAGAGCAATCAAGTCAATGTTGTCTAGTCCCAACACCAAACTTAGAGTTTGGATATGGGGCTTGAACACCAAACTTAGAGTTTGGTTGTGGCTTCACAACACCAAACTTAGAGTTTGACTGTGTGGGCTCTTCTTGACCTTGAACTGAGAGAAGCTCTTCATGCTTACTCTCTTTTGTCACAGAGGGATGGCCATGTGCTTGAAACACAAGGTATTCCCCATTTAATTGAAGGACTAGCTCTCCTCTGTTGGCATCTATCACAGCTTCTGCTGTGGCTAGGAAAGGTCTTCCTAGGATGATGCATTCATCATCTTTCTTCCTAGTATCTAGGACTATGAAATCAGCAGGGATGTAAAAGTTTTCAACTTTTATAAGCACGTCCTCTACTATCCCATGAGCTTGTCTTATGGATTTATCTGCCAATTGAAATGAGAACAAGGCAGGTTGTACCTCAATGATTCTTAGCTTCTCCATTACAGAGAGTGGCATAAGGTTTATCCCTGACCCAAGATCACACAGAGCTTTTTCAAAGCTCATGGTGCCAATGGTGCAAGGTATTAAGAACTTGCCAGGATCTTGTTTCTTTTGAGGTAGAGTTTCCTGAATCCAAGTTTCTAATTCATTAATGAGCAAGGGAGGTTTACTTTCCAAAGTCTCATTACCAAACAGCTTGGCATTCAGTTTCATGATAGCTCCTAGATATTGAGCAACTTGCTCACTAGTCACATCTTCATCCTCCTCAGAGGATGAATAATAGTCAGAGCTCATGAATGGCAGAAGGAGATTTAGTGGAATCTCTATGGTCTCTGTGTGAGCCTCAGATTCCTCAGGATCCTTATTAGGAAGCTCCTTCTTGCTTGGAGGACGTCCCAGGAGTTCTTTCTCACTAGGATTTTCGTCCTCCTCCTCCTTTGTGCTTTCGGCCATGTTGACTAAGTCAATGGCTTTGCACTCTCCTTTTGGATTCTCTTCTGTATTACTTGGGAGAATACTGGGAGGAGTTTCAATAACTTTCTTACTCAGCTGGCCTACTTGTGCCTCCAAATTTCTAATGGAGGATCTTGTTTCATTCATGAAACTGAAGGTGGCCTTTGACAGATCAGAGACTATATTAGCTAAATTAGAATTATTTTGTTCAGAGTTCTCTGTCTGTTGCTGAGAAGATGATGGATATGGCTTACTATCATTCAGCCTATTGCGTCCACCATTGTTAAAACCTTGTTGAGGTTTTTGTTGATCCTTCCAGGAGAAATTTGGATGATTTCTCCATGATGGGTTATAGGTATTTCCATATGGTTCACCCAGATAATTAACCTCTGCCATGGCAGGGTTCTCAGGATCATAAGCTTCTTCAGAAGCTACCTCTCTAGTACTGTTGGATGCATGTTGCAATCCATTCAGATTTTGAGAGATCATGTTGACCTGTTGAGTCAACACTTTGTTCTGAGCCAGTATGGCATTCAGAGCATCAATTTCAAGAACTCCCTTCTTCTGAGGGACCCCATTATTCACGGAATTCCTCTCAGAGCTATACATGAACTGGTTGTTTGCAACCATGTCAATGAGTTCTTGAGCCTCTTCAGGCGTTTTCTTCAGGTGAATAGATCCACCTGCAGAATGGTCCATTGACATTTTCGAAAATTCAGAGAGACCATAATAGAATATATCTAATAGGGTCCATTCTGAAAACATGTCAGATGGACATCTCTTGGTCAGCTGCTTGTATCTTTCCCAAGCTTCATAGAGAGATTCACCATCTTTTTGTTTGAAAGTTTGAACATCCACTCTCAGCTTGCTCAGCTTTTGAGGAGGAAAGAATTTATCTAAGAAGGCAGTGACCAGCTTATCCCAGGAGTCCAGGCTATCCTTAGGTTGTGAATCCAACCATATTCTAGCTCTGTCTCTTACAGCAAAAGGGAAAAGCATGAGTCTGTAGACTTCAGGATCAACTCCATTCGTCTTTACAGTATCACAGACTTGCAAGAATTCAGTTAAGAACTGATAAGGATCTTCAGATGGAAGTCCATAAAACTTGCAGTTTTGTTGCATCAAAGCAACTAGTTGAGGCTTAAGCTCAAAGTTATTGGCTCCAATGGCAGGAATGGAGATGCTTCTTCCATCAAATTTGGATGTTGGCTTTGTGAAGTCACCAAGCATTCTCCTTGCATTATTATTATTATTATTTTCGGCCATCTCCTTCTCTTGTTCGAAAATTTCTGAAAGGTTGCTTCTGGATTGTTGTAATTTAGCTTCTCTTAATTTTCTCTTCAGAGTCCTTTCAGGTTCTGGATCAACTTCAACAAGAGTGCCCTTTTCCTTGTTCCTGCTCATAAGAAAGAGAAGAAAACAAGAAAAGAAAAAGGAATCCTCTATGTCACAGTATAGAGATTCCCTCAGGTTAGTAGAAGAAGAAAGAGGTAGAAGAATGAAGAAGGATGAAGAAGAATTCGGATGAAGAGAGGTGAAGAGAAGTGTTAGTAGTTAAATAATTAAATAGAATAAGAGAAGAGAAAGAAATTTTCGAAAATAATTTTGAAAAAATGGTTAGTGATTTTCGAAAATTAAAGATGAGATGAGATTAAAATTAGAATTTAAAACAATTAAAAAGAATTTTTGAAAAAGAGGGGGAGAATTTTCGAAAATTTAGAGAGGGAAAAGTAGTTAGGTGGTTTTGAAAAAGATAAGAAACAAACAAGGAGTTAGTTAGTTGATTGAAAAAGATTTGAAATCAAATTTTGAAAAAGATAAGAAGATAGGAGGTTAGATAAGATATTTTGAAATCAAATTTTGAAAAAGATAAAATTTTTGAAAAAGATAAGATAAAAGATAAAAAGATATATTTGAAAAAGATATTTGAAAAAAAAGATTTAATTTTTAAAAATTACTTAACTAACAAGAAACTACAAGATAAGATTCTATAATTTAAAGATTGAACCTTTCTTAACAAGAAAGTAACAAACTTCAAATTTTTGAACCAATCACATTAATTGTTAGCTAATTTTCGAAAATTTGATAAAAAGATAAGAAAAAGATTTTGAAAATATTTTGAAAAATATTTTTGAAATTTTCGAAAATGCTAAAAAAATGAAAAAGATATGATTTTTGAAAAAGATTTTGAAAAGATAAGATTTTTAAAATTGAAATTTTGACTTGACTTGTAAGAAACAACTAATTTTTAAAAATTTTTGACCAAGTCAACCCAAAATTTCGAAATTTTAGAGGAAAATAAGGAAAAGATATTTTTGATTTTTAAATATTGAATGAAAAACACAAAAATGACCCAAAACATGAAAATTTTGGATCAAGACACAAGATGCATGCAAGAATGCTATGAATGTCAAGATGAACACCAAGAACACTATGAAGATCATGATGAATATCAAGAACATAATTTTGAAAAATTTTTGATGCAAAGAAAACATGCAAGACACCAAACTTAGAAATCTTTAATGCATGAAAATTATGAATGCAAAAATGCACATGAAAAACAACAAAAGACACAAAACAAGAAATCATCAAGATCAAACAAGAGGACTTGTCAAGAACAACTTGAAGATCATGAAGAACACTATGAATGCATGAATTTTCGAAAACAATGCAAGAAAAATTTTAAAAGCATGCACTTGACACCAAACTTAAAAATTAACACAAGACTCAAACAAGAAACACAAAATATTTTTGATTTTTATGATTTTCTAATTTTTTTTTTTATTTTTATTGATTTTTTTCGAAAAACATTTTTGGAAAAACGAAAAATAAAAGAAAAATTTTGAAAAAGATTTTTGAAAAGAAAATTACCTAATCTGAGCAACAAGATGAACCGTCAGTGGTCCATACTCGAACAATCCCCGGCAACGGCGCCAAAAACTTGGTGTTGTTGCCGGATTAAAAACTTGGCACCATTGTGGGTTGGAAACAATTGTTTGAATTTTTGTTCGAAATTGATTGTTCCCCGGCAACGGCGCCAAAAACTTGGTGGACGAAATTGTGATTCCCTTTTTTCTTGTAATTGGATTTATAAAAGATGTATACTCTGAGGGCATTGTTTATTTTCTTCACAATCTCGTTCAACTAACCAGCAAGTGTACTGGGTCGTCCAAGTAATAACCTTACGTGAGTAAGGGTCGAATCCACAGAGATTGTTGGTATGAAGCAAGCTATGGTCACCTTATAAATCTCAGTCAGGCAAATTAAACATTATTTATGGGTTTGAGGATAGGAATAATAAAAAGAAATAAATAATAAAAGGGATAGAACACTTATGCAGATTCATTGGTGGGAATTTCAGATAAGCGGATGGAGATGCTGTAGAGCTCTTGGACGCCTGCTCTCCTACTCCTTCTACTCAATCCTTCTTACTCCTTTCCATGGCAAGCTTTGTATAGGGGTTCACCATCAACTGTGGCTACTTTCATTCCTCACGGGGAAATAACCTGTGCGGCTGTCACTCGCACAGCTAACCAGTCTGGAGGCATCACCCATGGCTGATAGCTACATCCCATCCTCGCAGTGAAAACTATGCTAACGCACTCTGTCACAGTACGGCTAATCACTGGTTGGTTCCCGCTCCTACTGGAATAGAATCCCTCTTTTGCGTCTGTCACCAACGCCCAGCAGGTTAAAGTTTGAAGCACGTCACGGTCATTCATGATCGGAATCCTACTCGGAACACCACAGACAAGGTTGGACTTTCCGGACTCCCAGGATCCTACTCAGAACACCACAGACAAGGTTGGACTTTCCGGATCCAGATGAATGCCGCCAACTATCTAACTTATACCACGAAGATTCTGTTGGGGAATCTAAGAGATACGCATTCAAGCTCTGTTGCATGTAGAACGTAAGTGGTTGTCAATCACTCGCGTTCATAAGTGAGAATAATAATGAGGGTAATTGAACTCATTACATTCATCATGTTCTTGGGTACGAATGAATATCTTGGAATAAGAATAAGAGAGAATTGAATAAAAGAAGATAGAATTTCATTAATACTTGAGGTACAGCAGAGCTCCACACCCTTAATCTATGGTGTGCAGAAACTCCACCGTTGAAAATACATAAGCAAAAGGTTCAGGCATGGCCGAATGGCCAGCCCTCTCCATGATCAAGTGACCGAATAATGAAAGACTTAAAGTGGTCAAAAGATGTCTAATACAATAGATAAATGTCCTATATATACTAGACTAGCTTCTAGGGTTTACATGAGTAAGTAATTGATGCATAAATCCACTTCCGGGGCCCACTTGGTGTGTGCTTGGGCTGAGCTTGATGAATTCACGTGTAGAGGCATTTCTTGGCGTCAAACTTCAGGTTATGACGTGTTTTGGGCGTTCAACTCCGGATCATGACGTTTTTCTGGCGTTTTACTCCAGACAGCAGCGTGTACTTGGCGTTCAACGCCAAGTTACGTCGTCATTCTTCGAATAAAGTATGGACTATTATATATTGCTGGAAAGCTCTGGATGTCTACTTTCCAACGCCGTTGAGAGTGCGCCAATTGGAGTTCTGTAGCTCCAGAAAATCCATTTCGAGTGCAGGGAGGTCAGAATCCAACAGCATCAGCAGTCCTTTTGTTAGCCTTCTTCAGAGTTTTGCTCAAATCCCTCAATTTCAGTCAGAATTTACCTGAAATCACAGAAAAACACACAAACTCATAGTAAAGTCCAGAAATGTGAATTTAACATAAAAACTAATGAAAACATCCCTAAAAGTAGCTCAAACTTACTAAAAACTATATGAAAACAATGCCAAAAAGCGTATAAATTATCCGCTCATCAGGGAGCTTCCATCAAGGTGGCTTGTGCTTGAATCCATCCTTGAACATCCACCAATGCTTGGACTTCCATTGTGCTTCATCATTCAAAGTTAATAACTCCAAGCTTTGATGGAGTTCTTCACAAACCAGAGGCTCCCAAAGTTGATCTTCCTTGTGTGATCCGGGATCCCATACTTTGTTTTCACACCCGTCCTTGAGTTGATCATGGTGATTTCCTTCGGGTGGCAAGAGAGATGAATTCTCATGGAAGCACCAAACTATCCTCCTAGACCCATCTACTTCAGCACTACACCAATCCATGCTCTTCAATTTTGAGCTTCCAACCATATTGAGCCTAGACTTACAACGCCAACCACTAAACATCCTCCTCTTACGCTTAATTCCACAAAGCGCCCTAAGTTGGCCATCCGTTTTAAGAATACCATATTCAAGTGGGATAATAAAGCTAAGAGTTAGAAGTTTTACCCACTCAAATGAAGGATTGGATGACAACCTAGGTGGAGGAGTTTCCAATAATCTTGACAAAGCACGCTCCACTCCCGTCCATCCTCTTCTAGAGGCTTCCACCACTTGGCAAGGTTCTTCAAACTCTACCTCTTGCCAAGCTTCCTCAAGTTCAAGCTCTTCTTCACCAATGTCTTTTAGCTCCTCCCCATCACTCAAATCATAAATAGGAGGTTGAGTGAAATCTACCTCATCATCAATTCCAAGTATAGTGGGGAAGGGTTCTTCAAGCTCAAAAGGATCACAAATTGACTCGGAATCGTCATAAATAGGAGGACCTATTTCTTGGGACACTTCTTCTCATTCTTCAATCACATTGTGCCTTGGAGGTTGTGCACTCTCCTCCTCAACATCAACTTCAAACTCCATGGAAGAAGGCTCTTCACTTTGTGATTCCCCTATGTACTCAATATGTCCTAAGGTTCCAACCACTACTTCCTTTGGTTCAATAATCTCTACCTTCTCCGCTTGTTGCACTTCTTGCTTTAACTCTTCTTCTCCACCTTGAAGCTTCAAGTCCATTCCCTCACTAAGCTCCTTGGGTGCTTCTCCATATTCAACAATGGGAGTGACCTGATCGCATAGGCTTAGGCGGGATGAGACTATGTTGCTAACGGCTTCTACCATGATAGCCATCTTAGCTCTTAGCTCCGCAAACTTCTTTTCATCCTCCTCGTGTTGCCTTAGGATATGAGATTCAAGATCTCTCAATTCTAGCATAAAGGCTTCATCAGAGGGTTGTGGTGGAAGAGAGGGTTCATTGTTTGAGGGAAAGGTATTGTAGTTGGAAGGTGGTTCATATTGGTAAAATTCTTGAGGTGGTGTGTGTGGACTTTATGGTTCATGGGAGTATTGGTATTGGAAAGGTGGTGGTTCTAGATGTGGTTCATATGGTGGTTGGTATGGTGGGTATGGGTTAGGATCATATGGAGGTGAATGGTGGTATGAGGCATGTAAGTATGGTGGAGGGCTATATTGAGGAGGGGGATCATGTGCATATGATGATTGTGGTTGACAACCACAATGAGGGTCATCACATATATTAGATTGGTATGCATCAAGATTTGAATTGTACCCATAAGAGTCCGGAGGGGGTTGTTGCCAAGAAGGTTATCCATAAGCTTGGGGCTCCTCCCACCTTTGATTTTCAAATCCTTGATGCACATCTTCATTGAAGCTTTCATTTCCTACAACATAGTTTGAACCACACTCATAGCCAAAGTGAGAATTCATGATAGCAAAAGAAAAATGGAAATAAAATCAAATAAGAGATAGAGAAAACCAAACCCTAAAAACTAGCAAGAGCTAACAAAAGCGAGCATATTCACACTATTCACACATATACAATAACCAATAACATAACACCATTGCAACTCCCCAACAATGGCGCCATTTTGATGATAGGACTTTGGGATTGAGATTAGCTAGTCTCATTAGACTTTCTCCCTATTTGTTGGAGTTGACGTAATGAGATAGATTCTTGTTTATTATTGTGATATGATTGGTTAATCTTGTTTGACTTTCTCCCGATGTGTTGAGTTAACTAAATAGGATGAACTAAACATTGCATGACTAGGATGGAAAGCCTATGATCTCAATTCATTGCCATGAATGTCTCTCTTTATTACTTGCTTCCTTTAGTTATTTGTTTGATTTACTTTTCTTGCCCATTTAATTTCTTGCCTCTTTATTTTATTGCCCCTCTAATCAACCAAAACCCCCTATACCCCTCATAGCCAATAAGCATACATTTCATTGCAACTCTTCGTGAGACGACCCGGAGTCCAAATACTCTGGTTAATTCTTATTGGGGTTTGTACTTGTGACAACTCAATATTTTTGCATGTGAGGACTCTTTGTTGGTGTAGAACTATACTTACAACGAGAATTCATTCATTTGAGGAAAATTCTATACCACACAAAAGTCCTATCATCAAAATGTATTGAGTCTTTTCAGGTTTAATTCTTATTTATTATTGTGACATGATTGGTTAATCTTGTTTGACATTCTCCCTAATTGTTGGAGTTAACTAAATAAGATGAATTAATCATGCATAACTAGGATAGAAAGCCTATGATCTCAATCCATTGCCATGAATGTCTCTCTTTAATTACTTGCTTTGTTTAATTACTTGCTCAATTTACTTTTCTTGTCTTTTTATTTTATTGCCCCTCTAATCAACCAAAATCCCCTATAACCCTCATAGCCAATAATCATACATTTCATTGCAACTCTTCGTAAGACAACCCGGAGTCTAAATACTCCGGTTATAAATTCATTTGGGGTTTGTTACTAGTGACAACCAAAATTTTTGCATGAAAGGATTATTGATTGGTTTGGAAACTATACTTCATAACGAGACTTCATTAGATAAATTCTAAACCGTCAAGAAATCTGATCATCAAAGAGACTACTTTCCAGAGGTGCATGATGAGTCTTTTCTCTGATCTTATTGAGGACTGTATGGAGGTTTTTATGGACGATTTTAGCGTTTATGGTAATTCTTTTAACATTTGCTTAGATGGATTATCTAGAGTATTAGATAGATGTGTCAATACAAACCTTGTCTTAAATTTTGAAAAATGTCATTTTATGGTTAAACAAGGAATTGTACTAGGACATGTTGTATCTAATACTGGCATTTCTGTAGACCCAGCAAAGGTGAATGTTATTTCTAGTTTACCTTACCCCTCCTCTGTGAGGGAAGTCCGTTCGTTCCTTGGCCATCCAGGTTTTTACAGGAGATTTATTAAGGACTTTAGTAAGGTAGCACTTCTTTTATCCAGATTACTGCAGAAGGATATTGAATTCGAGTTCAATGAGGATTGCAGACAAGCGTTTGATAAGCTGAAGACCAACCTTACTCAAGCCCCAATTGTGAGAGGACCAGACTGGAGCCAGCCGTTTGAAATCATGTGCGATGCTTCCAACCATGCAGTAGGAGCAGCGCTGACTCAGCATGAGGGTAAGGATCCTTTTGTTATTGCTTATGCATCTAAGACTTTAGACGCTGCTGATGAGCGGATAATTTATACACTTTTGGCATTATTTTTAGTATGTTTTTAGTATGTTTTAGTTAGTTTTTATTATATTTTTATTAGTTTTATTTACAATGAGTTTGTGTGTTTTCCTGTGATTTTAGGTATTTTCTGGCTGAAATTGAGGGACCTGAGCAAAAATCTGATTCAGAGGCTAAAAAGGACTGCAGATGCTGTTGGATTCTGACCTCCCTGCACTCGAAGTTGATTTTCTGGAGCTACAGAAATCCAATTGGCACGCTCTAAATTGCATTGAAAAAAGTAGACATCCTGGGCTTTCCAGAAATATATAATAGTCCATACTTTGCCCGAGATTTGATGGCCCAAACCGGCGTTTCAAATCAGCTCAAGAATTCTGGCGTTTAACGCCGGAACTGGCACAAGAATGGGAGTTAAACGCCCAAACTGGCACAAAAGCTGGCGTTTAACTCCAAAAAAAGTCTCTACACATGAAAGCTCTAATGCTCAGCCCAAGCACACACCAAGTGGGCCTGGAAGAGGATTTTTATGTCATTTACTCATCTTTGTAAACCCTAAGCTACTAGTTCTCTACAAATAGGACCTTTTGCTATTGTATTAGACATCTTTTGATCTATTTAGATCTGAGGATCATCTTTGGACGTCTAGTTCTTAGATTATGGGAGGCTGGCCATTTGGCCATGCCTAGACCATGTTCTTATGTATTTTCAACGGTGGAGTTTCTACACACTATATATTAAGGTGTGGAGCTCTGTTGTACCTCAGGTATCAATGCAATTACTATTGTTCTTCTATTCAATTCAGCTTATTCTTGTTCTAAGATATCACTTGTTCCTCAACTTGATGAATGTGATGATCTGTGACACTCATCATCATTCTCACCTATGAACGTGTGTCTGACAACCACCTCTGTTCTACCTTAGATTGAGTGGATATCTCTTAGATCCATTAATTGGAATCTTCGTGGTATAAGCTAGAATTGATGGCGACATTCAAGAGAATCCGGAAGGTCTAAACCTTGTCTGTGGTATTCTGAGTAGGATTCAAGGATTGAATGACTGTGACGAGCTTTAAACTCGCGATTGTGGGGCGTTAGTGACAGACGCAAAATAATCACTGGATTCTATTCTGACATGATCGAGAACCGACAGATGAATAGCCGTGCTGTGACAGAGCGCGTTGAACATTTTCTCTGAGAGGATGGGATTGTAGCCATTGACAACGGTGATGCCCAACATACAGCTTGCCATGGAAAGGAGTAAGAAGGATTGGATGAAGACAGTAGGAAAGCAAAGAGATGGAAGGGATAAAGCATCTCCATACGCTTATTTGAAATTCTCACCAATGAATTACATAAGTATCTCTATCTTTACTTTATGTTTTATTTGTCTTTTAATCATTAATCCTCCATAACCATTTGAATCCGCCTGACTGAGATTTACAAGATGACCATAGCTTGCTTCTTACCAATAGTCTCCGTGGGATCGACCCTTACTCGCGTAAGGTTTATTACTTGGACGACCCAGTGCACTTGCTGGTTAGTTGTGCAAAGTTGTGATAAAGAGTTGAGATTGCAATTGAGCGTACCATGTTGATGGCGCCATTGATGATCACAATTTTGTGCACCAAGTTTTTGGTGCCGTTGCCGGGGATTGTTTGAGTTTGGACAATTGACGGTTCATCTTATTGCTTAGATTAGGTATTTTTCTTCAGAATTTTTAAGAATGAATTCTAGAGTTTCAAGGTGATGTTCTTATCATCACCAAAGACGATTGATTCTCATCAATTTAGCTCTTGAATGTAATGTCCTGCTTAAGCTTGGCTAGCCATGTCTAATCTTTTTAGACTACAGCTTTAGACTAACATTGCATGATTCCTGGAATTCTTATTAAAAGTTTTGATCCTCTTTATTTTCTCTTCCATATAATTTTTGAAAAATCCAAAAAAATTATAAAATCTTAAAATCAAAAATATTTTTATGTTTCTTGTTTGAGTCTAGTGTCTCATTTTATGTTTGGTGTCAATTGCATGTTTATGTTCTTCTTGCATTTTTCGAATTCATTCATGTGTCTTCATTGATCCTCAAGTTGTTCTTGATGATTTACTTGCTCTGATCTTTAAATTCTCTTGTTTTATGTGTTTTGTTGTTTCTCATATGCATTCTCAATTTGTTAGTGTCAGTAGTATACAAACTTCTAAGTTTGGTGTCTTGCATGAATTGTTTATTTGATTTTAGTTGCATTTTGATTATTCCTCATCATTAAAAATCCAAAAAATTTTTCAAAAGTGTGTTTTTCTAGTCAATAATACAGAGAATTGAAGATTCAGAACATAGAGCAGAGGAATCACACAGAAAAAGCTGGGCGTTCAAAACGCCCAGTGAGGAAGGAAAGCTGGCGTTTAAACGCCAACCAGGGTACCTGGCTGGGCGTTTAACGCCCAAAAGGGTAGCATTTTGGTCGTTAAACGCCAGAATGGATACCATTCTAGGCGTTTAACGCCAGGATGGCACAAAAGGGAAGATTCTGTTTTTAATTCATTTTTTTTTTCAAGTTTTCATAATTTTTCAAAATCAAATCTTTTTCAAATCATATCTTTTCAATCATATATTTTCAAAATCAATTTCTTTCCATTTTTCAAAAATACTTGCTAACAATTAATGATTTGATTCAACATTTCAAGTATGTTTCCTTTCCTGTTGAGAAAGGTTTAATGTCTGAATCATATCTTTTAAATTTCTTGTTAGCCAAGTCATTAATTTTAAAAATCAAATCTTTTTAAATTGTTTTTCAATCATATCTTCTTAATCACATCTTTTTCAAAATAGTTTTCAATCATATCTTTTTGATTTCTAATTTCAAAATCTTTTTCAAATTTCACTTAATTTCTTTCCCAATCTTAGTTTTCAAAAATCAATTACCATTTTTCAAAACTTCTTTTAATTAATTCACTTTAATTTTCAAAAAATTTCTTCCCATCTTCTCACATCCTTCTATTTATGGACTAACACTCCTCCTCAATGCACAATTCGAACTCTATCCCACTTGATAAGTTTGAATTCTTCTACCTCTTCCTTCTATTCTTCTTTTCCTCTGACACCTCAAGAAATCTCTATACTGTGACATAGAGGATTCCATATTTTCTTGTTCTCTTCTCTTTCATATGAGCAGGAGTAAAGACAAAAGCATTCTTGTTGAGGCTGACCCTGAACCTGAGAGGACCTTGAAGCGAAAGCTAAGAGAAGCAAAAGTACTACTCTCTGTAGAGGACCTAACAAAAATCTTCAAACAAGAAGAAGACATGGCAGCCGAAAACAACAACAATGCCAACAATGCAAGGAAGGTGTTGGGTGACTTTACTGCACCTACTCCCAACTTCTATGGGAGAAGCATCTCTATCCCTACCATTGGAGCAAATAACTTTGAGCTTAAGCCTCAATTAGTTTCTCTAATGCAACAGAATTGCAAGTTCCATGGACTTCTGGTGCACGAATTTGTAATTCGCACAACTGGTGGACGAAATTGTGATCACTATTCTTTGATTTGCATTCATTGTAAAATTATGGAATTTAGAAATTGGCATGAGTGGACACAACTCCGTTCAACTAACCAGCAAGTGTACTGGGTCGTCCAAGTAATAAACCTTACGTGAGTAAGGGTCGATCCCACAGAGATTGTTGGTATGAAGCAAGCTATGGTCACCTTGTAAATCTCAGTTAGGCAGATTAATTTTGTTTATGGTTTCAAAAATTAATGATAAAAAGAAGAAATAATAAAAGGGATAGAAATACTTATGCAGATTCATTGGTGGAAATTTCAGATAAGCGAATGGAGATACTGTATGGCTCAAGAATGCCTGCTTTCCCACTGCTTCAACTCAATCCTTCTTACTCCTTTCCATGGCAAGCTGTGTATAGGGGTTCACCATCAGCGGTGGCTACTTTCAATCCTCTCGGGAAAATGATCCTATGCGGCTGTCACTCGCACGGCTAATCGTCTGGAGGCATCACCCATGGTTGATGGCTACATCCCATCCTCGCAGTGAAAACTACGCTCACGCACTCTGTCACAGCACGGCTAATCACTGGTTGGTTCCTGCGCCTACTGGAATAGAATCCCTTGATTCTTTTGCGTCTGTCACTAACGCCCAGCACTTGCAAATTTGAAGCACGTCACAGTCATTCATTACCGGAATCCTACTCGGAATACCACAGACAAGGTGAGACTTTCCGGATTCCCAGGATCCTACTCGGAATACCACAGACAAGGTGAGACTTTCCGGATCCTCATAAATGCCGCCATCTATCTAGCTTATACCACGAAGATTCTGTTGGGGAATCTAAGAGATACACATTCAAGCTCGGTTGCATGTAGAACGGAAGTGGTTGTCAATCACGTGCGTTCATAAGTGAGAATGATAATGATCGTCACTTTCATCATTACATTCATCATGTTCTTGGGTACGAATGAATATCTTGGAATAAGAATAAGAGAGATTTGAATAAAAGATAATAGAATTGCATTAATACTTGAGGTACAGCAGAGCTCCACACCCTTAATCTATGGTGTGCAGAAACTCCACCGTTGAAAATACATAAGTAAAAGGTTCAGGCATGGCCGAATGGCCAGCCCTCTCCATGATCAAGTGACCGATTATTCAAGAGATTAAACTGTCAAAAGATGTCTAATACAATAGATAAATGTTCTATTTATAATAAACTAGCTCCTAGGGTTTACATGAGTAAGTATTTGATGCATAAATCCACTTCCGGGGCCCACTTGGTGTATGCTTGGGCTGAGCTTGATCAATCCACGAGCTGAGGCTTCTCTTGGAGTTGAACTTCGAGTTATGACGTGTTTTGGGCGTTCAACTCCGGATCATGACGTTTTTCTGGCGTTTAACTCCAGACAGCAGCTTGTACTTGGCGTTCAACGCCAAGTAACGTCGTCAATCTTCGAATAAAGTATGGACTATTATATATTGCTGGAAATCTCTGGATGTCTACTTTCCAACGCCATTGAGAGCGCGCCAATTGGAGTTCTGTAGCTCCAGAAAATCCATTTCGAGTGCAGGGAGGTCAGATTCCAACAGCATCAGCAGTCCTTTTGTCAGCCTTCTTCAGAGTTTTGCTCAATTCCCTCAATTTCAGTCAGAATTTACCTGAAATCACAGAAAAACACAAAAACTCATAGTAAAGTCCAGAAATGTGAATTTAACATAAAAACTAATGAAAACATCCCTAAAAGTAGCTCAAACTTACTAAAAACTATATAAAACAATGCCAAAAAGCGTATAAATTATCCGCTTATCACAACACCAAACTTAAATTGTTGCTTGTCCCCAAGCAACTGAAAATCAAATAGGATAAAAGAAGAGAATATACTATAAATTCCAGAATATCAATGAATATTAATTTAATTAGATGAGCAGGACTTGTAGTTTTTTGCTTCTGAATAGTTTTGGCATCTCACTTTTTCCTTTGAAGTTCAGAGTGATTGGCGTCTCTTAGGAACTTAGAATTTGGGATAGTGTTATTGACTTTCCTAGTTAAGCATGTTGATTCTTTGAACACAGCTACTTATGAGTCTTGGCCGTGGCCCTAAGCATTTTGTTTTCCAGTATTACCACCGGATACACAAATGCCACAGACACATAACTGGGTGAACCTTGAGAGATTGTGACTCAGCTTTGCTGGAGTCCCCAGTTAGTGGTGTCCAGAGCTCTTAAGCACACTCTTTTGCTTTGGATCACGACTTTAACCACTCAGTCTCAAGCTTTTCACTTGGACCTTCATGACACAAGCACATGGTTAGGGACAGCTTGATTTAGCCGCTTAGGCCTGGATTTAATTTCCTTAGGCCCTCCTATCCATTGATGCTCAAAGCCTTGGATCCTTGCCACCCTTGCCTTTTGGTTTTAAGGGCTATTGGCTTTTTCTGCTTGCTTTTTCTTTTTCTTTCTAATTTTTTTCGCCATTTTTTTTCGTAAGCTTTTTCTTCACTGCTTTTTCTTGCTTCAAGAATCAATTCATGAATTTTTTAGTTCATCAATAACATTTCTCTTTGTTCATCATTCTTTCAAGAGCCAACAATTTTAACACTCATAAACAATAAGATCAAAAATATGCACTGTTCAAGCATTCATTCAGAAAACAAAAAGTATTGCCACCACATCAATATAATTAAATTAAATTCAAGGATAAATTCGAAATTCATGTACTTCTTGTTCTTTTGAATTAAAACATTTTTCATTTAAGAGAGGTGAAGGATTAATGGATTTTATTCATAGCTTTAAGGCATGGTTACATACTAATGATCATGAGATAAAGACACAAAACATAGATAAACACAACATTTAAAACCCAAAAACAGAAAGAAATAAAGAACAAGGAATGAATCCACCTTTAGTGGCGTCTTCTTCTTGAAGGACCAATGATGTTCTTCAGCTCTTCTATGTCCCTTCCTTGCCTTTGTTGCTCCTCCCTTATTGCTCTTTGGTCTTCTCTTATTTCTTGGAGAATGATGGAGTGCTCATGATGTTCCACCCTTAATTGTTCAACATTATGGCTCAAATCTTCTAAGGAGGTATTGATGCATTCGCATATTTGCCATTTTAACTAGTTAGTTTAGTTAGTTTTAGCTTAGGTTCATTCACTTTCTTTGAAATAAATGAGCAATTTTGTGAGTTTTCCTCCATGCATCCATGAACCAAGAATTAAGTGAAATTTGGCATAATTCATGCAAATAAATCAAGGAGTTTATATACAAGTTGATGTGAATGATTCCCTTGAAAATTATTGCATAAGATGGCAAAACTTTGAGGAAAGTTCTTTGGTTTATGTTAGATGATGAAGCAAGAAGACAATGGAGCAAGAAAATATTGGAGAAAGGAAGAACAAGCAAGTTGGCAACTTGGAAATCAAGTTGGCAACTTGCTAGTGTGTGTCCAGCAGAGTTGGCAGCTTGACCTCCCCCTCTTCAAGGATGAATATCTTGGGCCACAAGGATCCAATTGGCATGATTCCAATTTCGTTGAGAAGCTGACATCAAGAGCTTTCCAACGATATATAATAGTCCATAATGTGGCGAGGAATGGAAGCTCAAATCAGAGGGAAACTCAAGCCCCAAGAGCAGGAAATGAAGCATTGCAAGTTGCCAACTTGAGCAGCAAGTTGGCAACGCCAGGAGCCATCAGGGGAAGCCACCAGGGGAAGAGTAGCACGTTGCCAACGCCAACACCAAGTTGGCAACGCCCAAGCCAAGTTGAAGAAGAGCCTGGCGTTGTTGCTGGCGTGTTTGCCAACAACTTGGGCAACAACGCCCAGGCAGCTTGAGGATGCTCTCTTCAAGAACGTATATCTTGAGCTAGAAAACTCCAATTGAGGTGAAATCAGTGGCATTGGAAAGTAGACATCAAGAGCTTTTCAACCATATATCACAATATGAAATTGGAGTTCATTTGAAGATTCAAATGTTGGCTTCATTTAGAGCCTCAAACATGGAAAGTATTGTTTCTGGCTTGCTCACCAAGTTGGCAACGCCCAACCAAGTTGCCAACGCCCAAAATGAAGAAAGGAGTGCCATTCACGTTGCCAACGCCTAGATGCCGCACCAACCATGTTGCCAACGCCCATGTGCCGCACCAATCAAGTTGCCAACGCCCATTGGCCTTGCCATGCACGTTGCTAACGCCCAATGGCCTTGCCATGCACGTTGCCAACGCCAGGAAGCAAACATGGAGCCTTGAGAAAGGCTCGAGCACGTTGCCAACGTGCTGAAGGGAAGGAGTGTTTGGCAATAACGCCAGGATGGTGAGGAAATTGTGGTGCACGTTGCTAACTTGGAATGAATGGGCGTTATTCACAACAACTCCAACAAGGCAGCCTGACCATGTCCTCTTCAATGGAAGATATCTTGAGCTACAGAGATCCAAATTGAGTGCTTCTAGTTGCATTGGAAAGCTGACATTCAGAGCTTTCCAACCATATATAATAGTCTATGGTGGAGCACAAAATTGAAGCCAAACCAGAGTCATCTTTAGGCCCTAAAAACAATAACATGAAGTGAAATTCAAGAAGGCTAGAGACTAGCCTTGGAGTGTGGCTCGAGCACGTTGCCAACGTGCTGGATAGGGGGCGTGTTTTGCAACAACGCCAGCCCCAAGCCCTTGCCTTGGGAGAGTAAGGCACGAGCACGTTGCCAACTTGGGGTTTAAGGTGCGTTTTTGGCAACAACTTGGCAACAACTTGGCAGCTTGACCTTACCTTCTTTGAGGAACCATAACTTGAGCTAGGAAAGTCCAATTGAGGTGATTCCAGTGGCATTAGAAAATAGACATCAAGAGCTTTCCAATGATGTATAATAGTCCATATTGAGGCAGAAGGTTGACACTCAAATTCTGGGCTACATTTAGCATGAAAGTAGAGCCAAGAAGAGGAAAAGCAAGTTGTTTGCAACAACTTGGGCTAGCAACGCCCAAGTCTCAAACTCACTTCCAGGAAATTGGCATGCACGTTGCCAACGTGCACTAAAGCCTGAGTTATTGCCAATAACGCCCCTCAATGGGCCAGAATTGGTGCCAACTTGCTTTGCTTCCCCTATTCATCACAAAGGCCAACAACTTCTTCAATTGAGCCAAGAATTCAACAAAGAGAAGCCCATATTGCTAAACCAATTCAAGATCTTTGAAAGAGTTTTAGGAGTAGTATAAATAGAAGAGATTGATGTACTTGTAGGGGACTTTTACACTTTTACACACTTTTTTGACACTTAGAACTTTTTCATATTTTGAGCTTATTGTTAGAACTTCCGGGTACTCTCCCGGAAAGCTCATCTTTGGTTTTCTATTGGAATTTTTCTTCTTCATCTTCAAGTTTTAAGCACTTCATTCTTCTTCTTCTTCCTTTCCACTTAGTTTAATTTTTGTTAATGGCATTTGTTGTTGAGATTGGAGCTATGATTCACTAAACCCCACTTTCATTAGGGGGAGGAGCTCTGTTGGTTGGAATGAATTGGTGAACCCATCTTCTCTTTCTCAATTTTAGTGGTTGATCTAAAGAGGGAACTCTTGTTCTTCAAAGATTCAACTACCATCGAGAGAGGGGTTAATCTATATGAATTATGTGGTGAATTTGATGAATGAGCCACATAATTCAGTTTAGAGTTCATCCTCTCATGATTTCCTCAATCAATATACCTTGGTTAGTATGTGAGATGTAACTCTCCTTGGTTAAGATTTTGGAAATTGTGTGGCTGGATTAAAATTGATCTTCATCTCTTCTCATGAACAATTAGATCACGAGAGTGGCAATTGGCTATGTTAAGAGAGATTGAATCACCAAGAGATTGGGATTCAATCACCCATTTGCCATGGATCTATACCCATGATTGAGGAAGATTTGACTAACATCAATTCATGAAAACTAACATCTCTGATCCCTAATGATCCTCTCTATCATTAATTCTCATTTCTCTTGCTCTAGTTATTTGATTACCCATTTCCCAATCCCTTTCTACATTTTGTCTATTTACTACTCTTGTTATTTACATTCTGTTCATCTACTTTTTGCCATTTACCTTATGTTCTTTAAATTTCTGCACCCTTTAGTCCCTTGCCATTTATCTTTGATGTTATTTAAGTTTCTTGCAATTTAAGTTTCAGTTATTTACTTCCATTTTATTTCTATATTCTTGTTCTTAATTGCCATTTAAATTCCTGTCATTATGTTCAAAAGTCACATTGCTCATAAAATCAAAAATCATGTTTGCTTGACTAAATTTACCATTAACTAAAGTTGCTTAATCTACCAATCCTCGTGGGATCGACCTCACTCTTTGTGAGTCTTATTACTTGATGCGACCCGGTATACTTGCTGGTTCTACGTAAATTCTCATTTTTACGTATCAGGTATTGAGTTGCTCCCAATAGTTGTTGGGAGGAAAGTGCATTCCTTGAGGCATCTCAGGAATTTGTTGATGGTGAGCTTCCTCATGCATTTCTTGAGGGCCGTGAGGAGCTTCTCTTGCTTGCTCCATCCTTTTCTTGGTGATGGGCTTGTCTTCTTCAATGGAGACATCTCCATCTATGATAATTCCAGCTGAGTAGCATAGATGTCATATGAGGTGAGGGAAGGCTAGCCGTGCCATGGTTGAGGACTTGTCGGCTATTTTGTAGAGTTCATTGGAGATGATCTCATGAACTTCTACTTCCTCTCCAATCATGATGCTATGGATCATGATGGCCCGATCCACAGTAACTTCAGATCGGTTGCTAGTAGGAATGATGGATCTTTGGATGAACTCCAACCATCCTCTAGCCACAGGCTTGAGATCCAGTCTTCTTAGTTGGACTGGCTTGCCTTTGGAGTCTATTCTCCATTGGGCTCCTTCCACACATATGTCCGTAAGGACTTGGTCCAACCTTTGATTAAAGTTGACCCTTCTAGTGTAGGGGCGTTCATCTCCTTCCATCATAGGCAAGTGAAACGCCAACCTCACATTTTCCGGACTAAAATCTAAGTATTTCCCCCGAACCATTGTGATATAGTTCTTTGGATTCGGGTTCATACTTTGATCATGGTTCCTAGTGATCCATGCATTGGCATAGAACTCTTGAACCATCAATATTCCGACTTGTTGCATGGGGTTGGCTAGGACTTCCCAACCTCTTCTTTGGATTTCATGTCGGATTTCTGGATACTCATTCTTTTTGAGCTTGAAAGGGACCTCGGGGATCACCTTCTTCTTTGCCACAACATCATAGAAGTGGTCTTGATGGCTCTTGGAGATGAATCTCTCCTTCTCCCATGACTCGGAGGTGGAAGCTTTTGTCTTCCCTTTCCCTTTTTTAGAGGATACTCCGGCCTTAGGTGCCATTGATGGTAATGGAAAAACAAAAAGCTTATGCTTTTACCACACTAAACTTAAAATTTTGCTCGCCCTCGAGCAAGAAAGAAAAGAAAAGTAGAAGAAGAAGAAGAGAATAGGGAAGAGAGGGAGAAGAGTTGGTTCGGCTATGTGGGAAAATGTGGGTTTGTGATGTGTGAAAATGAAGAAGAGTGGAAGGGTATTTATAGAGAGAGGGGAGGGTATAGGTTCGGCCAATTTGGGTGGGAATGGGTGGGAAAATGAATTTGAATTGTATGAAGGTAGGTGGGGTTTATGGGGAAGAGTGGGTTGATGTGAATGGTGAATGGGGTAATTGGGAAGAGGAATTGAGGTGATTGGTGAAGGTTTTTTTTTTTGGGAAGTGTGACATGGGGAAGAGTGAAATGAGATTTGGATTAGGAGAGTGTGATTAGGATTAAAAGAAAAGGTAGGAATATGGTAGGTGGGGATCCTGTGGGGTCCACAGATCCTGAGGGGGATCCTGTGGGGTCCACAGATCCTGAGGTGAAAAGAAATACCATTCCTTCACCATATAGGCATGTAAATTGCCTTCGTGCATCATTCTGGCGTTCAAACGCCCATTGGTGCACGTTCTGGGCGTTCAACGCCCATGTAATGCATGTTTCTGGCGTTGAACGCCAGTTTCATGCTTGTTGCTGGCGTTTAACGCCAACTTGTCTCTTCCAGGCACATTCCTGGCGTTTAACACCAGGTTGTTGCTTGTTTCTGGCGTTCAGCGCCAGAATGGTGCTTTTTTCTGGCGTTGAACGCCAGCCAAATGCATCTTACTGGCGTTGAACGCCAGTCTGCGCTACCTCCAGGGTGAAAATTTTTTTTCTTCTGTTTTTGACTCCGTTTTTAATTTTTTTGATTTTTTCGTGACTCCTCATGATCATGTACCTAATAAAACACAAAAATAACACTAAAACAAAATAAAATAAAATTAGATAAATAAAATTGGGTTGCCTCCCAACAAGTGCTTCTTTAATGTCAATAGCTTGACAGTGGCTCTCATGGAGCCACAAGGTGATCAGGTCAATGTTGTATAGTTGTCCACACCAAACTTAGAGTTTGGATATGGGATCTTAACACCAAACTTAGAGTTTGGTTGTGGCCTCACAACACCAAACTTAGAGTTTGACTGTGTGGGATCTTCTTGACTCTGAACTGAGAGAAGCTCTTCATGCTTACTCTCTTTTGTCACAGAGGGATGGCCATGTGCCTTAAACACAAGGTAGCCCCCATTCAATTGAAGGACTAACTCACCTCTGTTGACATCTATCACAGCTCCTGCTGTGGCTAGGAAAGGTCTTCCTAGGATGATGCATTCATCATCTTCCTTCCTAGTGTCTAGGATTATGAAATCAGCAGGGATGTAAAGGCCTTCAACCTTTACTAGCACGTCCTCTACTATTCCATAAGCTTGTCTCATGGACTTGTCTGCCAATTGTAGTGAGAACAAGGCAGGTTGTACCTCAATGATCCCCAGCTTCTCCATTACAGAGAGTGGCATAAGATTTATTCCTGACCCCAGATCACATAGAGCTTTTTCAAAGCTCATGGTGCCAATGGTACAAGGTATTAAGAACTTGCCAGGATCTTGTTTCTTTTGAGGTAGAGTTTTCTGAATCCAAGTATCTAGTTCACTAATGAGCAAGGGAGGTTCACTTTCCCAAGTCTCATTACCAAACAGCTTGGCATTCAGTTTCATGATAGCTCCTAAATATTGAGCAACTTGCTCTCCAGTCACATCTTCATCCTCTTCAGAGGAAGAATAGTCTTCAGAGCTCATGAATGGCAGAAGGAGATTTAATGGAATCTCTATGGTCTCTAGATGAGCCTCAGATTCCTCTGGATCCTTAATAGGAAACTCCTTCTTGCTTGAAGGACGTCCTAGGAGGTCTTCCTCACTAGGATTTTCGTCCTCCTCCTCCTTAGTGCATTCGGCCACTTTGATTAAATCAATGGCCTTGCACTCTCCTTTTGGATTCTCTTCTGTATTGCTTGGGAGAATACTGGGAGGAGTTTCAATGACTTTCTTACTCAGCTGGCCCACTTGTGCCTCCAAATTTCTAATGGAGGATCTTGTTTCATTCATGAAACTGAAAGTGGCCTTTGACAGATCAGATACTATATTGGCTAAATTAGAAGTGTTTTGTTCTGAATTCTCTGTCTGTTGCTGAGAAGATGATGGATATGGCTTACTATTGCTCAGCCTATTGCGTCCACCATTGTTAAAGCCTTGTTGAGGCTTTTGTTGATCCTTCCAGGAGAAATTTGGATGATTTCTCCATGATGGGTTATAGGTGTTTCCATAAGGTTCACCCATGTAATTAACCTCTGCCATGGCAGGGTTCTCAGGATCATAAGCTTCTTCAGAAGCTACCTCTCTAGTACTGTTGGATGCATGTTGCAATCCATTCAGATTTTGAGAGATTATGTTGACCTGTTGAGTCAACATTTTGTTCTGAGCCAATATGGCATTCAGAGCATCAATTTCAAGAACTCCTTTCTTCTGAGGTATCCCATTATTCACGGAATTCCTCTCAGAGGTATACATGAATTGGTTATTTGCAACCATGTCAATGAGTTCTTGAGCCTCTTCAGGCGTTTTCTTCAGGTGAATAGATCCTCCTGCAGAATGGTCCAATGACATTTTCAAAAATTCAGATAGACCATAATAGAATATATCTAATAGGGTCCATTCTGAAAACATGTCAGATGGACATCTTTTGGTCAGCTGCTTGTATCTTTCCCAAGCTTCATAGAGGGATTCACCATCTTTTTGTTTGAAGGTTTGAACATCCACTCTCAGCTTGCTAAGCGCTTTTGAGGAGGAAAGAATTTATCCAAGAAGGCAGTGACCAGCTTATCCCAGGAGTCCAGGCTATCCTTAGGTTGTGAATCCAACCATATTCTAGCTCTGTCTCTTACAGCAAAAGGGAAAAGCATGAGTCTGTACAGTCTCACAGATCTGCAAGAACTCAGTTAAAAACTGATAAGGATCTTCAGATGGAAGTCCATAAAACTTGCAGTTTTGTTACATTAATGCAACTAGTTGAGGCTTAAGCTCAAAGTTATTGGCTCCAATGGCAGGAATGGAGATGCTTCTTCCATCAAACTTGGATGTTGGCTTTGTGAAGTCACCAAGCATTCTCCTTGCATTATTATTATTATTATTTTTGGCTGCCATCTCCTTCTCTTGTTCGAAAATTTCTGAAAGGTTACCTTTAGAATAATTTAATTTAGCTTCTCTTAATTTTCTCTTCAGAGTCCTTTCAGGTTCTGGATCAACTTCACCAAGAGTGCCTTTTTCCCTGTTCCTGCTCATATGAAAGAGCAGAAAACAAGAAAAGAAAGAGAAATCCTCTATGTCACAGTATAGAGATTCCTTTATGTTAGTAGAAGAAGAAGGGGGTAGAAGAATGAAGAAGGATGAATTCGGATTTTTGGATGAAGAGAGGTGAAGAGAAGTGTTAGTAATTAAATAATTAAATAAAAGAAGAAAAGAGAAGGAAGATTTCGAAAATAATTTTTGAAAAAGAGGTTAGTAATTTTCGAAAATCAAAGACAAAATATAATTAAAATTAAAATTTAAAACAAAAAGAATTTTTGAAAAAGAGAGGGAGAATTTTCGAAAATTAGAGAGGGAAAAGTAGTTAGTTGGTTTTGAAAAAGATAAGAAACAAACAAAAAGTTAGTTAGTTGATTGAAAAAGATTTGAAATCAAATTTGAAAAAGATAAGAAGATATGAAGTTAAATAAGATATTTTGAAATCAAATTTTGAAAAAGATAAAATTTTTGAAGAAGATAAGATAAAAGATAAAAAGATAAGATAAAAATTTTAATAAAAAGATATTTTGAAAAAGATTTAATTTTTAAAAAGACTCAACTAACAAGAAACTACAAGATAAGATTCTAGAACTTAAAGATTGAACCTTTCTTAACAAGAAAGTAACAAACTTCAAATTTTTGAACCAATCACATTAATTGTTAGCTAATTTTCGAAAATTTGATATAAAGATAAGAAAAAGATTTTGAAAATATTTTGAAAAAGATTTTTGAAATTTTTGAAATTTATAAAAAAATGAAAAAGATATGATTTTTGAAAAAGATTTTGAAAAGATAAGATTTTTAAAATTGAAATTTTGACTTGACTTGTAAGAAACAACTAATTTTAAAAAATTTTGACCAAGTCAACCCAAAATTTCGAAAATTTGGAGGAAAATAAGGAAAAGATATTTTTTGATTTTTGAATTTTTAAAGAGAAACACAAAAATGACCCAAAACATGAAAATTTTGGATCAAGACACAAGATGCATGCAAGAATGCTATGAATGTCAAGATGAACACCAAGAACACTTTGAAGATCATGATGAACATCAAGAACATAATTTTGAAAAATTTTTGATGCAAAGAAAACATGCAAGACACCAAACTTAGAAATCTTTAATGCATGGAAAATATGAATGCAAAAATGCACATGAAAAACAACAAAAGACACAAAACAAGAAATCATCAAGATCAAACAAGAAGACTTGTCAAGAACAACTTGAAGATCATGAAGAACACTATGAATGCATGAGATTTTTGAAAAATGCAAGAAAAATTTTAAAAGCATGCATTTGACACCATACTTGAAAATTAACACAAGACTCAAACAAGAAACACAAAATATTTTTTTTGGTTTTTATGATTTTCTAATTTTTTTGTATTTTTATTATTTTTTTTCGAAAATATTTTTGGAAAAACGAAAAAATAAAAGAAAAATTTTTGAAAAAGTTTTTGAAAAGAAAATTACCTAATCTGAGCAACAAGATGAACCGTCAGTTGTCCATACTCGAACAATCCCCGGCAACGGCGCCAAAAACTTGGTGGACGAAATTGTGATCACTATTCTTTGATTTGCATTCATTGTAAAATTATGGAATTTAGAAATTGGCATGAGTGGACACAACTCCGTTCAACTAACCAGCAAGTGTACTGGGTCGTCCAAGTAATAAACCTTACGTGAGTAAGGGTCGATCCCACAGAGATTGTTGGTATGAAGCAAGCTATGGTCACCTTGTAAATCTCAATTAGGCAGATTAATTTTGTTTATGGTTTCGAAAATTAATGATAAAAAGAAGAAATAATAAAAGGGATAGAAATACTTATGCAGATTCATTGGTGGAAATTTCAGATAAGCGAATGGAGATACTGTATGGCTCAAGAACGCCTGCTTTTCCACTGCTTCAACTCAATCCTTCTTACTCCTTTCCATGGCAAGCTGTGTATAGGGGTTCACCATCAGCGGTGGCTACTTTCAATCCTCTCGGGAAAATGATCCTATGCGGCTGTCACTCGCACGGCTAATCGTCTGGAGGCATCACCCATGGTTGATGGCTACATCCCATCCTCGCAGTGAAAACTACGCTCACGCACTCTGTCACAGCACGGCTAATCACTGGTTGGTTCCTGCACCTACTGGAATAGAATCCCTTGATTCTTTTGCGTCTGTCACTAACGCCCAGCACTTGCAAGTTTGAAGCACGTCACAGTCATTCATTACCGGAATCCTACTCGGAATACCACAGACAAGGTGAGACTTTTCGGATTCCCAGGATCCTACTCGGAATACCACAGACAAGGTGAGACTTTCCGGATCCTCATAAATGCCGCCATCTATCTAGCTTATACCACGAAGATTCTGTTGGGGAATCTAAGAGATACACATTCAAGCTCGGTTGCATGTAGAACGGAAGTGGTTGTCAATCACGTGCGTTCATAAGTGAGAATGATAATGATCGTCACTTTCATCATTACATTCATCATGTTCTTGGGTACGATTGAATATCTTGGAATAAGAATAAGAGAGATTTGAATAAAAGATAATAGAATTGCATTAATACTTGAGGTACAGCAGAGCTCCACACCCTTAATCTATGGTGAGCAGAAACTCCACCGTTGAAAATACATAAGTAAAAGGTTCAGGCATGGCCGAATGGCCAGCCCTCTCCATGATCAAGTGACTGAATATTCAAGAGATTAAACTGTCAAAGGATGTCTAATATAATAGATAAATGTTCTATTTATAATAAACTAGCTCATAGGGTTTACATGAGTAAGTATTTGATGCATAAATCCACTTTCGGGGCCCACTTGGTGTATGCTTGGGCTGAGCTTGATCAATCCACGAGTTGAGGCTTCTCTTGGAGTTGAACTTCGAGTTATGACGTGTTTTGGGCGTTCAACTCCGGATCATGACGTTTTTCTGGCGTTTAACTCCAGACAACAGCTTGTACTTGGCGTTCAACGCCAAGTAACGTCGTCAATCTTCGAATAAAGTATGGACTATTATATATTGCTGGAAAGCTCTGGATGTCTACTTTCCAACGCCGTTGAGAGCGCGCCAATTGGAGTTCTGTAGCTCCAGAAAATCCATTTCGAGTGCAGGGAGGTCAGATTCCAACAGCATCAGCAGTCCTTTTGTCAGCCTTCTTCAGAGTTTTGCTCAATTCCCTCAATTTCAGTCAGAATTTACCTGAAATCACAGAAAAACACACAAACTCATAGTAAAGTCCAGAAATGTGAATTTAACATAAAAACTAATGAAAACATCCCTAAAAGTAGCTCAAACTTACTAAAAACTATATAAAAACAATGCCAAAAAGCGTATAAATTATCCGCTCATCAACAACTAACCAGCAAGTGCACTGGGTCGTCCAAGTAATACCTTACGTGAGTAAGGGTCGATCCCACGGAGATTATTGGTTTGAAGCAATCAATGTTTATTTTATTAATCTTAGTCAGGAGGCCAATAAGGTTATTTGGATTTAATTATAAGAAGTCAAAGTATTTAAAATTATTAGAAAAATAAGAGAGAATCAAATCGTTACTTGGTGTGCAATAATGAGAAATATGTTGGAGTTTTGGAGATGCGTTGTCCTTTGAATTTCTACTTTTCCTTGAAGTCCTCTTCCCACACGCAGGGTTCCTTCCATGGCAAGCTCTATGTAGGGTGTCACCGTTGTCAATGGCTACCTCCCATCCTCTCAGTGAAAACATTCCTATGCTCTGTCACAGCACGGCTAATCATCTGTCGGTTCTCAATCAGGTTGGAATAGAATCCATTGATTCTTTTGCGTCTGTCACTAACGCCCAGCCTTCAGGAGTTTGAAGCTCGTCACAGTCATTCAATCCCAGAATCCTACTCGGAATACCACAGACAAGGTTTAGACTTTCCGGATTCTCATGAATGCCGCCATCAATCCGGTTATACCACGAAGATTCTGATTAAGGAATCTAAGAGATATTCATTCAATCTGATGTAGAATGGAGGTGGTTGTCAGGCACACATTCATATATTGAGGAAGGTGATGAGTGTCACGGATCATCACCTTCTCCATAATTAAGCGCGAATGAACATCTTAGATAAGAACAAGCGTGTTTGAATGGAAAACAAAAGAATTGTATTAAATCATCGAGACGCCGCAGAGCTCCTCACCCCCAACAATGGAGTTTAGAGACTCATGCCATCAAAAAGTATGTAATTTAGATCTGAAAATGTCATGAGGTACAAGATAAGTCTCTAAAAGTTGTTTAAATAGTAAACTAGTAACCTAGGTTTACAGAATATGAGTAAACTAAGATGATTGGTGCAGAAATCCACTTCTGGGGCCCACTTGGTGTGTGCTGGGGCTGAGACTAAAGCTATCCACGAGTCGAGACATTGGGTATTCTTACAGAGACCGCCACAATAGGTTAATCTTTCTTGGGTTGTTGAGTTCTACTCCAACTTCCACCTGCCAACTCTACAGTCCATTTATTTACGCCAGAAGCAAGTCCCCATTACAGAAGACGCCATACAGCAAGCCTTAGATCTTCCACCTGCTCCAGAAGGATTGGACGCCTTTCAGAAAGCCGCAATCAAGCGCCAGGCATACACCTTTGACTGGGACGCTGTTCTCAGAATTATCGCTCGACCTGGCAGTAAATGGATCTTCGGATACCATTGTTCCCGTCCTAAGGGAATCTCGGCTTCTGCACTCACCTTAGAGGCTCACGTATGGGCACAGATTATGTCCCATTACGTCTTCCCGAGTTCTCATAAGTCCTCCTTCACCGCAGACATGGCCGTTCTATTATGGTGCATCCTCACAGACCAGCCTCTCAATTTACTAAGGCATATCTAGAATGCTATGGAACATGTGCAGATCGTGGGCAACCTACCTTTTCCCGCATTAGTCTCTGATCTTATCTCAGCAGCCGGAGTATCCTACAGAGCTGGAGACACCAAAGCCACTCTTTCGCGGGATGATCAGTATGTCCCTAACTGGAGATATCTCAGGCCACAACTTGCCATTACCAGCCAGTCCACAGAGGATGTTGTAGCTCCTCCACCATTTACTAGTCAACTGCTGCATCAAATACTGAAGCGGTTGGACTAACATGAAAAGAAAGCAAAGCTCCGAGAGCGCCGCAACCAATACCGATTCAAACACCTCAAGGACCTGCTTCGAGGAGATTGTAGAGACTCAGACACCCTGGACTCCACTTCCTTCACCAGCACAGGGAGCCATGACGGCCCCGACTGTGGAGACACTGCCACCAGCCCACCATTGTTCTTGACAGATGGCACCGAGAACGGTGCAAAGCCTTAAGTGTGGGGAGGTCGGTGAGTACCTAACTTCCAGAGGTAATTTCCCTTCCCTAGCACCAATAAATTAGGATATTTTAGTTAGATTTTCTTTCTTTTATAGAATAGGATAAATTGCATAGTAATAGGTTAGTTGCATGCATGTTCTACTTGATTGAAAAGACAATAAGTTTCTTCTAAAAATATATCTTTGGAACAAAATTTCACTAATTTTAATCAAAACTTTTATGATAAATTTGCTTGAAGCTGTATTTGGAACATGATTTTTGAGCTAAAGAACACACAACCTGTGAAGATTTGAGCCTTTATGCATGGTTACATTATTTAACCATAATTATTTTATTCTTGTGTGTTTACTTCTCTATTATTGTAATCTATATTTTGTTTCATCCTATATGTCCAATATTTATTATGTTTATATGCTTGCATGTGATTGAGGCCATTATTTGTTTAAACTCACTTATCCAAATTAAGCCTACCCTTTTGAATTACCTTTGTTAACCACTTTGAGCCTTTAAACCCCATTTGTTCTATATTTTACCACATTACTAGCCTTAAGCGAAAAAAAAAAACAATTGTATATCCCAAATTGAATCTTTGGTTAGCTTAATATAGAATTATGTATGCTAGTTAAGTATGGAAATTTGTGGGAACAAAAGTTATTAAGGGAATGTGTCATGATAATACAATGGGAATTTGGATACCTACTCATGTGAAAATATAAGAATTAAAAATCTATGTGCATTGATAAGCTATATTTATTTTTATGTCTATAAAATAAATATATATATATATATAAATAATTTTTCAATAAATAAATAAGGGGACAAAATTACCCCAATGCTGAATTAAAAAATTCAAAGATCAATGCACGTATGATAAAATTGATACATGAGTATGGAATGTAAAAGGGAATTCTGGGTAGCTAGGTATGAATTCTAAGGTTATATAAAATATATAGGTTGGGTTAAAGCTTAGGTTAATTAAAGATTCAATTTATAAGCTCACTTAACCATATATGTATCCCTACCCTTACCTTGGCCTCATTACAACCTTGAAAAGACCTCATGATGTTTGTATTGGCATACTAACTATTGTTGATTGGTTAGGATAAAAACAAAAGTTAGAGAGCATGATTAGAGAAGGATAGAGTGATTACCCTATACACTAGAGAGATTAGAGCGTACATACAACATCAGTGAGGGTTCGATGCATGAATTTCCATGTTCTCTGCTTTCATGAGCTATCTTCTTGCACTTTTATCTGTCTTATTGTATAATGATAGAATTAGTGGAATTTGATTTGTAATTGTTTTGAAGAGCTTATTTACTTTTGATCAAGTTGGCAAGAATCATATAGTTGCATTCATATATATAGGTTGCATTGCATTGCATGAGTTTCTACATGTTCATACTTATTTATCTTATCTCCTTCAATTAAGCATGAGGACATGCTAATGTTTAAGTGTGGGGAGGTTGATAAACCAATATTTTATGGTTCATATTGTGTTTAATTCTGTGGTTTTATCATAATCCTTACCTACTTATTCATTAATTTAGCATGAATTTATATTTCCTTCCTGAAATTATTACATGGTTGAAAACTGCTTCCTAGAGACTTTTTAATTATGCATTTTAGTTCTCCTTTATCCCATTCGATGCCGTAGTCTGTGTGTTAAGTGTTTCAGGCTTTATAGGGCATGGATGAGTTGGAGAGTGGAAAGGAAGCTAGCGAAAAAATGGAAGGAACACAAGAAATTGAGGAGACAACCAGCGAGAAGTGACGCGGCCGCATAGCTCACGCGTTCGAGCGAAAAAGGAGAAATCACAGTGACGCAACCACATGGCTCACGCGATCGCGCAGAATGGAAAAGCACAAGTGACGCGGAGACGTGGACGACGCGAACGCGTGGCAAGGAAAAATGCGAATGACGCGTCGGCATGGATGACGTGATCGCGTAATGTACACGATCTGCATAATCTGCAGAATTCGTTGGGGGCAATTTTGGGCCCTATTTTGACCCAGTTTTCGGCCCAGAACAGTAGACTAGAGCCAGAGAACATGTAGAATCCAGGGAGAACAATTCATTCTATACAGTTTTAGTTTTAGATCTAGTTTTTACTCCTCCTCTTGGTTTTCCCTCTACACATTGATAGTTCTTAGGATTTTATTTTTCTACCACTTTTTGCATTGGGATACTGAGAAGAGTTATTACCTCATCAAGACTTCGTCATTCCAGTTCGTTTTCTTTACTTGGCTTTACTCTTCCATATCATTTGCTTTGTTGATTTTACCATTGGAATATTTTTAGGATTATTTAATACAAGGATTACTTTTATTTTTAATTGATTATTTTTTATTTTTATTTACAATGTCTTTCATTAATTCCTTTTTATATGTTATGAATTTTACATTCACAATGAGCGAGTAGTTCCTTAACTTGATGGGGAGTTGATTGAAAGGAACCCTTGAGTTGGAAGGCTTGAAAGAAAGATTATAATTGGGTTATTGTTGGCTTGCCCTCTAGTCACTAACACCAACCCCTTTTAATTAAGTGGGTTGCAACTTGTGAACGGGCATAGCATCCCAACTTGTTTTACTTTCCCTTACCTAGTAAGAGATAACTAAACAGGATAACCTTTAATTATCAATTAATCTAGAGAGTAATCCAACAACAGCGGGGCTTCTAACTAATCAACTCCCAGTCAAGGCTTTTATTTACATTATTCAAATTCTCCAATTTAATTTCCTGTTTACTCAACTCAAACCTTTTTGAAAACATCTGATTAATAAAATAGCACACTTTTCTGCAACTCGTTGGGAGACGACCTGGGATTCATACTCCCAGTATTTTAAATTTAAATTTCTGTGACACCTTTCTAAATTGATAAGTGGATTTCTGGTGAGTTAAGAACTATACTTGCAACGTATATATTTTAATAATTTTTAATTCGCCAATTTCTGCCCCATCAGTTACCATGGTGGGGTGTCTCCCACCTAGCACTTTTGTTTATTGTCCTTAAGTTGGACTTATGGGGAGCTATTCATTAAGGTGGCTTGTGCTTGAATCCATCCTTGAACATCCACCAATGCTTGGACTTCCATTGTGGTTCATCATTCAAAGTTAATAACTCCATGCTTTGATGGAGTCCTTCACAAACCATAGGCTCCCAAAGTTGATCTTCTATGAGCGATCTAGGATCCCACACTTTGTTTTCACAACCGTCCTTGAGTTGGTCATGTTGAGTTCCTCTGGGTGGCAAGAGAGATGAATTCTCATGGAAGCTCCAAAATATCCTCCTAGACTCATTCAATTGAGCACTACACCAATCTATGCACCTCAATTTTGAGCTTCCAACCGTAATGAACCTAGACTTACAACGCCAACTACAAAACATTCTCCTATTACGCTTAATTCCGCAAAGTGCCCTAAATTGGCCATCCGTCTCAAGAAAACCAAATTCAAGTGGGATAATAGAGCTAAGAGTTAGAAGTTTTACCCACTCAAATGAAGGATTGGATGACAACCTAGGTGGAGGAGTTTCCAATGATCTTGATAAGGTGCGCTCTACTCCTGTCCATCCTCTCGTAGAGGCTTCCACCACTTGGCAAGATTCTTCAAGCTTTACCTCTTGCCAAAGTTCTTCAAGTTCCCATTCTTCTTCACCAATGCATTTAATCTCTTCCCCATCACTCAAATCATACATAGGAGGTTGAGTGAAATCTATCTCATCATCAATTCCAAGTATAGTAGGGAAGGACTCTTCAAACTCAAAAGGATCATATGTTGATGTGGAATCATCATAAATAGGAGGACCTATTTCTTGAGTAACTTCTTCCAGTTCTTCAATCACATTGTGCCTTGGAGGTTGTGCACTCTCTTCCTCAACATCAACTTCAATCTCCATGGAAAAAGGCTCTCCAATTTGTGATTCCTCTATGTACTCAACATATCCTAAGGTTCCAACCACTAATTCCTTTGGTGCAATCATCTCTACCTTCTCCTCTTGTTGCACTTCTTGCTTTGACTCCTCTTCTTCACCGTGGAGCTTTAAGTTCACTCCCTCACAAAGCTCTTTTGTTTCTTCTCCACATCCAACAATGGGAGTGCCTTGATCGCATAGGCCTAGGCGGGATGAGACTATGTTGCCAATGGCTTCTACCATAATAACCATTTTGGCTCTTATCTCCTTAAACTTCCTTTCATCCTCCTCTTATTGCCTTAAGATACGAGATTCAAGATCTCTCAATTCTAGCATGAGGGCTTCATCGGGAGGTGGTGGTAGAAGAGAGGATTCATTGTTTGAGAAAAGGGTATTATAGTTGGAAGGAGGTTCATATTGGTGAAATTCTTGAGGTGGTATTTATAGACTTTGTTGATAGGGATCTGGGAAAAATAAACATCTCGTGGGTCAAGGAGTTCTACTGCAACTTCTTCCGTGCCAATCTCGATTTAGTCCAGCTAAGGGGTAGAGGGATTATGATTACTGAGGCTGCCATTGAGGAGGCATTGCAGTGCCGACACCTTACTGATGACTCATGTGCTTATCAGCAGGCAGATGTAGCTATCCACTGTATGACCTTTGATTATGAGGCACTTAAGCGGGTGATTGTCACACCAGATGCTCCATGGGTAATGGATTCGGGCAACAAGAAGCCCAAAGGGATATTATTTGCTCATCTAACTCGAGAGGCTAAGACTTGGCAGATGATATTTGCCACCTATATCTTGCCCACTACTCATTTTTCTGAGATCCCAATGGATATGTTAGTTCTGATTGGCTGTGTCATGAAGGGAAAATAGGTATATTTTTCCCGGTTGATCAAGCATAGCATATGGCGAGCGCATATTCGTGGCCTATTACCGTTTTCGACACTGGTCGCCAGCATGATTGAGTTAGCCGATGTCCCATGGGAGGATGATGACGTGACACCACCACCCCCAGAAGACGATGACAAGGAGGTTACCATTCTATGGGGTGGATGGGTGCATGAGAAGCCCCCGGTCAGACGCCGTTCTCGAACTAGAGCGGCAGTTGAGGCAGCTAGACTTTCATCCTCCACAGTAGCAGCAAGACCCTCTTCCTCATCAGCAGCAGCAGCACCCTTGCCGCCACCACCACCAGCACCTGATCTGACATACCTGTTAGTGCAGCGCCTGTTTCGCTTCATGGAGCGCATCGAGCTTCGTATCATGCGACGTCTTGACCGCATAGACCAGGTGTTTGTATCACAGGGCATTGAGCTACCTCCGCTTCCAGACTCTCCAGCTTCCGACGAACAGGACTAAGAGGAGGAGCATGGTGAGGAGCCGACTCAGCAGGAGGCACCACCAGAGACACAGGCTACCACTGAGGTCCAGCAGCCTCCTAAGGACCCACAGCCTGAGCTTGAGCCACAACCTGAGCCCGAGCCACAGCCCGGTGTGATTGTTGACCCCTATCCCGAGCTTCAGCAGTAGCATTGAGGACGATCCTTGATTCTAAAGTGTGGAGAGATTCACTCGATTCTCCCCTAATCATGCTTTCCAAGATTTGTTTTTCATCTAACAATCAACAATTACTCTATGTGTGCATACAATTAACATGAGGGATTTTCCATAGGTTCTAATGGGGCTAGGGTCAAGGTAAGATGCATATGGTCAAGTGAGCTTATGGAAGGTGGGGAGGTGGTAGGTGCGCCTACGTGCGGGTAAGGAAACACGAAGGGACGTGGATGCATACATCGTGCGTCCGCGTGGGTCGAAGCATAGAGTTGGCCCAAAAGTGGCACAACTCTCGGGTCTTGGCCCAGAAATCTTGGATAAGCAGCTGACGCATGTGCGCGCTATGCGCTTGCACGTGGCTTGTTTTTTTTTAAAAGAGGGGCTCAATATCCTCCTAATCTCCTCTAAGAATCTAAAACAAGCTAAGGTGTAGAATTAAACACATTTTTGAGATTTTGGGAATTTTTTGAACACTTTGAGGAAACTTGCAATCCAAGCAAAACTCAAGGTTGAAGAATCATCCTTAATTGAAGCATAGAATATATAAACACCTTAGCAAGCAAAACAAAATATACTAAGAAGTAAAGAAATTATGTACAATGGAACCCAGTTCATTCATTCTTTATATCTACAAGAGAATGGAAAGAGTTTACCATGGTGGGGTGTCTCCCACCGAGCACTTTTAGTTTAAGTCCTTAAGTTGGACATTTGGGGAGCTACCCATCAAGGTGGCTTGTGCTTGAATCCATCCTTGAACATCCACCAATGCTTGGACTTCTATTGTGCTTTATCATTCAAAGTTAATAACTCCAAGCTTTGATGGAGCTCTTCACAAACCATAGGCTCCAAAAGTTGATTCTCCTTGTGTGATTCGGGATCACATACTTTGTTTTGACACCCATCCCTGAGTTGGTCATGTTGATTTCCTCTGGGTGGCAAGAGAAATGAATTCTCATGGAAGCACCAAACTATCCTCCTAGACCCATTCAATTAAGCACTACACCAATCCATGCTCCTCAATTTTGAGCTCCCAACCATAATGAGCCTAGACTTACTATTATATATCGTTGGAAAGCTCTGGTTGTCTACTTTCCAATGCGATTGAGATCCAATCATTCCAAGCTCTACAGCTGAAGTTGTCCTCCTTGGAAGGTGAAGAGGTCAGCTAGCCTTACTACAGGTTGATACCATGTTCATCTATGCACTTTCGTGGTAAGTTTTCTCCCTCAGATTTAGTGTCCACCATGTAGTGTCATATATTCTTGGAAAGCTCTGGATGTCTACTTTCCAATGCCATTAAAATCACTTCATTTGGAGTTTTGTAACTCATGTTATGTATGTTGGAATGTGAAGAGGTCAGGGTTGCAAATCCTCTTTGCTTAACTCAGAAGCCTCTCTGAGTTTGTTTCCAACTCTCTTGCCACCATGGGAGTATGATTCTTCTTTTTGGTGCTTTTATTACTTCTTCTTCTATTATTTCCTACAAAGTTTATAAAATCAAAAGATCAAAGAAATATACCATTTAGGCACAAAAGCATTCAATATTTAAGCACTAATCATCAATTTCTTGTATGAAAAAGTATAGAAAAACATGACATGATAACATGTCATCACAAAACCAAACTTAAACCTTGCTTTTCCCCAAGCAAGAAAAGAATTATGCAATAACAATTGACAATCCAAGGTGAGGAGAATAGCAACTCAATGTTCATGGTTAGCTAGTTTTCTATGCATGCTACAATCACAAAAGAAGTGTAAATGATTGATGCTTCTATCTAGCTCATTTTATGTAATCTTTTGCTTATTTTTCTTCCTTGAAACAAGATTTTAATTTTCTTATTAGCTTCTTCTTTTGGGTATTTTACCCCATGAGTTAATAACAAAGCTACAACTTCTAAATGCTTTGTTTTCAAGTATTACCACTTGATACATAAGCACCACAAGCATTTAATTAGAGAACTTCTTTAAGCTCATTTATTTCTTTTCTTAACCCTCTAATCATTGATGCTCAGAGCCTTGAGCTTTGAGGGAGTGCATTTGCACTTGAGCCTAACCTTGACTCTAAGTGTTTTGTTTTCAAGCTTTTTGCTTGATACATAAACACCATAAGTACTTAACAATGAAATAATCATTGGTACTCAGACCCTTCAGCTTTCTCATTCCTTCCCTTTTTCTTTTCTTGCCTTATTTGCATTTGCTTCTTTGAAGGTTTTCATGATTTCCAAAGATTTCACAAAATGTCCTTGATGAAAACTTCAATTAAATAAGATCTAATACAATTTAGCAATAATTAATCATACTAGCCTTCCAATACTTGTATGCACATGCTAAGTTCTTCTTTAATTCCTTGGTTGTTTATGATCACGATGCTTTATTGCTTTTGAATTCACAAAACTCAAGTTGGTAGTCATAATGTCACAGCAACATGTTGCAAATCAAAATTCAGGCTGTGCTTGTTCATACACACATGTAAACAGAGAAGATAAAGACAATCATGCAATTTAAAATGCTGGAAACAAATGAGAGGAAAAGGAATTTTACAACATTGTAATTCATCTTCTCTAATGTTGTCATTTCCTTTTCATTCTTTCCCTTCCCTTACCAACTTCGGAATGCTTGCTCATCCTCAAGCAACAATTAGAACAGTGGTGATGGGGCTAAGATGGATCATGAGTGTCTTACATAATAAAATGTTAGTAGTACATGTGTTTAAGCAAGCAAAAATGAAAGATAACAATCAAGCCACAGGAAACAAAGACATTGTGATTGCAAACATAAGAGGGTGTTCATGATACATTGCAAAAAGAATAAGTGGCACACCAAACTTAGTGTGACACTTTCACTTGAAATTGGTGCAAGTATCCAGTAAAGATTGGAAGCAAATTTTGTTGCATAGCAACACCAAACTTATAATGCAATCAAATTTCAATTTATTTGAGCTAAAACTAAACAAAGGGAACTGTTATATTGATGAGAGGATAATTTATACGCTTTTTAACATTGTTTTTAGGTAGTTTTTAGTACGTTTTAGTTACTTCTTGGTATATTTTTATTAGTTTTTATGAAAAAGTCACATTTCTGGACTTTACTATGAGTTTGTGTGTTTTTCTGTGATTTCAGGTATTTTCTAGCTGAAATTGAGGGACTTGAGCAAACATCTAATTCAGAGCCTAAGAAAGGACTGCAGATGCTGTTGGATTCTAACCCTCCTGCACTCGAAGTGGATTTTATGGAGCTATAGAAGCCCAATTGGCGTGCTCTCAATTGCGTTGGAAAGTAGACATCTTGTACTTTCAGGTAATATATAATAGTCCATACTTTGCCCAAAATTTGATGACCGAAACTGTCATCCAAACGCCCACCAGAGACACTTTTATGGCGTAAAACGTCGGAACTGGCACCAAAGCTGGAGTTAAATTCCAAGGATGGCCTATGCACGTGAAAGCTTCAATGCTCAGCCCAAGCACACACCAAGTGGGCCCCGAAAGTAGATTTCTACCCTATCTACTCATGTTCTGTAAACCTAGTTTACTAGTTTAGTATAAATAGCACTTTTTAATATTATATTGGAAGTCTTTGACCTTTTGGGAGTTCTTCGAACCATTTTTAGACGCTGGCCATTCGGCCATTCCTAGACCATTTTGTTCTTATGTATTTTCAACGGTGGAGTTTCTACACCTCATAGATTAAGGTGAGGAACTCTGCTGTTCCTCATGAATTAATGCAACTACTATGGTTTTTCATTCAATTCACGCCTACTTCTTCTCCAAGATATACTCTTGTACTTAATTCAGTTAAGTCTGACTGAAGGGGTGACCCGTGACAATCACCCTCCATCTTCAGTACTCGCTTAGCCAAGATCCGCATGCCTGACAACCACAAAGCGGTCTACATGATGTTCAACGTAGTCGTTGGATGACAGCCGGAGTATATTCTCTTGGGTCTCTAATCAAAGATTCATATCGCCTTTCCTGACAATAGAGCATCTGAATCTGAGATTAGGATCTTCTTGGTATAGGCTAGAACAATGGACAACATTACTGAGATCCGGAATGTCTAAACCTTATCTGTGGTATTCCGACTAGGATCTGGGAAGGGATGATTGTGAAGAGCTTAAAACTTGCGAATGTTGGGCGCAGTGACAGTGTGAAAAAGGAAAAATAGATCCTATTCCGACGCTAGCAAGAACCGATAGATGATTAGCCATGCGATAGCTGTGCCTGGTATTTTTCATCCAAGACGAGAAATTTGACAGTTGATTAGCATTACAGAAATCATAGAGGACCATTTTCACGCATGATTGGATGAAGACAGTAGGAAAGCAAAGGTTCAGGAGTAACAAAGCATCTCCAAACGCTTATCTGAAATTCCCACCAATGAATTACATAAGTATCTCTATCTTATTTTATGTTTTGTTTATCTTTTAATTATCAACACCTCATAACATTTTGAATCCGCCTGACTGAGATTTACAAGATGACCATTGCTTGCTTCAAGCCATCAATCTCCGTGGGATCGACCCTTACTCACGTAAGGTATTACTTGGACGACCCAGTGCACTTGCTGGTCAGCTATGCAGAGTTGTGAAAAGTGTGAATCATAATTTCGTGCACCATATATGTTAAATACAATCACCAAGCCAAGAATCTTCCATGAATAAGGATCTCTTGGTGATGTATTAATAAAACCATTAATAAAAGAAAGCATTGAAAACAAGGAAATGACTAAAATAACAATAAAAAGTAAAATTGTCTAACTAAAAGAAAGATAACACTGCAAAGGGCATTATGATTATGCAGATAAGTGGTGTTGCTAAATAAATTGCATAGAAAATAAGTGGCACACCAAACTTAGAATCTTAGTGTGACACTTTCATTTTTGATCTGGTGCAATCATCCAAAAAGATTAAAAATAAGTTGTTGTAGGGTAACACCAAACTTAGAATGTAATCATATGCCAATTTATTAAATTTTAAATAAAGCAGGCAGATAAAATAACAAAGAAATGAAATGAAATGTTACCTAAGGTTGGGTTGCCTCCCAACAAGCGCTCTTTTAGTATCATTAGCTTGACATATTGTTCTTCACTTTCTTCCTCTTCTTCCAGTTGTTAAGAGGAATGACCTCAAGGGAGGAGAAGATTCAGCTGCTGTCCCCTGTCTTTGTCTTTCTTCAGCAAGCTTCCTTTTGTTAATGGCTTCATTGAGCTTGCTTGCTGGATCAAGGGTAGGATTGGTGCTTTTGTTAGTTGCCTTCACTTCTTTGGATTTAAGACTTGGTTGCTGTGTGATTATTGAAGTTTTATCTTCATCCAGAGCCTTTTGAATTGGTGGTTCCATGAGCTCTTCCTCTATGTACTTCTCTGCTTCACTTGAGTTTGGAATTCTTTGGTTGTCTTTCTCACTTTCTTGTTCTTCCACTTCCTCCCTTGCACTTAACATTTGGTTTACCAGCACTTCCATGTTTTTAAGGGAGTTTTATTGGTCATTCCAGGATCTCTATGCTTCCCTTTCATATCTTTCAAGCATGGTTTCAAGCCTTGAAAGGCTTTGGTTCATGGAAGTTTGTGTGGACTGTGAGTTTTGGAAGAGATTTTGTGTCAAGAGATAGTTAAGTGATGAAGAATGTTAAGATAAAAAACTGTGAGGTGAGGTTTCACAGCTTTCCATGAATGAATTGAAGGTTTGCTCAAGTGATGATAGCTCTTGATAAGTGGAGTATGAATTGTCAAATACTTTCTGGTTTTGATTATCCCAAGCACAACTTGAAGAATTGTTGAATTCATCACAGTATGAATCATCTTGTGGCATTGGAGAACAATTTTACATGTATGTATTGACAGCATAATCAAATGATGATGTTCCTTGATGAAAAGAAGATGAAACATTGAAATTCCCTTCCCAGCCACAATTTATGTCAGTATCATATCAATATGAGTCACGTTGTGGCTCTCGGAAATAGTTCATTTCACTTGATTGTTCATACTCTTATTGATATGCCCAACTACCATGAGGATGATGACATAAATCATCTTGTGGTTCTGGATCATATCTCATGTGAATTGCTTCATCATCTATCATTTCTTGGTGATACTCCCAGCCACCATTAGAGATTGGTGATGGTGGATAATATCCCATGAAATTTGTTTAACCATAAGATGAGTTGAACTCCATTTGAATTTCGTAAAACACAACACCAATGAAAATTGAAATTCATATCTCAGAGAAGAATTTCTTAGTGAGACAATAACTCAAACACCTTGGTGTCAGTTTAAAATAGAGAACAAAAGCAAAGAAAATGCTTGATCTAGACTTCTCACCCACTTAATCATTATCGATCTAAATCAATCCCTTGCAACAACGCCAAAAACTTGACGAGGGAAAATTTGATTTCCACACAAACTCACCGGCAAGTGTACCGGGTCACATCAAGTAGTAATAACTCACTTAGAGTGAGGTCGATCCCACAGGGATTGATGGATCAAGCAACTTTAGTGGGTGATTAGTTTAGTCAAGCTAACATTGGTGAATTGGGTGAAAAGTGACCAACAAAATATAAATTGCAGGAATTATAAACTGCAGAAAGTAAAATTTACTGAAACTTAAGGAACAAGGAATGTAAATTGCAGTAAATTTAAATCAGCAAAATGTAGATTGGACAAAAGCTTAAAGAGCAAGAAAGGTAAATTGCAGCAAAATGTAAAGGGGAATTGGGTGCAGGGAAATTAAAGAAAGCAATAAATCAAGCAATCGAAAAGAACTTAAGAACAAGTGACTGAAAATTTAAATTGCAGGAAGAATAAAGGGATTTGGGTGCTGAGAATTTAAAACAGAACTGAAAGATGTAAAGTGCAGTAAACTAAAGAGCTCTCAGATGATGCAATCCAGAAACAGATCAATTCAGCACCAAAACAGAAATGTAGAAATGCAGAAAAATTAAAATAGCAAGAGAACTTAGATCACACATGAATTTATAAAAGAGAAATTGACAATTGCAAGAGAGAGAAAATGAAACAGAAAGCAAAACTCAGATTTGATATCAAATTCTTCAAATTCAAAAAGGAAAGTTAAAAGAGAGCTCTCTATTCAACTCCTACTCCTACTGCTCTCTAGCAGAGCCAACCTTTTCTCCCCTTAATGAAATGAAATTGATGCCTTTATATAGGCTTTACCAAATAAAAATGAAATTCAATTTAAAAACAAATTACAAAATGAAATTCCTAATCTAGCTTCTCTGTGTGCCTTTGAGTCATGTTAATGGGCTTTGCTTGCTTTGGATTTGAATGAGAGTGGATCAGGTGCTTGGTGGCTTGTGTCAGGGTGCATGCTTGCTCTCTCCAGTGGAACGCTCAGTTCACTAATTGAGCGCTATGTTCATTAGCCTTTGGTGCGCCAATTGTGGTGCGCATGTAGCCTCCACTAGCGCTATCTTTTTGAGCGCTAAGTTCACTCTTTGAGTGATCTTTAGTGCATAAGATAGCTGATAAACCACTATTTTATGGTTTATCTTGTGCTCAATTGAGTGGTTTTTATTAACTCTTTACTCACTTATTCATACAATTCGCATGTTTTACATTTTCCTTCGTGATTTTATGCTATGATTGAAAACATGCTTCCTTGATCTTATATTTGCTTATTATTAATCCTCTCTTATAACCATTAGATGCCTTGATATGTGTGTTAAGTGTTTTTAGATATTATAAAGGCAGGAATGGCTCAGAGGATGGAAAGGAAGCATGCAAAAGTGAAAGGAATGCAAGAAGTTGGAGAAACTGCTAAGCTGTCCAGCCTGACCTCTTCGCACTCAAACGGCTATAACTTTAGCTACAGAGGTCCAAACGACGCGGTTCCAGTTGCGTTGGAAAGCTAACGTCCGGGGCTTCGATTTGATATATAATTTGCCAAAGTTGCTCTGACGCCAGGTGACGCAAACGCGTGGGTCACGCGGACGCTTGACCTGGCCAACACCCAATCCGCGCAGTCGCGTGGACGAGGCGGCCGCGTCACTTTTTCGCGACCTGTACGGACCAGAAAGCACTGGAAGTGATTTCTGGGCTGTTTTTGACCTAGTTTTTGGCCCAGAGAACACAGATTAGAGGCTATAAAGTGGGGGAATGCATCCATTCATAAGGAAGCCTCTCATAATTTACTTTTCATGTTTTAGATGTAGTTTTGGAGAGAGAGGTTCTCTCCTCTCTCTCTCTCTTAGGATTTAGGACTTCTCTTTCTAAAGTGACTCTCGATCCAGGTTTAATATTCCTTTTTACTATTTAATTTCTCTTTTATATTTTGATTACTCTGAAGCCTTTATTATGTTTGATTGATGTTGCCCAATTGGCTGTTGATGACATTTTTATTTAATGATAATTGAGGTATTTTCAGTTTATAATTATTCTCTTTGAATTAAGTTGCCATTGCTTCCCATCTAAGGATATTTTTATTATTCCAGCAATTTGACTTTTTTTCCTTTTGGTTCTAATTAAGAATTTAGTAACTCAACAGTTATTAAACTCAACGTAATTAATAATCGTTATCTTGCTAATTGAGCTGAACCTAAATAATCCCAACCTTTTCTTAGGAAATAATTAGGATTCAAAGGTCAATTTAATTAGTCCCTTGACTTTCCTTTGCCCTGGTAAAGGTTGACCAAGTGGAGTTTAGATTCAACTTTTACTATTGTTGAGAGAGATAACTAAGTTAGACCTCTAAATTCCCTTATCTTGCCAAAAGTTATTTTACAGTTATTTATTTATTTTTAATTGCCATTTACTTTACTTGTCATTTAAATTACTTGCTTTTCACCTTCTAAACCCCGATTACAACCTTTATAACCAATCATAAGAACATACTTCCTCGCAGTTCCTTGAGAAGACGACCCGAGGTTTAAATACTCGGTTATCAATTTTAAAGGGGTTTGTTACTTGTGACAACCAAAACGTTTGTATGAAAGGACTTTTGAAGGTTTATAAACTATACTTGCAACAAGGATTTATCTGCAAATTTCTAGACCACGCAAAAGTTCTCTCATCAAAATGGCGCCGTTGTCGGGGAACTGCTAACGTGTGCCTTATTATTGGTTATTGTAAATATTTTTCTTTTGCTTGTTTATTTATTTTCATTTTTTTCCTTTTTATCTTTATTTGCTACTATGAACTCTCACCCCTCTCGCTTTGAGTTTGGTTCTGATATTGTTAAAGGAAATAGAAGTTACAGCAGGAATGTGCATCAAGGTCAGACCAATCAAGGATGGATGGAACCAAGAGGATCTAATCAGCCCTTTTGGCAGCAACACCCTCCGAGATATCCTGGACAAAGACCATTCTACTGCGCATACCCAGCTGAAAGACATGGTGGACAACCTTGTAACTACCAACAAGCCCCACCCTGTGCATACAAAGCGTCCTTTCAACAAAACCTCGAACCACCACACTCACAAGCTTCTCTTCACCATTCGCCATCATATGATCCTTCCTTACCCCAATACCAATCCAATCGTTCCCAGTCATTACCACTTCCCTATGTATCATGTCTAAGTCCAGCAAACCACGAAGCAGAAGATCGTCTAAAAGAAACAATAAATAAATTTCAAACAACCATTCAACAACTGGAGAACGCACTAATCCAATAGGCCACTAAACGCTCAAATATACAAGGATCAACCACAGCTCCATGTCGACAACCCGATGAAGAGCGTAGCATGAAAGAAATACTAGAGACTCCAGTGGACAAGGCAGAGAATGAATTCGTACTAGAACAAGTGGAAGAAGCTGTCATTGTTCAAGAAGAAGAGTTGGTTGAAGATCTAGGCGATGCTGAACTTCCTTGGGTATCCAGAATTGAGGAAAAATCTATCTAGGATGCTACAGTTGATGCTAAGGAAGATACTATACAATCTCCAAGGCAAGTCATTTATGAGGAATCAGACGGAATAATCCAAGAAGCAAATTCCCTTGATGATGATGTTCACAAGTCTAGCTCTTTTGGTGATGAACTTGCATCCGCAAGTAAATTCTCTGAAATCGAAGAATCTTTCCCAAGTGAATATGAAGATGATGCGGAGGTGGATTTCTCTCAACCTCCAATCTATGACTTGAGTGATGAGGAAGACACGGAAGACTTTGACCAGGACACAGATACAATTGAAGATCTTTGCAAAGAAGTGGAGGAATTCACAGAAGAGCATAAGGGAGTAGAACTTACAGAACCACCAGAAACACCTATCCCAAGGCCACTACCACCTAATACAAGCTTCAAGTGGGTACAATCCTTAACTTATGACTTTACTTATTCACTTGAATATGGTTTACTTGAAACAGATGGCCAGCTTAGAGCTCTCTGCGGCTTTAAGAGTAAGAGGGAAATGGCTCGTACTCAGAGCTGGTGCACAAGGTTCAATAAGGTTCCACGCTTCACCTCGAAGTACACGGATTGGTATCGTGCTCAATTGCATGGATCACGGAGAACGTCTGGTTACCATGGTAAGATTCTACTCTTTAAACCGCCCGGATGGAAACAGGTAGATCAAGACGGAGGCGGATTTAAAAGCAAGGCTTGGAATCCTGGACTTTATTCTGACATTTATCACCCCGGGAACCTAAAAATCTGTTTGAAGCTGTTCAGAAGCTTCACATGCCTAGTTTGGGACCCCGGAGGCTATTGGCATTCTAAGCACTGGTGGAGATTTTTGGACGAATTTAAACATAAGCCACCCTAACCGGAAGCTCCTCCAATGTCCAACTTAAGGACTCTAACTAAAAGTGCTAGGTGGGAGACAACCCACCATGGTATGGTCGTTTCTTTTTTTTTAGTTTATTTCATCATTATTTGTTTTTATTTTTATTTCCTTTTCATTTTACTTTAGTAAACCTGGAATCATACATAGCACTCATATTAATCACTACATTCTGCATTGTTCATGCATTAAAAAAAAAATCCGCTACGCGACGCGATCGCATCAGCGACTCATCCGCGTCGCTTGGAGAGAAAGGAAAAATAAAAATGAATAGAGAGTCACGCTGGAGCGTGGCTGGAGGCGTGCTAATGGAACATATCGACGCACGCGACCACGTCGCTGACACGTCCGCGTCGAATGGGAAGTATGGCCTCCCACGCGACCGCGTGCTCCACTCGGCCACGTGCCCTGCATTTTCGACGTAAAAGGGTGCACAATGCCATATTGTGCGAGAGTGGTGCTGGATTGGTGCTAGAAGCACAATCCTTGTCACGCGACCGCGTTGCCGACGCGGCCGCGTCAATTATTTTCTGACGCACACTCACGCGATCGCGTGACCCACGCGATCGCGTCACCCAATTTTGGCAATTAAAATGAATCGAACAGAGAGTTGTGCTGGAGCGAGGCTGCACTCGCGCCAGCAGTGCAACATGGGTCACACGACCGCGTGACTGACGCGATCGCGTGCCCATACTTAACGCGCATCCACGCGAACGCGTGCCCTACGCGGCCGCGTCGCATGCGCCGCACAGCTCACCCTAAAATTGCCACATATCTTATCTTTCTCTCCTCCAAATCCTAATTTTTCTTCTCCTTTCTTATTTACTTCGTCTTCCCTTCTTTCCCTTCTCATTCTTCTTATTTTTATTTTTATTTTATTTTAATTTATTTGCATATCTCATTCATTGCATTTTAAATTTGTGCATATTTTTATTTTCTTTTCTGAATTTTTTTCTTTTATTTTTCCATTGGTGTTAAATATCCCTTCTTATTCAACTGTTACATCTTTTCTTGAATTTATTTTGGTAACTTGTTTTACACTGTTGGACAATACTATTTAAGTCAATGTTAATCTTTTATGTTATTTGTATTAATTTTGCATTGACATGAATTTATATTGTCTTACACTCTCCTCCCCTATGTTACAAATTTTATACCACTGGTATGCCATGGCTTCTATCATTTTCTCACGTACATGTTGAAGCTTCCATGTAAATGAGACCATTATCATTTGGCATTACTCAACCCATATCTCATTTACTTTCTATCTTTATTTTTGGGTTACTTTTCTTTCCTTTTTCTTTCAGGATGGCCACTCGGAAAGGAAGCGGAAGACGTTTACATGGGGAGACAGACAAGTCCATCTACAAAATCTTGAAGAAAAGCTTCAGTTGGAACAACCCGTCCACCTGCACATCTCAGCATGCACCGTTCTCGGTGCAATCTTTAAGTGTGGGGAGGTCGATACCGATCTCCGTGGGTTAGTACTTTCTTTTCAACACCAATAATCTTATTTTCTTTATTTGTTCATTGTTGCGTCTGCATATTTGATTGCATATTTATTTGATGATTTTGTGCATTTAGTTACTACTTGGTTAAAATAATAAATTTCTTTTAAGATCCTATTTTTGAAAAATTTCACTAATTTAAATTGAAAATTTTTATGTTAAAAATTTGTTTGAAGTTGTAATTGGAACATGAATTATAGCTAAAGAACACACAACCTGTGAGACTTTGAGCTTATTTACATGGTTACATTATTTAACCATAATTATTTTTGTGTGTTTCCTTCTCTAGAATTGCAATCTTTGCTTTGTTCCATTCTGTATGTCCATATTTAATATATCTACATGCTTGCATATGATTGAGGCCATTGTTTGATTCTAACTTACTTATCACAAAATTAGCCTACCTTTTACATCACTCTTGTTAGCCCCCTTGAGCCTTTAATTCCCTCTTATTCTATAAATCACAACACTAGCCTTAAGTAGAAAAACAAATTTAAAATCCCAAGTTGAATCCTTGGTTAGCTTAAGATAGAAGTTGTGTAATTGTTTAAGTGTGGGAAACCTATTGGGAACATGGATGATAAAAATAAAGGGTAGGAAGTTGAAAAGAATGAAATAATTCAAAATAAAATTTTTGGGAAGCATGCTCATGTGAAGTCAAAATAATTAAATTACCATGTGCATTGAAAAAAAAATATATTAAATAAGGGGATACAACAAAAAAAAAAGTTATATTACCCCCAATGCAAAATAAAAAGGATCAATGCACATGGGACAAAATTCAAAATTAAATTTGATACATGAGCATGTAATACAAAAGTAGGAAAAATTATGGGAAGCTAAGTATAATTTTAAATTTTTTATATAGTATGTATATGTTAGGTGAGATCTTAGACTACTCAAGGATTCACTTCACTAGCTCACTTAGCCTTATATATATACCCTCACCCTTACCTTGGTCCCATTACAACCTTGAAAAGACCTCATGATGTTTGCATTGGTACATTAAATATTTGTTGATTGGTTAGATGAAGAACAAAGTTTAGAAAGCATGACTAGAGAAGAATAGAGAGATTGACCCTAGACACTTGAGAGTTAGAGTGATATACACTACCAGTGAGGGTTCAATGCTTGATTCTATGTTCCCTGCTTTCATGAGCTATCTTCTCACAAGTTTACCTGTCCTTATTTTATATGATTTGAATTAGTGAGATTTGAATTATTTTTGTCTTGGAGAACTTATTTACTCTTAACCAAGTAGGTAGAAACATTTATCATGTAGTTGCATTCATAGGTTGCATTTCATACATTTCACCATTCCTCTTCATCTCTTTATAGTTTCTCTTGAGCTTAGCATGAGGACATGCTATTGTTTAAGTGTGGGGAGGTTGATAAACCACTATTTTATGGTTTATCTTGTGCTCAATTGAGTGGTTTTTATCAACTCTTTACTCACTTATTCATACAATTCGCATGTTTTACATTTTCCTTCCTGATTTTATGCTATGATTGAAAACATGCTTCTTTGATCTTATATTTGTTTATTATTAATCCTCTCTTATTACCATTAGATGCCTTGATATGTGTGTTAAGTGTTTTCAGATATTATAAAGGCAGGAATGGCTCAGAGGATGGAAAGCAAGCATGCAAAAGTGAAAGGAATGCAAGAAGTTGGAGAAACTGCTAAGCTGTCCAGCCTGACCTCTTCGCACTCAAACGGCTATAACTTTAGCTTCAGAGGTCCAAACGATGCGGTTCCAGTTGCGTTGGAAAGCTAACATCTGGGGCTTCGATTTGATATATAATTTGCCATAGTTGCTCTGACGCCAGGCGACGCGAACGCGTGACCTGGCCAACACCCAATCCGCACGGTCGCGTGGACGACGCGGCCACGTCACTTTTCCGCGACCTGTACGGACCAGAAAGTGCTGGAAGTGATTTCTGGGCTGTTTCTGACCCAGTTTTCGGCCCAGAGAACACAGATTAGAGGCTATAAAGTGGGAGAATGCATCCATTCATAAGGAAGCCTCTCATAATTTACTTTTCATGTTTTAGATGTAGTTTTGGAGAGAGAGGTTCTCTCCTCTCTCTCTCTCTTAGGATTTAGGACTTCTCTTTCTAGAGTGACTCTCGATCCAGGTTTAATATTCCTTTTTACTATTTAATTTCTCTTTTATATTTTGATTACTCTGAAGCCTTTATTATGTTTGATTGATGTTGCCCAATTGGCTGTTGATGACATTTTTATTTAATGATAATTGAGGTATTTTCAGTTTATAATTATTCTCTTTGAATTAAGTTGCCATTGCTTCCCATCTAAGGATATTTTTATTATTCCAGCAATTTTACTTTTTTTTTTCCTTTTGGTTCTAATTAAGAATTTAGTAACTCAACAGTTATTAAACTCAACGTAATTAATAATCGTTATCTTGCTAATTGAGCTGAACCTAAATAATCCCAACCTTTTCTTAGGAAATAATTAGGATTCAAAGGTCAATTTAATTAGTCCCTTGACTTTCCTTTGCCCTGGTAAAGGTTGACCAAGTGGAGTTTAGATTCAACTTTTACTATTGTTGAGAGAGATAACTAAGTTAGACCTCTAAATTCCCTTATCTTGCCAAAAGTTATTTTACAGTTATTTATTTATTTTTAATTGCCATTTACTTTACTTGTCATTTAAATTACTTGCTTTTCACCTTCTAAACCCCGATTACAACCTTTATAACCAATCATAAGAACATACTTCCTCGCAGTTCCTTGAGAAGACGACCCGAGGTTTAAATACTCGGTTATCAATTTTAAAGGGGTTTGTTACTTGTGACAACCAAAACGTTTGTATGAAAGGACTTTTGAAGGTTTATAAACTATACTTGCAACAAGGATTTATCTGCAAATTTCTAGACCACGCAAAAGTTCTCTCATCAAAATGGCGCCGTTGTCGGGGAACTGCTAACGTGTGCCTTATTATTGGTTATTGTAAATATTTTTCTTTTGCTTGTTTATTTATTTTCATTTTTTTCCTTTTTATCTTTATTTGCTACTATGAACTCTCACCCCTCTCGCTTTGAGTTTGGTTCTGATATTGTTAAAGGAAATAGAAGTTACAGCAGGAATGTGCATCAAGGTCAGACCAATCAAGGATGGATGGAACCAAGAGGATCTAATCAGCCCTTTTGGCAGCAACACCCTCCGAGATATCCTGGACAAAGACCATTCTACTGCGCATACCCAGCTGAAAGACATGGTGGACAACCTTGTAACTACCAACAAGCCCCACCCTGTGCATACAAAGCGTCCTTTCAACAAAACCTCGAACCACCACACTCACAAGCTTCTCTTCACCATTCGCCATCATATGATCCTTCCTTACCCCAATACCAATCCAATCGTTCCCAGTCATTACCACTTCCCTATGTATCATGTCTAAGTCCAGCAAACCACGAAGCAGAAGATCGTCTAAAAGAAACAATAAATAAATTTCAAACAACCATTCAACAACTGGAGAACGCACTAATCCAATAGGCCACTAAACGCTCAAATATACAAGGATCAACCACAGCTCCATGTCGACAACCCGATGAAGAGCGTAGCATGAAAGAAATACTAGAGACTCCAGTGGACAAGGCAGAGAATGAATTCGTACTAGAACAAGTGGAAGAAGCTGTCATTGTTCAAGAAGAAGAGTTGGTTGAAGATCTAGGCGATGCTGAACTTCCTTGGGTATCCAGAATTGAGGAAAAATCTATCTAGGATGCTACAGTTGATGCTAAGGAAGATACTATACAATCTCCAAGGCAAGTCATTTATGAGGAATCAGACGGAATAATCCAAGAAGCAAATTCCCTTGATGATGATGTTCACAAGTCTAGCTCTTTTGGTGATGAACTTGCATCCGCAAGTAAATTCTCTGAAATCGAAGAATCTTTCCCAAGTGAATATGAAGATGATGCGGAGGTGGATTTCTCTCAACCTCCAATCTATGACTTGAGTGATGAGGAAGACACGGAAGACTTTGACCAGGACACAGATACAATTGAAGATCTTTGCAAAGAAGTGGAGGAATTCACAGAAGAGCATAAGGGAGTAGAACTTACAGAACCACCAGAAACACCTATCCCAAGGCCACTACCACCTAATACAAGCTTCAAGTGGGTACAATCCTTAACTTATGACTTTACTTATTCACTTGAATATGGTTTACTTGAAACAGATGGCCAGCTTAGAGCTCTCTGCGGCTTTAAGAGTAAGAGGGAAATGGCTCGTACTCAGAGCTGGTGCACAAGGTTCAATAAGGTTCCACGCTTCACCTCGAAGTACACGGATTGGTATCGTGCTCAATTGCATGGATCACGGAGAACGTCTGGTTACCATGGTAAGATTCTACTCTTTAAACCGCCCGGATGGAAACAGGTAGATCAAGACGGAGGCGGATTTAAAAGCAAGGCTTGGAATCCTGGACTTTATTCTGACATTTATCACCCCGGGAACCTAAAAATCTGTTTGAAGCTGTTCAGAAGCTTCACATGCCTAGTTTGGGACCCCGGAGGCTATTGGCATTCTAAGCACTGGTGGAGATTTTTGGACGAATTTAAACATAAGCCACCCTAACCGGAAGCTCCTCCAATGTCCAACTTAAGGACTCTAACTAAAAGTGCTAGGTGGGAGACAACCCACCATGGTATGGTCGTTTCTTTTTTTTTAGTTTATTTCATCATTATTTGTTTTTATTTTTATTTCCTTTTCATTTTACTTTAGTAAACCTGGAATCATACATAGCACTCATATTAATCACTACATTCTGCATTGTTCATGCATTAAAAAAAAAATCCGCTACGCGACGCGATCGCATCAGCGACTCATCCGCGTCGCTTGGAGAGAAAGGAAAAATAAAAATGAATAGAGAGTCACGCTGGAGCGTGGCTGGAGGCGTGCTAATGGAACATATCGACGCACGCGACCACGTCGCTGACACGTCCGCGTCGAATGGGAAGTATGGCCTCCCACGCGACCGCGTGCTCCACTCGGCCACGTGCCCTGCATTTTCGACGTAAAAGGGTGCACAATGCCATATTGTGCGAGAGTGGTGCTGGATTGGTGCTAGAAGCACAATCCTTGTCACGCGACCGCGTTGCCGACGCGGCCGCGTCAATTATTTTCTGACGCACACTCACGCGATCGCGTGACCCACGCGATCGCGTCACCCAATTTTGGCAATTAAAATGAATCGAACAGAGAGTTGTGCTGGAGCGAGGCTGCACTCGCGCCAGCAGTGCAACATGGGTCACACGACCGCGTGACTGACGCGATCGCGTGCCCATACTTAACGCGCATCCACGCGAACGCGTGCCCTACGCGGCCGCGTCGCATGCGCCGCACAGCTCACCCTAAAATTGCCACATATCTTATCTTTCTCTCCTCCAAATCCTAATTTTTCTTCTCCTTTCTTATTTACTTCGTCTTCCCTTCTTTCCCTTCTCATTCTTCTTATTTTTATTTTTATTTTATTTTAATTTATTTGCATATCTCATTCATTGCATTTTAAATTTGTGCATATTTTTATTTTCTTTTCTGAATTTTTTTCTTTTATTTTTCCATTGGTGTTAAATATCCCTTCTTATTCAACTGTTACATCTTTTCTTGAATTTATTTTGGTAACTTGTTTTACACTGTTGGACAATACTATTTAAGTCAATGTTAATCTTTTATGTTATTTGTATTAATTTTGCATTGACATGAATTTATATTGTCTTACACTCTCCTCCCCTATGTTACAAATTTTATACCACTGGTATGCCATGGCTTCTATCATTTTCTCACGTACATGTTGAAGCTTCCATGTAAATGAGACCATTATCATTTGGCATTACTCAACCCATATCTCATTTACTTTCTATCTTTATTTTTGGGTTACTTTTCTTTCCTTTTTCTTTCAGGATGGCCACTCGGAAAGGAAGCGGAAGACGTTTACATGGGGAGACAGACAAGTCCATCTACAAAATCTTGAAGAAAAGCTTCAGTTGGAACAACCCGTCCACCTGCACATCTCAGCATGCACCGTTCTCGGTGCAATCTTTAAGTGTGGGGAGGTCGATACCGATCTCCGTGGGTTAGTACTTTCTTTTCAACACCAATAATCTTATTTTCTTTATTTGTTCATTGTTGCGTCTGCATATTTGATTGCATATTTATTTGATGATTTTGTGCATTTAGTTACTACTTGGTTAAAATAATAAATTTCTTTTAAGATCCTATTTTTGAAAAATTTCACTAATTTAAATTGAAAATTTTTATGTTAAAAATTTGTTTGAAGTTGTAATTGGAACATGAATTATAGCTAAAGAACACACAACCTGTGAGACTTTGAGCTTATTTACATGGTTACATTATTTAACCATAATTATTTTTGTGTGTTTCCTTCTCTAGAATTGCAATCTTTGCTTTGTTCCATTCTGTATGTCCATATTTAATATATCTACATGCTTGCATATGATTGAGGCCATTGTTTGATTCTAACTTACTTATCACAAAATTAGCCTACCTTTTACATCACTCTTGTTAGCCCCCTTGAGCCTTTAATTCCCTCTTATTCTATAAATCACAACACTAGCCTTAAGTAGAAAAACAAATTTAAAATCCCAAGTTGAATCCTTGGTTAGCTTAAGATAGAAGTTGTGTAATTGTTTAAGTGTGGGAAACCTATTGGGAACATGGATGATAAAAATAAAGGGTAGGAAGTTGAAAAGAATGAAATAATTCAAAATAAAATTTTTGGGAAGCATGCTCATGTGAAGTCAAAATAATTAAATTACCATGTGCATTGAAAAAAAAATATATTAAATAAGGGGATACAACAAAAAAAAAAGTTATATTACCCCCAATGCAAAATAAAAAGGATCAATGCACATGGGACAAAATTCAAAATTAAATTTGATACATGAGCATGTAATACAAAAGTAGGAAAAATTATGGGAAGCTAAGTATAATTTTAAATTTTAAATTGCCATAGTTGCTCTGACGCCAGGCGACGCGAACGCGTGACCTGGCCAACACCCAATCCGCACGGTCGCGTGGACGACGCGGCCACGTCACTTTTCCGCGACCTGTACGGACCAGAAAGTGCTGGAAGTGATTTCTGGGCTGTTTCTGACCCAGTTTTCGGCCCAGAGAACACAGATTAGAGGCTATAAAGTGGGAGAATGCATCCATTCATAAGGAAGCCTCTCATAATTTACTTTTCATGTTTTAGATGTAGTTTTGGAGAGAGAGGTTCTCTCCTCTCTCTCTCTCTTAGGATTTAGGACTTCTCTTTCTAGAGTGACTCTCGATCCAGGTTTAATATTCCTTTTTACTATTTAATTTCTCTTTTATATTTTGATTACTCTGAAGCCTTTATTATGTTTGATTGATGTTGCCCAATTGGCTGTTGATGACATTTTTATTTAATGATAATTGAGGTATTTTCAGTTTATAATTATTCTCTTTGAATTAAGTTGCCATTGCTTCCCATCTAAGGATATTTTTATTATTCCAGCAATTTTACTTTTTTTTTTCCTTTTGGTTCTAATTAAGAATTTAGTAACTCAACATTTATTAAACTCAACGTAATTAATAATCGTTATCTTGCTAATTGAGCTGAACCTAAATAATCCCAACCTTTTCTTAGGAAATAATTAGGATTCAAAGGTCAATTTAATTAGTCCCTTGACTTTCCTTTGCCCTGGTAAAGGTTTACCAAGTGGAGTTTAGATTCAACTTTTATTATAGTTGAGAGAGATAACTAAGTTAGACCTCTAAATTCCCTTATCTTGCCAAAAGTTGTTTTACAGTTATTTATTTATTTTTAATTGCCATTTACTTTACTTGTCATTTAAATTACTTGCTTCTCACCTTTTAAACCCCGATTACAACCTTTATAACCAATGATAAGAACATACTTCCTCGCAGTTCCTTGAGAAGACGACCCGAGGTTTAAATACTCGGTTATCAATTTCAAAGGGGTTTGTTACTTGTGACAACCAAAACGTTTGTATGAAAGGACTTTTGAAGGTTTAGAAACTATACTTGCAACGAGGATTTATCCGCAAATTTCTAGACCACGCAAAAGTTCTCTCATCAATGGCCTCCCAAGTGTGAAACCCACAAAAAATGCGGAAAAGTGAACGTGGCGCTCACTTTTTGAGCGCTACTTGGTTCCCCTCTTCGAGCCTTGGTGTGAGCACTTGCTTGGTTGGTTTTCGGGTCTTAAAGATGCCTATTACTTGTGCTTCAATTTCATGCCAAATATAGATTGCTATATATCATTGGAAAGCTCTGAATGTCAGCTTTCCAATGCTACTAAAAGCACATCAATTGGACATCTGTAGCTCAAGTTATGATCCTTTGAAGAAGGCATGATCGTGCTGTTTGGAGGCCGCTGGCGCTCAAAGCGTAGCGCTCATTAAGAAAACATAGCGTTCATAGAAAGAGCGTAGCGTTCATTGGCAAAACGTAGTGCTATTGGTGCTGTTTGGATGCCAAACTTAGTGCCAGCTTCTGAGGCTCATCCTTGAGGTTCATCCCATACTATTATATATCGTTGGAAAGCTCTGGATGTCTACTTTTAAATGCAATTGAGATCCCGTCATTCCAAGCTTTACAACTCAAGTTATCTTCCTTGGAAGGTGAAGAAGTCAGCCGACCTTACTGCAGGTTGATACCATGTTCATCTATGCACTTTTGCGGCAAGTTTTCTCCCTCAGATTTAACTCAGAAGCCTCTTTGAGTTTGTTTCCAACTCTCTTGCCACCATGGGAGTATGATTCTTCTTTTTGGTGCTTTTTTTGCTTCTTCTTCTATTATTTCCTACAAAGTTTATAAAATCAAAAGATCAAAGAAATATACCATTTAGGCACAAAAGCATTCAATATTTCAGCACTAATCATCAATTTCTTATATGAAAAAGTATAGAAAAATATGACATGATGACATGTCATCACCAAGGTAAGAAAATATAGCAATATGACCAATGTCCAAGGAATTGAATTGAGATTTTCAAAACTAACAAGCAAACAACTTGCAAGAAGACACAATATAAGGGACAAGAACATAGAATTGAGCAATCGATCCCCTCACCAGATATGTATTCACTCTATTCACTCAGTGTTTAGGACTTAATCACTCAATTCTCCTTTAATCATGTTTTTCAAAGAATTGCAAGTCATGGGGCTAGGTGTAAGATAGGATAAATATGGTTGAGTGGACTTAGTAAATTAGATCTTTGATTAGCTCAAGTGTCCACCTAATCGTCAAAACCATTAAGGCATCGAACTATATAAAAGTGGATAAAATTGATTGAATTTGGCACAAAATAGCATGTTTTCACAATTAAGCTAAATTTAGGGAGAGAACACAAAAGTATGCTATTTGGATAAATAAATGTGGGTTTATACGATGAAATTCACTCAAATCAAACCAAAATATATCGTCAAATCAACATTACTCTTATTTGACATTAGCCCTCGCATATGTTCTATTTACTTTGATATCTTTGTTGTGGCCTTAATTTTCTTTCTTTTTCTCGCCTTTTAGGCTGGCCATCGAAGGGGAAAGGGAAAAGCTACTAAATGAGGTGACAAACAAGTTCATTTGCACAATATTTTGAAGGAGCTCATCAGTTGTAGCAACCTATTGATGAGGGAAAAGGGATTCCACACAAACTCACCGACAAGTGTACCGAGTCGCATCAAGTAGTAATAACTCACAAGAGTGAGGTTGATCCCACAGGGATTGATGGATTGAGCAATTTTAGTTAGGTGATGAATTTAGTTAAGCTAATATTTGATGATTTGGGTGAAACTTGATTAACAAGAGTAAATATGCAAGAAACTAAAATGCAGAATGAAAATTTGCTGAATCTTAAAGTGCAGAAGAAATAAATTACAAAAACTTAAAGTGCAAAAAAGTAAAATAACTGAAACTTAAAGTGCAAGAAATTTAAATTGCTGAATGTAAATTGCTTGAAGAATAAAGGGATTTGGGTACTGGGATTTAGAATTGAACTAGAAAATGTAAATTGAAGTAAATCAAAGAAGTATAAGATGGAGAGATTTAGATCTGGATCTCAATAGAAAAACAGAAATGTAAAATTGTAGAGAAATCAAAACAGCAAGAAAGCTTTACTCAATTATAAAATTCTAAAAGAGAAATTGTCAATTGCAAAAGAGTAACAAGAGCAGAAAGCAAATCTAGATCTCAATTACTCTTTTCACCAAACAGTAAGAAGAAATTGCAGAAGAAATAAAATGAAAGCAGAAAAGGAAGTTCAGATCCAATTTCCAATTCTTAGAACTATAAAAAGAAAAAGTAAAAGATGCATGATTCTCAGATGAAGAATTTCAGTAGAGTTCTTCAATCTGAGTTCAAAACCCAAAACAGAAAATAGAAGTTGCAGAAGAAAGAAAATGAAGACAGAAAGAAAACTTAGATCCGATCCCAATTCCCCAAATTGAAAAATTAAAAGAGAGAACTAAAAAGTAAGTAAAATGTAAGCTAAGTCAAGGTAAGGTTCCCCCCAACTCAAATGTGATCCTATTTATACCCTTTCTATTTTCAATCTTCAAAACTTGGAGTAGGTCAGGAGTGGCTTGGTGATTCTCCAGTGGAGAGTTCAGTTGGGAAAGTGAACGCCCCGTTCACTTTGCCTTTGGTACGCCTTTCTCGTGCACAATTTCCTCTAGCGCTCACTTATTGAATGGTACACTCAAATTTGAGCGCTACCCTTTAAGCATGCTTCCTTTGGTTAGGCGCTTCTCCTAGTGCTTCCTTAATGAGCGCTGAGTTCCCTTGCATAGCGCTAGCCTTTAGTTGATTGCTTGGGTGCGCGCCTTTCTTCCTTGGCCAACGCTCCCTTATTGAGTGCTACGTTCATTATTTGAACGCTACCTATGCTGTCGGAAGGCCACGCCTTGCCTTTAAAGCTGAAATCCACGAAAATGGTGAGAAAGTGAACGTGGTGCTCACTTCCAAAGTGAACGCTAGTTGTGTTGGCTATTGAGCATGGTGCTTCCTTTTCAAACTCAATGCTTTACTGATTGCATCCCCTTTCTCTTCATTTCTTCACCTACAAGTAACCAAACAAGAAATCAAAGTCTCACCAAATTCACAAGGTCTTTGCATTGTTCATGAAATCAATTAATTCTAGCATAAAACCTATAATTTTGTGTAAAATAAATGATGTTTGATTGATTTAAAATAATCATAAAATTCCACTCCAATGACTTACTTATTGTGCAAGAAAGTGGATAAAACCTAATGAAACTAATGAAAATTGCTTGTAAAACTAGCATAAAATGACTTGTAATCACAACACCAAACTTAAACCTTGCTTGTCCCCAAGCAAGTACTAAACATGAGAAGAAATGAAATGAAACAGAGAAGCATATATATTCTTATTTAGCAGGTAATTGAATTTGATTATAGGATTTTATGCAGACAAGATGCAGCTCAATTATTCTTAGCTGCTAGCTATGAAATGTCTCTTTGAGGATTCACTAGAGTTGCTGCTATAATGCCTTCCTCTTTGATTGATCCCTGTTAGATTTTTCCTTCTTTCTTTTTCTTAGATGCTTGTTTCTTAATGACAGCTCAGTGTCAAGTGTTGCAACAGCCCTTTTGGCTCAATTTTCACAACATCTCTTCACTACAGACACTTGGCTCACAATTCTTCTTAGGAACATTGATGCCCAACACCTCTTTGGGTTATTAAATGCTTTATAACTAGGTTTTTCTTGATAATGGACTTTCGGTTGATAATCCCGGGTTAGTTAACCCAAGTTACCAAGTTTTAAGAGACTCCTCAGAACCTAATTGTCCAAGCAGATCCTAGTACAAGAAGCACCACAAGCATATGTTCTAAGGTCCAAGCTATTGGTGTCTAGCCTTATTATTTGTTTGTTTAATCTTTGTTGCTAATTCTTGGATTTTCTTTTCTTTTTCTTTCTTACTTTTCTTTTGTTTTCCAGGGATGTTCATCAATAAAAGGTTTTATCACAGCAACTAAGTTCACACTACAAAGGGCATTCTATTCTGCAGCTTTTATTATTGAGCTTATCATCTCAAGCAATTACCACCACTAAACTTCATTCTAATTCCTACCACATTGGACAATTACTTTCTATTTCAAACATTTTCTCTTATTGATGCAAAAGGAACAAGACAGAATTTAAGCAGATGAAGATGAAAACAAGCATTTAAACTAGTGCAATTAACAAAAATCAAAATTTGCACTATCTGGACTAAACATCAAGATAAACAGCATCTTCTTATTCAGAATATTTCAAAGCAGAGTGAATTTTGTGACAATACAACCTCTCAGGAGTGTCTTGTAGCTTTCTTTTTGTCTTCATCATCTTTTACTCTTGCATTTCCCTTGGTGATGATTCTTTTAAGAGGCTGAGTGTCTTTTCTGCACAATTATTGGAAGTTGCTTGTTTTTCCAAGCACTTAGGTAGATGGTTAGCATGCATTAATTATTGTAGGTTTTTGAACTTATTATGGTGAGGGAACACCAAACTTAGTCCCTTGCTACTGTCTATGATGCATCAGTTACATGAAACCTTGTGCTTTTGATAAAAGTAATAAAACAAAAAATTTGAGACCAGACAATGGTTTAGTGGTTTCCCTGATTGCTTGGAGCTAGTAACCAGTTATGCAGAGGGTTGAAATGTGTTTTTAAATGAGATTTTTGGTGGAACACCAAACTTAACATCTTTCATTCACCCTTAAATTGTTTTGGTGTACAACACCAAACTTAGCTCCTTGCAATACAGATAAATCTACTTAACCTTTTTATTGAAATAGTTAAGAAAATAAATCTAACTCTGGTTGGGTTACCTCCCAACAAGTGCTCTTTTATTGTCACTAGCTTGACATCCTTCATTCTTGCTTAACTTAATTCTTGAACCTCCTTCTCTTTGTCCCAATGGCCTCCCAAGTAATGCTTTGCCCTATGACTGTTTGCAGTGAAGATGTCCTTTGTTGCATCATCCATAAGTTCAAGGCTTCCATAAGGAAGAACCTTTGTCACCAAGTAGGGACCAGTCCATTTGGACTTGAGTTTGCCAGGGAAAACTTTAAGCCTGGAGTTATACAAGAGTACTTGCTGTCCTGGTTTAAACTCCTTCTTTGAGATCCTTTTGTCATGCCATCTCTTAGCCTTTTCCTTGTAAATCTTGGCATTTTCATAGGCTTCCAGTCTAAACTCATCCAACTCATTTAGTTGCAGTAGCCTCTTCTCTCCTGCTGCTTGAGAATTAAGGTTGAGGAATTTAGTGGCCCAGAAGGCTTTATGCTCAAGCTCTACAGGGAGGTGACAGGACTTGTCATATAATAAATGAAAAGAGGACTTTCCAATAGGAGTTTTAAAGGCTGTCCTATATACCCATATAGCATCTTCTAATTTTCTTGCCTAGTCTTTCCTTATGATCCCCATTGTTTTCTCTAAAATTTTCTTCATCTCCCTGTTTGCCAATTCAGCCTGGCCATTAGTCTAAGGATGATATGGTGTGGCCACTTTATGAATCACTCCATATTTGTGAAGCAGCTTTTCCATCTACCTGTTGTAAAAATGACTACCACCATCACTGACAAGACCCTTAGGCACTCCATATCTAGTAAAAATATGCTTCTTAAGGAATTGAAGGACAATTTGTGCATCACATGTGGTTGTTGCTATAGCTTCCACCCACTTTGAGACATACTCTAGTGCCACAGGTATCTATTTGAAGGAGTATGAAGGTGGAAAAGGGCCCATAAAGTCTATGCCCCAAAGATCAAAGAGTTCTACTTCTAGTATGTAATTCTGAGGCATCTCATTCCTTCTTGTCAATCCTCCAGCTCTCTGGCACTCATTGCATAGATGAACGAACTCCCTGGCATCCTTGAAAATGGTTAGCCAATAAAATCCACTTTGGAGTACCTTGGCAGTCGTTCTTTCTGGTCCAAAGTGACCACCATAGGCTAAATTATGGCAGTACCATAGTATATCTTTCATCTCACCTTCAAGGACACACCTCCTAATCATCCCATCTGGATATCTCTTAAACAAGAAAAGTTCATCCCACAAGAACTTCTTGGCCTTGTTATGCAGCTTCTTCACTTGTTGCTTGGTGAACTCTTGAGGAATCTTTCTTCCTACCTTGTAATTTGCAATATCAGCAAACCAAGGTGCTTGCTGAACTTGGAAAATGTGTTCATCTGGGAATTTTTCACTCACTGGTTGTGGTATATCCTGATTGGCCTCTTGTGGCAATCTTGACAAATGATCTGCCACTTGATTCTCGCTCCCCTTCCTATCTCTCACTTCAATGTCGAATTCTTGTAGTAGTAGCACCCACCTGACGAGTCTTGGCTTTGCATCCTGTTTAGACATAAGATACTTGAGAGCATCATGATCAGTATATACTATGACTTTTGAACCAATCAAATATTGTCTAAATTTGTCAAATGCCTATACAATAGCCAAGGGCTCATTCTCTGTGGTGGTATAATTCTTTTGTGCCTCATTTAACACCTTACTTGCATAGTTTATGACATGATGCAGCTTGTCTTTCTTTTACCCTAATACAGCACTAATTCCAACATCACTTGCATCACACATTAGTTCAAAGGGAATCCCCCATTCTGGAGGTGTGATGATTGGTGCTCTAGTGAGTTTTCTTTTTAAAGTTTCAAAGGCATGCTTACAATTGTCATAAAAAATGAAAGGATTGTCAACCACTAACAAATTGCTCAATAGTTTGGATATTATTGAAAAATCCTTGATGAATCTTCTATAGAATCCAGCATGCCCAAGAAAACTTCTCACTGCTTTTACATTGACAGGTACAGGGAGTTTTTCAATGATTTCTATTTTTGCTCTGTCAACTTCTATACCCTTGTTTGAAACCTTATGCCCAAGAACAACACCCTCTGGTACCATAAAATGGCATTTTTCCCAATTCAAAACTAAATTTGTTTCTTGGCATCTTTTCAATACAAGAGTTACATGTTGCAGCCAAGTTTCAAAAGAGTTGCCAAAAATAGAGAAATCATCCATTAAGACCTCTAAGAATTTTTCAACCATATCTGAGAAGATGCAAAGCATACACCTTTGAAAGGTAGATGGAGCATTGCATAGCCCAAATGGCATCCTTCTGTAGGTGAAAACTCCAAATGGACATGTGAAGGAGGTCTTTTCTTGGTCCTTGGGTTCTACCACTATCTGATTATACCCGGAGTACCCATCCAGGAAGCAATAATAACCATGGCCTGCTAATCTTTCCAGCATCTGATCAATGAAAGTTAGAGGGAAGTGGTCCTTCCTTGTGGCATCATTCAATCTTCTATAATCTATGCACATCCTCCACCCAGTCACTATCCTTGTAGGGATTAACTCATTCTTCTCATTGGATATTACAGTCATCCCCCCTTCTTTGGCACCACTTGAACTAGGCTTACCCAAAGGCTGTCAGAGAATGGGTATATGATTCCAGCATTCCACAACTTCATCACTTTTTTTTGAACTACCTCTTTCATGGTTGGGTTAAGTCTTCTTTAGGGTTGTACTACAGGCTTTGAGTCCTCCTCCAGTAAAATCTTATGCATGCAGATGGTAAGGCTTATCCCCTTGATATCATCAATCATCCATCCCAAGGCTGTCTTGTGACCTTTCAACACTTCAATCAACTTTGTTTCATCTTCCATGTTTAATGAGGAATTAATGATCACTGGAAAAGTTTCTTCTTCTACAAGGAATGCATATTTGAGATGAGGAGGGAGTGGTTTTAATTCTTGCTTTGGCATTTTCTTTGTTTTGCCTTCAGAAGAAACTTCAGCTACTTTTTCTATGATAGCTCGTTCTACTTCTATTTCCTCTTCTTGTTCCTCATGGTTGTTGGATTCCAGTAGCTCCTCCTCCACTTTTTCTATCATTTCCACTCTCATGTGCTTTTCCTTCTCAAGAGGATATTGTATAGCCTTGAAGACATTGATGATCACTTTTTCATCATGTACCACGAAGGTCATTTCACCTATCTCCACATCAATGATTGCTCTTGCTGTTGCCAAGAAAGGTCTTCCCAATATAATTGAACTGTGTCCCTCTTCTTCTATGTCCAAGATAACAAAGTCAGCAGGGAAAATGAATTCTCAAATCTTCACCAATAAATTCTCTATAACACCACTTAGTATCTTGAGTGATCTATCAGCCATTTGAAGCGACATTATAGTGGGATTGACTTTATCTATTGCGAGCTTTTTCATCAATGAAAGAGGCATCAAATTGATACTGGCACCTAAGTCACAAAGAGCCTTTTCCAAAGTCATTTTGCCTATGGTCCATGATAGGATAAAACTCCCAGGATCCTTGAGTTTTGGTGGGAGACCTCTTTAGATTACAGCACTACATTCTTGTGTCAAGATCATTGTCTCCTTTTCATTCTAGCTCCTCTTCTTGTTGATAAGCTCCTTTAGGAATTTTGCATACAGAGGCATCTGCTCCAATACTTCAACAAGTGAAATATTGATTTCAAGCTTCTTAAAAACCTCTAGGAATTTGGAAAACTGTTGGTCTTTGATCTCCTTCTAAAATCTTTGAGGATATGGCAGAGGAGGGGTTTAAGGCTTCACTATCTTCCTCTGTTCTTGTGATTGCTCCTCCATGATTTGCTTTTCCTTCTTTGAAGCTTGTGTCTGTTCCTCTTTCTTCTTGAGCTTCTCTTGGTCTTGCTTGTCTACTGTCACCTCTTCCTTGCTAACGTCCTCATCATTCTCAGCTGGCATCTTGTTAGCTTCTTTGTCATTCTTCAAGGTTCTTCCACTCCTTAATTTGATTGCTTTGGATTCTTCTTTGGGATTGGGAATGGTGTCACTTTGTAATACATTGTGTACTTTTTCAACCACTATTTGCTTGGACAATTGGCTAATTTGCCTTTCCAGATTCCTTATTGAAGCTTCATGATTTTTACTGGTTAGCTCTTGATGTTTCATCATCTTTTCCATCATTATCTCTAAGTTGGAGATCCTTTGAGATTCTTGGGGTGGTTTTGGTTGATTGTAGGATGTGGATGGTAGGTGAAAGTTATTTTGGTTAGCTGAGGGGTTATTCGGTGGATAGTAGTTGGATGAGGGTTGGTTATTTTGTGGTTTTCTGCATTGGTTTTCGTTAGTGTTTTTATGGTTTGTGTTTCTGGAATTGTTTTGGTTTGGGTTTCTCTACCAAGGCTATTGGTTTTGGTTGTCTCCCCACCTCAAATTGGGGTGGTCCCTCCAGGATGAGTTGTAGGTATCTCCATTATTTTGTCCAGCTCCTTGGTTATGCATGTATTGGACTTGCTCAAGTTGTTGTTCTTCATAGCTTTCTTCATTTTGTCCCCATGTAGGTGATGGTTGATTTGTAGTGTTCATTGCGGCTACTTGAAGACCATCAATCCTCTTGGCTATCATCTCCATCTGTTGTTGAATCTGTTGATGCATCACCTTATTTTGTGCCAAAATGGTATCCACACCTTCCATCTCCAATACACCTTTCCTTTGAGTTTTTTGGCATTGCCTTTGATGAGCATAGAAGTATTGGTTATTTGCCACAGTGTCTTTGAGGTTTTGAGCTTCCTCATCAGTCTTCATTAATTGTACTAAACCTCCAGCAGAATAATCCAAAGCTTCTTGAGCTTTTAGAGTCAATCCCTCATAGAAAATTTGAAGCATGTCCCATTCATTAAACATCTCTAGTGGACACTTCCTAATCAAGGCTTTGTATCTTTCCCAGGCCTCATAAAGTGATTCTCCTCGATTTGGGTGAAAGTTTGCACCTTTGTCTTCAATCTGATGATCCTCTAAGGTGGGTAGAACTTAGCCAAAAATTTGCTTACTGGTGGACGAAATTGTGATTCATTTGTTCTCTTTGTATTTTGTAAAATTCATTGCTTTTTCTTTCCCTGGCAATGGCACCAAAAACATGATTCACAACTATGTGTGGTCACAACTCCCTTCAACTTAACCAGCAAGTGTACTGGGTCATCCAAGTAATACCTTACGTGAGTAAGGGTCGATCCCACAGAGATTGTTGGTATGAAGCAAGCTATGGTCACCTTGTAAATCTCAGTTAGGCAGATTAAATGGTTTATGATAAGTTCGAAAATAAATAATAAACAGAAAATAAAATAGGATAGAAATACTTATGTAAATCAATAGTGGGAATTTCAGATAGGCGTATGGAGATGCTGTGCTCCTCTTGAATCTCTACTTTCTTATTACATTCATCCAATTTCTTCTTACTCCTTTCCATGGCAAGCTATATGTAGCGCATCACCGTTGTCAATGGCTACATCCCATCCTCTTAGTGAAAATGGTCCTATGCTCTATCACAGCATGGCTAATCATCTGTCGGTTCTCAATCAGGTTGGAATAGAATCCCTAGATTCTTTTGCGTCTGTTACTAATGCCCAGCCTTCAGGAGTTTGAAGCTCGTCATAGTCATTCAATCCCGGAATCCTACTCGGAATACCACGGACAAGGTTAGACTTTCCAGATTCCCGGAATCCTACTCGGAATACCACAGACAAGGTTAGACTTTCCGGATTCCCATGAATGCCGCCATCTATCTAGCTTATACCACGAAGATTCTGTTGGGGAATCTAAGAGATATGCGCCCGGCCTAAGGTAGAACGAAAGTGGTTGTCAGTCACGTGTGTTCATAGGTGAGAATGATGATGAGTGTCACGGATTATCACATTCATCAAGTTAAAGTGCAACGTATATCTTGGAATAAGAATAAGGAGAATTGAATAGAAAATAATAGTAATTGTATTGAAACTTGAGGTGCAGTAGAGCTCCACACCCTTAATCTATGGTGTGTAGAAACTCCACCGTTGAAAATACAAAAGTGAAAGGTTCAGGCATGGCCGAATGGCCAGCCCCATGGTCTAAGGACTAGGGGTCCAGAGATGAAACATGGTCCCTAAAAAGACTCCTAATACACTAGTAAAAAGTCTTATTTATACTAAACTAGCTACTAGGGTTTATATGAGTAAGTAATTGATGCATAAATCCACTTCTGGGGCCCACTTGGTGTTAGTTTGGGCTGAGCTTGATCTATCCACGAGCTGAGGCTTTTATTGGAGTTGAACGCCGAGTTATAGCATGTTACTGGCGTTCAACTCCGGGTTGTGACGCCTTTCTGGCGTTTGACTCCAGACAGCAGCATGTACTTGCTAGAAAGATCTGGATGTCTACTTTCCAACACCGTTGAGAGCGCCCCATTTGGAGTTCTGTAGCTCCAGAAAATCCATTTTGAATGCAGGGAGGTCAGATTCCAACAGCATCAGCAGTCCTTTTGTCAGCCTCTTTCAGAGTTTTGCTCAAGTCCCTCAATTTCAGCCAGAAATTACCTGAAATTACAGAAAAACACACAAACTCATAGTAAAGTCCAGAAGTGTGAATTTAACATAAAAACTAATGAAAACATCCCTAAAAGTAGCTTGAACTTACTAAAAACTACCTAAAAATAATGCCAAAAAGCGTATAAATTATCCGCTCATCACAACACCAAACTTAAATTGTTGCTTGTCCCCAAGCAACTAAAAATCAAATAGGATTAAAAGAAGAGAATATACTATAAATTCCAAAATATCAATGAATATTAATTCTAATTAGATGAACGGGACTTGTAGCTTTTTACTTCTGAATAATTTTGGCATCTCACTCTTTCCTTTGAAGTTTAGAATGATTGGGTTCTCTAGGAACTTAGAATTTCGGATAGTGTTATTGACTTTCCTAGTTAAGTATGTTGATTCTTGAACACAGCTACTTTTATGAGTCTTGGCCGTGGCCCTAAGCACTTTGTTTTCCAGTATTACCACCGGATACATAAATGCCACAAACACATGACTGGGTGAACCTTTTCAGATTGTGACTCAGCTTTGCTAGAGTCCCCAGTTAGAGGTGTCTAGAGCTCTTAAGCACACTCTTTTTGCTTTGGATCACGACTTTAACCACTCAGTCTCAAGCTTTTCACTTGGACCTTCATGACACAAGCACATGGTTAGGGACAGCTTAATTCAACCGCTTAGGCTTGGATTTTATTTCCTTGGGCCCTCCTATCCATTGATGCTCAAAGCCTTGGATCCTTTTTACCCTTGCCTTTTGGTTTTAAGGGCTATTGGCTTTTTCTGCTTGCTTTTTCTTTTTCTTTCTATTTTTTTTGCCATTTTTTTCGCAAGCTTTTTACTTTTCACTGCTTTTTCTTGCTTCAAGAATCAATTTTCATGATTTTTCAGATTGTCAGTAACATTTCTCTTTGTTCATCATTCTTTCAAGAGCCAACAGTTTTAACATTCATAAACAACAAGATCAAAAATATGCATTGTTCAAGCATTCATTCAGAAAACAAAAAGTATTGTCACCACATCAATATAATTGAACTAAATTCAAGGATAAATTCAAAATTCATGTACTTCTTGTTCTTTTAAATTAGAAACATTTTTCTTTTAAGAGAAGTGAAGGATTAATGGATTTTATTCATAGCTTTAAGACATAGTTACTAACTACTAATGATCATAAAGTAGAGACACAAAACATAGATAAACACAACATAAAAACCGAAAAGTAGAAAGAAATAAGAACAAGGAATGAATCCACCTTAGTGGCGTCTTCTTCTTGAAGGACCAACCATGTCCTTAAGCTCTTCTATGTCCCTTCCTTGCCTTTATTGCTCTTCCCTCATTGCTCTTTGATCTTCTCTTATTTCATGGAGAATGATGGATTGCCCATGATGTTCCACCCTTAATTGTCCCACATTGTAGCTCAAATCTTCTAGGGAAGTGTTGAGTTGTTCCCAATAGTTGTTGGGAGGAAGGTGCATCCCTTGAGGCATCTCAGGGATTTCTTGATGATGAGCTTCCTCATGCATCTCTTGAGAACCGTGGAGGGTCTCTCTTGCTTGCTCCATCCTCTTCTTGGTGATGGGCTTATCCTCTTCAATGAGGATGTCTCCTTCTATGATAACTCCAGCTGAGTAACATAGATGGCAAATAAGGTGAGGAAAAGCTAGCCTTGCCATCGTGGAGGGCTTTTCGGCTATTTTGTAGAATTCATTGGAGATTACTTCATGAACTTCTACTTCCTCTCTAATAATGATGCTATGAATCATGATGGCCCGATCCACAATAACTTCAGATCGGTTGCTAGTGGGAATGATGGAGCATTGAATGAACTCCAACCATCCTCTAGCCACAGGCTTGAGGTCCAGTCTTCTTAGTTGAACTGCCTTGCCTTTGGGGTCTTTTTTCCATTGAGCTCCTTCCACACATATGTCCATAAGGACTTGGTCCAACCTTTGATTAAAGTTGACCCTTCTAGTTTAGGAGCGTTCATCTCCTTGCATCATGGGCAAGTGGAACGCCAACCTCACATTTTCCGGACTAAAATCTAAGTATTTCCCCCGAACCATTGTGAGATAATTCTTTGGACTCGGATTCATACTTTGATCATGGTTCCTAGTGATCCATGCATTGGCATAGAACTCTTGAACCATTAAGATTCCGACTTGTTGCATGGGGTTGGTTAGGACTTCCCAACCTCTTTTTCGGATCTCATGTCGGATCCCCGGATACTCATTTTTCTTGAGCTTGAAAGGGACCTCAGGGATCACCTTCTTCTTTGCCACAACATCATAGAAGTGGTCTTGATGGCTTTTGGAGATGAATCTTTCCATCTCCCATGACTCGGAGGTGGAAGCTTTTGTCTTCCCTATTCCTTTTCTAGAGGATTCTCCAGCCTTAGGTGCCATTGATGGTAATGGAAAAACAAAAAGCTTATGCTTTTACCACACCAAACTTAAAATATTGCTCGCCCTCGAGCAAGAGAAGAAAGAAAAGAAGAAGAAGAAGAAGAAAATATGGGGGAGAGAGAGAGATGGTGTTTCGGCCAAGGTAAGGAAGAGGGGGTTGTGTTGTGGGAAAAAGAAGTGGAATGGAGCGGTTTATGTAGGAAAAGGGGAGAGGGTAGGTGTTCATACCCTGACCGAGTTCCCCAAACTCGGAAAGTTCATAGAAGGTCCGACCTCGTCCCAAGGCCCACGCCTGAGGTCGGACCTCGGACAACAAAGCTAAAAAGGCCCATCAAAAGGAACGCAGCCCAAAAACTAAAAGGCCGAAAAGTCCTAGAGAAAGGCGGTTCCACAAAGATAGGGATAAAACTCCCAAAAGATAAGATAAGATAAGAATATCTTATCCAGGGAAGATCACAGCCAACTACTATAAATACACTGGAGCACCCAGGTATAACTCATACTCTAATTCTACTCAATATCTGCTTGGACCCATGCTAACTTAAGCATCGGAGTGTCATTGCAGGTACAACCACCAACCACTCCACATATCAAGCTCGGGTCCCTGACCCCCACCTCGGGCCTCACCAAGACGTCCGAGCTACTCGTTTCAGGTAACCCCCGGAACATTGGCGCCGTTGCCGGGGATGGATCTGGAAGTCATCCCTCTACCATGGCGGACGACCCCTCCAACAATGACCGCGCGGCATCAGAACAAGAGGAGGAAGTTGACACCGGAGAACGACCGGACAGCCCTCTATCACCACGCACTCCAGGAGGAAACAAACAGAATCGCCCAAAGACGTCACTCCCAAACAAAGATCCACGAAATCCCGAAAAAGAAAAGAGCTCGGAAATTCTAGAAGCAGTCCGGGCACAACAAAACCGACTAAAACAACTCGAAGAGGACATAAAGAAGCAAAAAGAAACTGAACAAGATCTGAGAAGGGAAGCTCGCAAGCGCAGAGAATTAGAAGAAAGACTGCGGAAAATAGAGGCCAACCTGAAAGATCGGTCAGACCGCGGCCCCACCCCCGAAGGCAACCATGATCCCTTCACGCAAGAGATCATGAAGGAGAAGGTACCGCGAAACTTTAAACCACCCGATATGGATCTCTACGACGGCACCACCGACCCAAGTCACCACCTCAGCAACTTCAGAAGCAGAATGTACCTAGTCGATGCCTCCGACGCAATTCGGTGCAAAGCCTTCCCCACCACTCTCACCAAATCAGCCATGAAGTGGTTCGACAACCTGCCACCTAGATCAATCACCAGCTTCGAAGACCTAACCAAAAAATTCCTAACAAGATTCTCCATTCAAAAGGACAAGGCAAGACATGCCCCCAGTCTACTCGGGATCAAACAAGGTAACCAAGAAACTCTCCGAGAGTACATGGAGCGATTCAACAAAGCCTGCCTGGACATACAGCACTTGCCCACTGAAGCAGCCATCATGGGACTAGCAAACGGCCTAAAAGAGGGACCGTTTAGCCAATCCCTATCCAAACGATACCCGACCTCCCTATACGAGGTGCAGGAACGGGCAGAAAAATATATCAACATGGAGGAAACCTCCCAGCTAAGAGACTCTTCTAGGAAGGAATCAACCTACCCGTTCCGAGATCGAGATCGGGAACAGAAGAAGAAAGAAGAATCCAACTCGGACAAGCCACGGAAGTATCATAGCTACACTCCCCTCCGAGTTTCCCTGGTAGACGTCTACAGAGAAGTATACCACACCGAAAAAATCCCACCGCCCCGACCTCTAAAACACAAGAGAGCAGGGAGAGATCGGTCCGAATACTGTGAATACCACAAGCTCTACGGTCATTCTACTAACGACTGCCACGACCTAAAAAATGTTATAGAAAAGCTAGCCAGAGAAGGAAAACTCGACAGATACATAGCAGAGAAGGGAGAAGAGACCAAAAAGAGAAGGAGGGGAGATAACAAAGATCGGGCTGAGCAAACCCCGCGAACCCCTGAAAGGCACGTTCACATGATAAATGGAGGTTTTGCAGGCGGAGGAACATCCAGATCCTCGCGAAAAAGACACCTCAAAGACGTCTATCATGTCCGAGAAGACAGCCCCCTGCCCGAATTACCTACTATCTCGTTTACCCGAGAAGATGCTCAAGGGGTAATACCCGGGCACGACGATCCAATGGTAATCACCATCATCCTAGCAAACGCCAACCTACATCGAACCCTGGTTGACCAGGGAAGCTCAGCAGATATCCTGTTCAAAACAGCCTTCGACAAACTCGGACTTGAAGAAAAAGAGCTAAAGGCCTATCCCACCGACTTATTTGGACTAGGGGACACCCCGATCCATCCCTTAGGATACATCTCGCTACATACTACCTTTGGAAGAGGCGAACAATCTAAAACATTAAACATCGACTACATTGTAGTCGACGTCACTTCAGCATACAATGCCCTCATTGGACGACCAACCTTAAACAGGTTGGCAGCTATAGTCTCGACCCCACACCTCTGTATGAAGTTCCCTACCGCAAAGGGAATCGCTACCCTAAAAGGCGACCAAAAACTAGCACGGCGATGCTACAACGAAAGTCTGAGCCTAAAAGGGAAAGAGGTCAACACAATAGAACTCGGGCGAGTTCAAGCCCGAAAAGATCTTCGGCCACAACCAGAGGGAGAAACCGAAAAGATCCAAATCGGGAACACACCTGAAAAAATAACAAACATAGGAGCAAACCTCGAAACAGGCCTAAAGGAGGAACTCATAACCCTCTTAAGGGAGAATTCCGACCTCTTCGCCTGGAAAGCCTCCGACATGCCAGGCGTAAGCCCCGACCTAATGTGCCATAAGCTATCAGTGTACCCGGGATCCCGACCTGTCCAACAAAGACGCAGGAAGCTCGGGCCCGAACGCATACAAGCAATAGAAGAACAAGTACAAGCACCACTAGATGCAGGGTTCATTAGGGAAGTAAAATACCCCCTATGGCTCGCAAACATGGTCCTGGTAAAAAAGCCCAATGGAAAATGGAGGATGTGCGTCGACTACACGGATCTCAACAAAGCCTGCCCCAAAGATCCATATCCACTACCAAATATCGACGCCTTAGTAGACGCAGCCTCAGGCCATAGATATCTCTCCTTCATGGACGCATACTCGGGATACAACCAGATCCCGATGTACGGACCTGATCAAGAAAAGACCTCGTTCATAACCCCAAGGGCAAACTACTGCTATGTAGTAATGCCCTTCGGGCTGAAGAACGCAGGGGCAACCTACCAGAGGTTAATGAACAAAGTGTTCTCGGGGCACATCGGACTACAGCTAGAGGTGTACGTCGATGACATGCTGGTAAAGACACAAGAAGACAGAAACTTGGTGAACGACCTCACCAGTGTCTTCGACACCCTCAGGAAACACAACATGAGACTTAACCCAACAAAGTGCACCTTCGCCGCAGAAGCCGGAAAGTTCTTAGGCTTCATGCTGACTCAAAGAGGCATCGAAGCAAACCCGGATAAATGCCAAGCATTACTCAATATGAAAAGCCCGACGTGTGTCAAAGAAGTACAACAACTGAATGGAAGGCTAGCCGCCCTATCAAGATTCTTGGCAGGATCGGCGATAAAATCACTACCTCTCTACTCACTCCTAAAGAAAGGGAAACCCTTCTCGTGGACCCCGGAGTGCGAAAAAGCCTTCCAAGAATTCAAGGAATTCCTCGGGCAACCACCAATCCTAACCCGACCTTTAAAAGGAGAAGAGCTCGTATTATACCTCTCGGTCGGACCTCGGGCAGTCGCTTCAGCATTAATACGAGAAAATGACCAAGGACAACACCCCATATACTTTGTAAGCAAGGCACTACAAGGGGCCGAATTAAACTATCAGAAAATAGAAAAATTCGCCTACGCCCTAGTGTTCACAGCTCGGAGGCTCCGTCCCTACTTTCAAGCCCACACCATCAAGGTCCGGACAAACCAATCCATGAGACACATCTTACAAAAAACAGACATGGCAGGACGAATCCTACAATGGGCGGTGGAACTGTCCGAGTTCGACATCCACTATGAAGCCCGGACTGCCATAAAATCCCAGTATCTAGCCGACTTCATCGCAGAATACACTGAGACCCCGGAAACCCCACTCTCATGGAACCTGTATGTCGACGGGTCCTCAAACAAAACAGGAAGCGGAGCCGGGGTTATACTCGAAAGCGACCAAGGAACGCGGATAGAGCTATCCCTAAAATTCGAGTTCCAGGCTTCGAACAACCAAGCCGAATACGAGGCCCTACTAGCAGGTCTAAAGCTAGCCGAAGAGGTCGGGGCCCAGAGAATCACGATCTTCAGCGACTCCCAAGTCATCACATCACAAGTAAATGGAAGTTACCAGGCCAAAGACCCGACTATGAAAAAATACCTGGACCAAACACAGGCACAGTTACGCCACTTCCCAGAAATACAAATCCAGCACATACCTCGGGAGCAAAATGCCCGGGCTGACGCCCTCTCAAAACTTGCTAGCACCAAGCCCGGAGGCAACAACAGAAGTCTCCTCCAAGAAACCTTACAATCTCCCTCCGTGTTAAGAGAGGAAGAAATACTAAATATATCCGACCAACAACAAGGATGGATGACCCCCATACTCAACTACCTGAAGTCGGGAACTCTCCCCGCCGAAAGAAAAGAAGCTAAAAGGCTTACAAAGGACGCCCAGAATTATACATTAATCCACGACGTATTATACAGAAGAGGATTCTCAAACCCCCTCCTTAGGTGCGTTCCGACCTCAGAAACAAAGAGCGTCCTCGAAGAAGTCCACGAAGGCATGTGTGGGAACCATCTCGGAGCTCGGGCACTATCCAAAAAAGTAGTCAGAGCCGGGTTCTACTGGCCGACCTTGCAAAGAGACGCAGCGGAGTTTGTGAAAATATGCCCCCCTGCCAAAAACACGCCAATTTTCACAAGGCACCGCCCGAAGACCTTATCAGCATCACTGCGCCATGGCCCTTCGCAAAATGGGGACTCGACCTACTCGGCCCGTTTCCACAAAGGGCCGGGGCAAGTCAAATACCTCATTATAGGGGTCGACTACTTCACAAAGTGGATCGAAGCTGAACCCTTAGCCACTATTACGGCTCAGAAAAGCCGTAAATTCCTATACAAAAACATTGTCACGAGGTTCGGAGTCCCCTACTCCATCACAACAGACAATGGAACACAGTTCACGGACACAAGTTTTCAGAACTTGGTGGCCGAACTAAAAATCAAACAGCAATTCACATCGGTCGAGCACCCACAAACCAATGGACAAGCAGAGGCTGCAAATAAAGTCATCTTGGTCGGGTTAAAAAGAAGACTCCAAGAGGCCAAAGGGGCATGGGACGAAGAACTCCCCCAGGTACTATGGGCATATCGGACAACCCCGCACTCCACAACGGGAGAATCCCCATTCCGACTAGCTTACGGGATGGAGGCAATGATTCCTATCGAAATAGATGAAGGGTCGCCCAGAGTCATCTTCTACAACGAAGGAGGCAACCCTCAGGCACAAAGGGAAGAACTCGACCTCCTCCCCGAGGTCCGAGAAAGAGCCCGAATCCGCGAGGAAGCCTTAAAACGGCGAACGGCCCTCAGATACAATCAAAAGGTAATAAAGCGAAGTTTCTCCATTCACGACCTGATTCTAATCCGAAATGACATCGGAACACAAAAGTCGGGAGAAGGAAAGCTAGCCGCAATTTGGAAAGGGCCCTACAAGGTAACAGAAGTCTTAGGGACAGGCTACTACAAAATATCCGACCTAGAAGGCAATGAACTGCCCAGGGCCTGGCACGCCTGTAATCTAAGACGGTACTACAGCTAGAAAAACTTAACCCGAGGTGTACTCTTTTTCCCTACAAGGGTTTTTTAATGAGACACCCGGTTAAGTAGGATACCCGACCTAAAGGGTAAACACTTTGTAAATATTCTTTCTTTTTTAATACTAATCAAATTTCTCTATTTTCTCTTCCTCATGATGAAGCAAATCCTAGAAAGTACCCCACCAAGGCGCATTAATTTATGCTCGGCAAAATGCAAAAAATCATTTGCCAAGAGACCATACAAGGTCGGCAAAGATAAAGCGACGAGGATCAAATTAATGTGAGAAGTTATAAAGTAACTCTGAAATGGCTCGAAAGGCCAAATAAAAAAGAGGTTACAAAAATAACTTAAAAAGGCCGACCAAACGACGAAGTCGGACCCAACAAAGGGAAAGTTATAAAGTAACTCTGAAATGGCTCGAAAAGCCAAAGAGATTACAGAAATAACTCAAAAGAACCGACCAACGACAAAGTCGGACCTAACAAAAAGGAGGTACTCGAGCACCCGACGCCCGAGAAGAAGCTCGGACCCAAGAAAGAAGCCTTAAAACGGCAAGAACCAAGATTTCGAAAAACGCTTACTAAAAAGTTGCTTTACAAAGCAACTAAAAAGTACAAAGCGAAAGAACGAAATCGAAGGAAAACGCTGGCTAAAAAGTTGTTACCCAAAAACAACTAAAAAGCACAAAAGCGGAAACAAAAGGTCAAAACGCTGGCTAAAAAGTTGTTACCCGAAAACAACTAAAAAGCACAAAAGCGGAAACAGAAAAAAAACAAAAAACACCGCATAATAAAGCTACTGCAAGTAGCTAAATAAAGCGAAAGGTGTCCAAAAAGCGTTCACAGAAATCATCCAACAAAAAGCCCACAGGCCGGGCAAACCACTAAAAAGACTACAGGGGATCAAGGTCCTTTCCAGACTCCACATCAACAGCAGGCTCCGGAGGAAACATAGATATCGGGACCGCATCGACAGCAACGTCATCCCGATATGAAGCTTCCACACCAGATCTATTCCCGACCAAAGGGGAAGTCGGGTTCTCAACCGGAACTTTGGGGTCGGACATCGGGACCTCATCCTCAGTAGGAGCAGGAACAATCTGGCCATCCACAACGACGTTATCCGTACTGAACAAGCTCAAATCTAGGTCGGGAGCAAGAACTCGGACCTGAGCCTTCAAATTCTCGAACATGGCATCCATGCCCTTGGCCACATGACCTTCCAGCTCGTAAAACTTGTCCTGCGCGGATTGCAACTCCTCCCTTGTCTCCACAAGCTCGGTATATAGCTTGGTATAATTCTCCGTAGCCGCCTTCGCCATCTCCTCAGATGTCTTCGCTGCCGCCACAGCCGCGGTAGCTTTAGTTTTCTCTTTCTCTAAGGAGGCCTCCAGCTCAGCAATCCGGGCAGCCTTCAGTTGACTAATCTTATCAAGCTCGGACTGAGCCTTCTCAAGTCGGGAGCTGGTCGCACCAATGGGGGACTTCTTGAACTCCCGGGCAATAGCGGCATGAAGACTGGCCATCCGGACACAGCTCCGCGCCATATACTGAAAATGATGCTCCATAGACGCATCATCAGTAGAAATAAAGGTCTGAGGAAGGATATGCTGCTCAATCCAACCTAGAGCATCAAAGTCCTTATCATTGAAACTGGCAAGCTCCTGAGAGGTCTTCTGCTTCTTAGGAGGAGGACCCGAGAACGGAGGAGGAGAAGAAGTAGCAGAGGTCGGAGGATCCTGGCTTACAGCTCGGAACTGAGGAGTCGGAATAGTCTTCGACCGAGTCTGAACACCCACGGTAGTCTTCTGCGGAGAGGATCGGACAGAAGCATCCCCGGCCTCGAGATTTCGAGCAGCCACCAACTTCTTCGTCCGACGAAGAAATTTCATGGAATCCGCCTGAGAAGACATCTCTGCAAGAAATAAAAGGGATTACCACAACAGAAACCACCAAAAATAAAGCAAAACACAAAGGAAAGGTCGGAATCTCAAAGAGGTCGGGAACTACCTAACTCGGAACGGAGAAGGCTTGGATCTCCCAACATTTTCTCCGTGTCCAAGTGAGGTGCCCGACCCCATAAACTGCTTACCACACCCACAAAAGCCTGCTCCACCTCATCTAGACTCTCAAACGTATACTTAACAGACACTACATTCTCCTGCCAACAAAGAGGAAAAGAAGGCTCCCCACTCTCATCTAGAAAGAAAGGTCGGACGTCCCCAGTAGCCCGGACCTTGAAATAATAGTTCTTAAAATCGTGAAAAGACTCATCATACAGGGTACAGAACTTCCTCCCCTGGTTTGCCCTAAAAGAGACCCAAGACACCTTCCCCCCACCCGAACCCGGCTTCGTCAACACAAACAAATAGGAAAAAAGAGAAATAGAGGGAGGGACACCCAAAAACTGGCACAAAAGTTGGAACAGCTTTAAAAATGCCCAGGAATTTGGATGGAGCTGCGTAGGGGCAAGGTTACAGGACCACAACACCTCGGACTCCAGGTCGGTAAAAGGAAGTCGGACACCCAGCTTAGAGAAAAAACAATCATAGGCGTAAAAGAAGAGCTTCTCGGAACTGTCTAAAGGTGGGAAGCAAACTCTCTCCTCGGAATCCGGGGCTACTAACTCATAATCCCTCTCAGACTCCCTATCCTCACATATGCTACATTGCCTACGAAACCTAGCTAAATACTCAGAATCTACCACGGAAGGGACTCTTAAAGGAACAGGATCTACCCAACCAAGACCACTCGGAATCTTGGTCGACATTGCTTGAAAAACCTTTTCGAGACATAAAAATCTTGCCTACAAAGAAGAATACAACAGCAAGGCAAAAATCACGTAAAGGCAGACAGCAAAAACCCATTCAGCAAAACGAGAAAACAAAGTTCTTTTAGAAAGAAAATGCAGCAACCCGAAAACAAAGTACCAAAAGAAAAGAGCCCCCCCCACATACAAGCAACCAAAGCGATGGCGGCGCCTCTTTTCGGGGCAACCCAGGCATAGAAGAAAAAGAAAACAGAAGCATATATGCGCAAAAAAAAATGAAGGCAAGAACAAACCTGGAAGAAAGGAAGAAGACGACGAGCTCCGATGCAAGGAAAACGGAAACGGCGCTCGAAGGAGAGGTGGCAAAAACTCAGAAAATGGAAAGGGAACAGAATAAACGAAGAAAATGAGGAAAGGGGCAAATAAATAATGCCTTCACAGAGCCCGAACGGAAATCGAGGAGAAACGGTAAAAAGCAATAAATGCTGAAACGGCCATTTTCAAATTTTGAAAAAACTACTATGCCCGAGCTCGACCTCCCAAAAAGGACGAACTCGGGCAGGGGCACTGTTCATACCCTGACCGAGTTCCCCAAACTCGGAAAGTTCATAGAAGGTCCGACCTCGTCCCAAGGCCCACGCCTGAGGTCGGACCTCGGACAACAAAGCTAAAAAGGCCCATCAAAAGGAACGCAGCCCAAAAACTAAAAGGCCGAAAAGGCCTAGAGAAAGGCGGTTCCACAAAGATAGGGATAAAACTCCCAAAAGATAAGATAAGATAAGAATATCTTATCCAGGGAAGATCACAGCCAACTACTATAAATACACTGGAGCACCCAGGTATAACTCATACTCTAATTCTACTCAATATCTGCTTGGACCCATGCTAACTTAAGCATCGGAGTGTCATTGCAGGTACAACCACCAACCACTCCACATATCAAGCTCGGGTCCCTGACCCCCACCTCGGGCCTCACCAAGACGTCCGAGCTACTCGTTTCAGGTAACCCCCGGAACAGTAGGTTTGATCATTTTAGGGTGGGTTTGGGTGGGAAAGTGTTTTTGAATTTTGAAGGTAGGTGGGGTTTGTGGGGAAGAGTGGATGGATGTGAGTGGTGAAGGGGGTAATTGGGAAGAGAGATTGAAGTTGTTGGGAAGTGTGATATGGGGAAGGGTGTTCATTGGGAGGAGAGATTCAGAGATTGAAGTTGTTGGGAAGAGGGGAGAATATGTTAGGTGGGGATCCTGTGGGGTCTATAGATCCTGAGATGATCCTGTGGGGTCCACAGATCCTGAGGTGATCCTGTGGGGTCCACAGATCCTGAGGTGTCAAGCAATTACATCCCTGTACCAAATAGGCATGTAAAAATGCCCTTTGCATACAATTATGGCATTTAAACGCCGAGGTGATGCACGTTCTAGGCGTTCAACGCCCATGTGAAGCATGTTCTGGGCGTTCAACGCCCATGTATAGCATGTTTCTGGCGTTGAACGCCAGTTCCATGCTTGTTACTGGCGTTCAACGCCAGCTTTTCTCAAGGCACATTCCTGGCGTTCAAACGCCAGAATGTTGCTTGTTTCTGGTGTTCAGCGCTAGATTCATGCTCTGTTCTGGCGTTGAACGCCAGCCAGATGCTTTTTACTGGCGTTGAACGCCAGTCTGTCCTCCCTCCGGGGTGTGATTTTTCTTCTGCTATTTTTTATTCTGTTTTTAATTTTTATATTTTTTTCGTGACTCCACATGATCATGCACCTAATAAAATACAAAATAACAATAAAATAAAAATCAAATTAGATAAATAAAAATTGGGTTGCCTCCCAACAAGCGCTCTTTTAATATCATTTGCTTGACAGTGGGCTCTCATGGAGCCTCACAGGTGATCAGGTCAATATTGTATAGTCCCAACACCAAACTTAGAGTTTGGATATGGGGTCTTAACACCAAACTTAGTGTTTGGTTGTGGCCTCCCAACACCAAACTTAGAGTTTGACTGTGGGGGCTCTTCTTGACTCTGAACTGAGAGAAGCTCTTCATGCTTACTCTCTTTTGTCACAGAGGGATGGCCATGTGCCTTAAACACAAGGTAGTTCCCATTCAATTGAAGGACTAATTTACCTCTGTTGACATCTATCACAGCTCCTGCTGTGGCTAGGAAAGGTCTTCCAAGGATGATGCATTCATCCTTTTCCTTCCTAGTGTCTAAGATTATGAAATCAGCAGGGATGTAAAGGCCTTCAACCTTTACTAACACGTCCTCTACTATTCCATAAGCTTGTCTTAATGACTTGTCTGCCAATTGTAATGAGAACAAGGCAGGTTGTACCTCAATGATCCCCAGCTTCTCCATTACAGAGAGTGGCATAAGATTTATCCCTGACCCCATATCACATAGAGCTTTTTCAAAGGTCATGGTGCCTATGGTATAGGGTATTAAGAACTTGCCAGGATCTTGTCTCTTTTGAGGTAAAATTTGCTGAATCCAGGTATCTAGTTCACTAATGAGCAATGGAGGTTCACTTTCCCAAGTCTCATTACCAAACAACTTGGCATTCAGCTTCATGATAGCTCCTAAATATTGAGCAACTTGCTCTCCAGTCACATCTTCATCCTCTTCAGAGGAAGAATAGTCTTCAGAGCTCATGAATGGCAGAAGGAGATTTAATGGAATCTCTATGGTCTCTATATAAGCCTCAGATTCCTTTGGATCCTTAATAGGAAACTCCCTCTTGCTTGAGAAACATCCCAGGAGGTCTTCCTCACTAGGATTTTCGTCCTCCTCCTCCCTTGTGCATTTGGCCATATTGATCACATCAATGGCCTTGCACTCTCCTTTTGGATTCTCTTTTGTATTGCTTGGGAGAATACTGGGAGGAATTTCAATAACTTTCTTACTTAGCTGGCCCACTTGTGCCTCCAAATTTCTAATGGAGGACCTTGTTTCACTAATGAAACTTAAAGTGGCCTTTGACAGATCAGAGACTAAATTTGCTAAATTAGAAGTGCTTTGTTCAGAATCTCTGTCTGTTGCTGAGAAGATGATGGAAAAGGCTTGCTATTGCTCAGCCTATTGCGTCCACCATTGTTAAAGCCTTGTTGAGGCTTTTGTTGATCCTTCCATGAGGAATTTGGATGATTTCTCCATGATGAATTATAGGTGTTTCCATAAGGTTCACCCATGTAATTGACCTCTGCCATTGCAGGGTTCTCATGATCATAAACTTCTTCAGAAGCTGCCTCTTTAGTACTGTTGGATGCATTTTGCCATCCATTCAGACTTTGAGAGATCATGTTGACTTGCTGAGTCAACACTTTGTTCTGAGCCAATATGGCATTCAGAGCATCAATTTCAAGAACTCTCTTCCTTTGAGGCGTCCCATTATTCACAGAATTCCTCTCAGAAGTGTACATGAATTGGTTATTTGCAACCATGTCAATGAGTTCTTGAGCTTCTGCAGGTGTTTTCTTTAGGTGGATGGATCCACCTGCAGAATGGTCCAATGACATTTTCGAAAATTCAGATAGACCATAATAGAATATATCTAAGATGGTCCATTCTGAAAACATGTCAGATGGTCGCCTTTTGGTCAGCTGCTTGTATCTTTCCCAAGCTTCATAGAGGGATTCACCATCTTTTTGTTTGAAGGTTTGAACATCAACTCTCAGCTTGCTCAGCTTTTGAGGAGGAAAGAATTTATCCAAGAAGGCCGTGACCAGCTTCTCCCAGGAGTCCAGGCTATCCTTAGGTTGTGAATCCAACCATATTCTAGCTCTGTCTCTTACAGCAAAAGGGAAAAGCATGAGCCTGTAGACTTCAGGATCTACTCCATTTGTCTTAACAGTCTCACAAATCTGCAAGAACTCAGTTAAAAACTGGTAAGGATCTTCGGATGGAAGTCCATAAAACTTGCAGTTCTGTTGCATTAAAGTAACTAGTTGAGGCTTAAGCTCAAAATTATTGGCTCCAATGGCAAGAATGGAGATGCTTCTTCCATCAAATTTGGACGTTGGCTTTGTGAAGTCACCAAGCATTCTCCTTGCATTTTTGTTGTTGGGTTCGGCTGCCATCTCCTTCTCTTGTTCTAATATTTCTGAAAGGTTACCTTTAAATTGTTGTAATTTAGCTTCTCTTAGTTTTTCTCTTCAGAGTCCTTTCAGGTTCTGGATCAGCTTCAACAAGAGTGTCTTTTTCCTTGTTCCTGCTCATGTGAAAGAGAAGAAAACAAGAAAAGAAAAAGGAATCCTCTATGTCACAGTATAGAGATTCCTTTATGTTAGTAGAAGAAGAGAGGGGAGAAGAATGAAGAAGAGTGGGTTCGGATATTTAGATGGAGAGAGACGAAGAGAAGTGTTAGTAAATAATTAATTAAATAGAAGAAGAGAAGAGGAAGAGAATTCGAAAATAATTTTTAAAAAGGGGTTAGTAGTTTTCGAAAATAAAAGATAAGATAGAATTAAAATTAAAACAATTAATTAATTAAAAAGAATGTTTGAAAAAGGGGTGAGATATTTTCGAAAATTAGAGAGGGAGAAGTAGTTAGGTGATTTTGAAAAAGATAAGAAACAAACAAAAAGTTAAATAGTTAGTTGAAAAAGATATTAAAATCAAATTTGAAAAGATAAGAAGATAAGAAGTTAGATAAGATATTTTGAAATCAAATTTTGAAAAAGATAAAATTTTGAAAAAGATAAGATAAAAGATAAAAAGATTTAATTCAAAAATTTGAAATTACTTACTTCACTAACAAGAAATTACAAGATAAGATTCTAGAACTTAAAGATTGAACCTTTCTTAACAAGAAAGTAACAAACTTCAAATTTTTGAATCAATCACATTAATTATTAGTGAATTTTTTAAAATATGATATAAAGATAAGAAAAAGATTTTGAAAATATTTTGAAAAAGATTTTTTGAAATTTTTGAAAAAATAGAAAAAAATGAAAAAGATATAATTTTTGAAAAAGATTTTGAAAATATAAGATTCTTAAAATTTGAAAATTTGACTTGACTTGTAAGAAACAACTAATTTTAAAAATTTTTAACCAAGTCAACCCAAAATTTCGAAAATTTGGAGGGAAATAAGGAAAATATATTTTTGATTTTTTTTTGAATTTTTAATGATGAGAGAGAAAAATTAAAAACGTCATTTTTGTGTTTTTCTCTTTTCTTTATGGATCAAAACAAAGAATGCATGCAAGAACACTATGAATGTCAAGATGGACACCAAGAACACTTTGAAGATCATGATGAACATCAAGAACATAATTTTGAAAAATTTTTGATGCAAAGAAAACATGCAAGACACCAAACTTAAAAATCTTTAATGCATGGAGTCTAACAAACGAAAAATGCACATGAAAAACAACAAACAACACAAAACAAGAAAACATCAAGATCAAACAAGAAGACTTGTCAAGAACAACTTGAAGATCATGAAGAACACTATGAATGGATGGAATTTTCGAAAAATGCAAGTAAAATTTTTAAAACATGCAATTGACACCAAATTTAAAAATTGACTAAAGACTCAAACAAGAAACACAAAATATTTTTGAATTTTATGATTTTATTATTTTTTTGGATTTTTATTAATTTTTTTTGAAAATAAAGTTTGGAAAAACGAAAAAGAAAAGAAAAATTTTGAAAAAGATTTTTGAAAAGTTTTTGAAAAGAAAATTACCTAATCTGAGCAACAAGATGAACCGTCAGTTGTCCATACTCGAACAATCCCCGACAACAGCGCCAAAAACTTGGTGGACGAAATTGTGATTCGTTTGTTCTCTTTGTATTTTGTAAAATTCATTGCTTTTTCTTTCCCTGGCAATGGCACCAAAAACATAATTCACAACTATGTGTGGTCACAACTCCATTCAACTTAACCAGCAAGTGTATTGGGTCATCCAAGTAATACCTTACGTGAGTAAAGGTCGATCCCACATAGATTGTAAATCTGACTGGATTGTAAGCTTCATCCGGCAGTGCTAAAGACGCCTCCTCTGAAGGAGAAGCTTATGACCCTGAGAATCCTACAATGGAATAGGTGAATTACATGGGAGAACCCTATGGAAACACCTATAATCCTTCATGGAGGAATCATCCAAATTTCTCATGGAAGGGTCAACAGAAGCCTCAACAAGGCTTCAACAACAATAATGGTGGGAGAAATAGGTTTGGCAATAGCAAACCTTTTCCAGCATCTTCTCAGCAACAGACAAAGAATTCTGAGCAGAGCCTCTCTGCTTAGCAAATATAGTCTCTGATCTATCTAAGACCACTCTCAGAATTCATGAATGAAACAAGGTCCTCCATCAGAAATTTGGAGGCACAAGTGGGTCAGCTGAGTAAAAGAGTTAATGAAACTCCTCCTATTACTCTTCCAAGCAATACAGAAGAGAATCCCATAAGAGAGTGCAAGCTATGGTCACCTTGTAAATCTCAGTTAGGCAGATTAAATGGTTTATGATAAATTCGAAAATAAATAATAAACAGAAAATAAAATAGGATAGAAATACTTATGTAAATCAATAGTGGGAATTTCAGATAGGCGTTTGGAGATGCTGTGCTCCTCTTGAATCTCTACTTTCTTATTACATTCATCCAATTTCTTCTTACTCCTTTCCATGGCAAGCTGTATGTAGGGCATCACCGTTGTCAATGGCTACATCCCATCCTCTCAGTTAAAATGGTCCTATGCTCTGTCACAGCATGGCTAATCATCTGTTGGTTATCAATCAGGTTGGAATAGAATCCCTTGATTCTTTTGCGTCTGTCACTAACGCCCAGCCTTCAGGAGTTTGAAGCTCGTCACAGTCATTCAATCCCAGAATCCTACTCAGAATACCACGGACAAGGCTAGACTTTCCGGATTCCCGGAATCCTACTCGGAATACCACAGACAAGGTTAGACTTTCCGGATTCCCATGAATGCCGCCATCTATCTAGCTTATACCATGATGATTCTGTTGGGGAATCTAAGAGATATGCGCCCGGCCTAAGGTAGAACATAAGTGGTTGTCAGTCACGTGCGTTCATAGGTGAGAATGATGATGAGTGTCACGGATCATCACATTCATCAAGTTAAAGTGCAACGTATATCTTGGAATAAGAATAAGGAGAATTGAATAGAAAAGTAATTGTATTGAAACTTGAGGTACAGCAGAGCTCCACACCCTTAATCTATGGTGTGTAGAAACTCCACCGTTGAAAATACATAAGTGAAAGGTTCAGGCATGGCCGAATGGCCCGCCCCCATGCTCTAAGGACTAGGCGTCCAGAGATGAAACGTGGTCCCTAAAAAGACTCCTAATACACTAGTAAAAAGTCTTATTTATACTAAACTAGCTACTAGGGTTTACATGAGTAAGTAATTGATGCATAAATCCACTTCTGGGGCCCACTTGGTGTGTGTTTGGGCTGAGCTTGATCTATCCACGAGCTGAGGCTTTTATTGGAGTTGAACGCCGAGTTATAGCGTGTTTCTGGCGTTCAACTCCGGGTTGTGACATGTTTCTGGCGTTTGACTCTAGATAGCAGCATGTACTTGGCGTTGTGCGCCACTTTACGTCATCAATTCCCGAATAAAGTATGAACTATTATATATTGCTGGAAAGATCTGGATGTCTACTTTCCAACGCCGTTGAGAGCGTGCCATTTGAAGTTCTGTAGCTCCAGAAAATCCATTTTGGGTGCAGGGAGGTCAGATTCCAACAGCATCAGCAGTCCTTTTGTCAGCCTCTTTCAGAGTTTTGCTCAAGTCCCTCAATTTCAGCCAGAAATTACCTGAAATTACAGAGAAACACACAAACTCATAGTAAAGTCCAGAAATGTGAATTTAACATAAAAACTAATGAAAACATCCTTAAAAGTAGCTTAAACTTACTAAAAACTACCTAAAAACAATGCCAAAAAACGTATAAATTATCCGCTCATCACTTACTAAATCCTCTCAGTTGTTGATGCTTTCTTTGGAAAATGCTTCTAACCATTGAGTAGCCTTATCCCTCAAGGAAAATGGAAACAGCAGCAACGTATAGATGTCTGGGTGTACACCATTTGTCTTAACTGTGTCATATATCCTTATAAAGATGGCTAGATGCTGGTTTGGATCTTCCAAGGAACCTCCTCCATAAGAACAGTTGTTCTACATCAAAGTGATGAGTTGAGGCTTCAATTCAAAGTTGTTAGCATGAACAATTGGAGTGAGTATGCTACTCCCACAGTGTCTTACATTGGGAAAGGTGTAGGAGGCTAGAACTCTCCTCCGGGGTGGGTGATAAACCCATATTTCATGAGATATTTTGTGCTTAATTTGAGTGATTTATACAATCCTTCACCTACTTATTCACATTAATTGCATGGTTTTACTTTCCCTCCCTTATTATGTCATATCGTGAAAAACATGTTTCCTAAGCTTTGAAAATTAATTATTTTAATTACCTTTATTTCCATTCGATGCCATGATTAGTGTGTTGAGTAGTTTCAGAGTTTCTAAGGCAGAATGACTTAAAGGATGGAAAAGGAAACATACCAAAGGGAAAGGAGAAAGCAAAACGGAGCTTTAAGGAAACTGGTATCCACGCGATCGCATGGACGACGCGATTGCGTGCCAAGCACGAATCAGCAGCGACGCGGCTGCATGACTGACGCGACCGTGCGCCTCTAGCAGAACGCACATGACGCGGTCGCATGACTGACGCGACCGCGTGGCAAGGAAAAGCTCCAAATGACGCGACCGCGTGACACACGCGGACGCGTGACAGAAGCCACGCACCAGAAAAATACAGAACACGCCCCAGCAAGTTCTAAAGCCCTTTTTGGCCCAAATCCAAGTCCAGAAGGCATAGACCAGAGGTTATGAAGTGGGGGAATACATCCATTCGAAGGGAGCTCGCATAATTTTAGTTTTCAATGATTTAGATCTAGTCTAGAGAGAGATTCTCTCTCTCTCTTTTTAGGATTTAGGATTTCTTCCTGTTTTAAGAGTAACTCTGGATCCAGGTTTTAATGTTCTTCTATTTTAGTTCCATAATTATTTATTCCGGCATTTGAATTGATCATTTATTTTTATAATTTAATTTATGAATTATTCCATGTTCCAGATTATTATTTGAATTAATGATATTGAGGTATATTCAGTTTATTATTGCTCTTGTTAATTTATGATTATCATTGTTTACGAGTTGAAGATATTTTATTCCAGCAATTTTACTTTTTCCCCTTTTGGTTCTGATTAAGAATTTAGTAACTCAACAGTTATTAGACTCAACATAATTAATATCCGTTATCTTGCTAATTGAGCTGAACCTGAATAATCCTAAACTTTTCTTAGGAAATAATTAGGATTCATAGGTCAATTTAATTAGTCCCTTGACTTTCCTTTGCTATGGTAAAGGTTGACCAAGTGGAGTTTAGATTCAACTTTTATTATAGTTGAGAGAGATAACTAAGTTAGACCTCTAAATTCCCTTATCTTGCCAAAAGTTGTTTTACAATTATTTATTTATTTTTAATTGCCATTTAATTCACTCCTCATTTAAATTACTTGCTTCTTACCTTCTAAACCCCAATTACAACCTTTATAACCAATAATAAGAACATACTTCCTCACAGTTCCTTGAGAAGACGACCCGAGGTTTGAATACTCGGTTAACAATTTTTAAAGGGGTTTGTTACTTGTGACACCCAAAACGTTTGTATGAAGGGACTTTTGAAGGTTTAGAAACTATACTTGCAACGAGGATTTATCTGCAAATTTCTAGAGCACGCAAAAGTTCTCTCATCAAAATGGCGCCGTTGCCGGGGAACTGCTAACGTGTGCCTTATTATTGGTTATTGTAAATATTTTTCTTTTGCTTGTTTATTTATTTTTGTTTTTCCTTTTTATCTTTATTTGCTACTATGAACTCTCACCCCTCTCGCTTTCTAATATTGTTAAAGGAAATAGAAGTTACAGCAGGAATGTGCATCAAGGTCAGACCAATCAAGGATGGATGGAACCAAGAGGATTTAATCAACCCTTTTGGCAGCAACACCCTCCGAGATATCCTGGACAAAGAACATTCTACCGCGCATACCCAGCTGAAAGACATGGTGGACAACCTTGTAACTACCAACAAGCCCCACCCCGTGCATATGAACCGTCCTTTCAACATAACCTCGAACCACCACACTCACAAGCTTCTCTTCACCATTCGCCATCATATGATCCTTCCTTACCCCAAATATCAATCCAATCATTCCCAATCATCACTACTTCCCTATGTATCGTGTCTAAGTCCAGCAAACCGCAAAGCAGAAGATCGTCTAAAAGAAACAATAACTAAATTTCAAACAACCATTCAACAACTGGAGCACGCACTAATCCAATGGGCCACTAAACGCTCAAATATACAAGGATCAACCACAGCTCCATGTGGACAACCCGATGAAGAGCGTAGCATGAAAGAAATACTAGAGACTCCAGTGGTCAAGGCAGAGAATGAATTCGTACTAGAACAAGTGGAAGAAGCTATCATTGTTCAATAAGAAGAGTTGGTTGAAGATCTAGGCGATGCTGAACTTCCTTGGGTATCCAGAATTGAGGAAAAATCCGTCCAGGATGCTACAGTTGATGCTAAGGAAGATACTGTACAATCTCCAAGGCAAGTCATTTACGAGGAATCAGACGGAATAATCCAAGAAGCAAATTCCCTTGATGATGGTATTCACAAGTCTAGCTCTCTTGGTGATGAACTTGCGTCCGCAAGTAAATTCTCTGAAACTGAAGAATCTTCCCCAAGTGAATACGAAAATGATGCAGAGGTAGATTTCTCTCGACCTCCAATCCATGACTTGAGTGATGAGGAAGACATAGAAGACTTTGACTCGAACACAGATACAATTGAGGACTCTTGCAAAGAAATGGAGGAATTCACAGAAGAGCATAAGGGAGTAGAACTTACAGAACCACTAAAAACACCTATTCCAAGGCCACTACCACCTAATACAAGCTTCAAGTGGGTACAATTCTTAACTTACAATTTTACTTATTCACTTGAATATGGTTTACTTGAAACAGATGGCCAGCTTAGAGCTCTCTGCGGCTTTAAGAGTAAGAGGGAAATGGCTCGTACTCAGAGCTGGTGCACAAGGTTCAATAAGGTTCCACGCTTCACCTCGAAGTACATGGATTGGTATCATACTCAATTGCACGGATCATGGAGAACGTTTGGTCACCACGGTAAGATTCTACTTTTTAAACCACCCGGATGGAGACATGTAGATCAGGACGGAGGCGGATTTAAAAGCAGGGCTTGGAATCCTGGAGTTTATTCTAACATTTGTCGTCCTGGGAGCCGAACAATATATTTAAAGCTGCTCAGAAGCTTCACATGCCTAGTTTGGGACCCCGGAGGCTATTGGCATTCCAAGCACTAGTGGAGGTTTTTGGACGAATTTAAACATAAACCACCATAACAGGATACTCCTCCAATGTCCAACTTAAGGACTTTAACTAAAAGTGTTAGGTGGGAGACAACCCACCGTGGTATGGTCGCTTCTTTTTCAATTTATTTCTTGTTAATTGCTTTCATTTTTCCTTTTTCATTTTAATTTATTAAACCTGGAATCATGCATAAGCATTCATGATAGTCATTGCATTCTGCATTTTTCAACAAAAAAAAAGGGTTGCACGACGCGACCGCATGCCCCATGCGATCGCGTCATTTGCACAATACCAACCCTATGCAACCGCGTGAGCGACGCGATCGCGTCGCATGGATTGCACATCACCCCAAAAAGAGACAGAGAGTTGCGCTAAAACGGTGCTGGAGTCGTGCGTTTAGCACGAATTCCAGCGACGCGATCGCGAGCCCCACGCGATCGCGTCAACCTTCTTCCCCCTCTCATGCGATCGCGCGCCCCACGCGATTGCGTGACTCCCATTTTCGCCCAAACTACGTGTCCGCGTGCCCCACGCGGCCACGTGGATTCGAAAGTATAACCCCCCCCAGCCAAGCGAACCCTATCAGTCGCGTAGCGCTTCACCCCTAACCTTCTTCCCCTTTTCTCTTCTTCTTCCCCCAGCCACCGCCAGCCAGCCGCCACTCCACCACCCCGACGCCGCCGCTTCCCAGACGCCACCGTCGTACCATTCCCCCCTTCTCTCTTCTCCCTTCCTCCTCTTCCTCTTCCCTCTCCGCCACTGCCACCGCGAGCACCGCCCACCACCGCGCCGAACGCCGCCGCAGCCACTTTTTCCCTGTTCCACCCCTTCCGCTTACCAGGTTCCGCAACACGCAACCATTTTTATCTGTTCATCATTTTTTCTGTCATTTTTTCCATTTCTGTTCATAATTAGGATAGCTAGCCTTGCATGTTGTAGTGGATTTTTAGGTTGTTAGGTAGCTTAGGCTGTGGTTAGTGGATATAAGTCTGTTTCCTTGCACTGTTCTTACTTCTGTTTTATCCTATGTGCAAATCTGTTGCTGCTATATTCACGATTCATCTGCTGCTTTCTTGTATGTTGCTGCTGTTTACATTGAGTTTTTTATGTTTCTTTTATATCTATGTACATGCAGCTTGCTTTCTTTTAATTCATATGAACTGATACGATTGCTGTTTATTTTCCGGGACAATCCAATTTTAGCCGGAATGCTGCCCAAATTTTTGTTGAAAATTATTTTCATTCATGTTTTGGTTTGGCATTTCTGAACTCTATTTTACTCTGCTTTACCCAGCCTATTTCATGAATGCTATGGCAGACTTTCTTATCCTCTTTGATTTCTTGGTTCATAAACTGCATTTGTGATTCACTGATTCCAATTTTTGCTTTTTTTTTATTATTTCTATTCAAATCAGCATCACCCTGTTTCTCTTGTTCGATTATGAGTACTTCTATTCTTACCTGTGAATCACTGTTATATGAAATTTTTCTACGCTACTTACTTTAACCCGCACTTTACTAACTCCCTAATTTTAATTTACTAATTTTTTTTTCAAAATTCTAACCATACTAACCCTTTTGATCTCTTTTCTGATTATTTTCACTTTCCTCTAACTTTCTCACTATGGCATATTGATTTTTTCTCTTTCCATTTAACACTCATTCATCCACATTTCCATTACTCATTTTCCTTATTTTATTTCTCCCTTAGCGCTTTGAGTTTCCTTTGTTTGCATTGCCTATTTGCTTTCCTATTTTATCCATATCCTGGTTTTCTATTTTTCAGGATGTCTTCTTCACAAAGGAAAGGTAAAGGCAAGGCTACTGGCAAGCGAAAGCATGGAGCTTCCTCCCAGTCCATCATTGCTCTAATGCACGATTCTTCATGGCGGGAGAAGAACTTCACACAGCAGGAAAAAGCTGACCAGCTGCTCCCTTCGACTGATCCTATAAAATTTGCAAACCGGTACTGTGAACTGAAGTACCTGACTTTTGCAAACTCCATAAATCTATACCTGGAACGAACTCTGAAAATTCCAGAAGCCCTCCAGCAGTACACCACTGAGCAAATCAAACAAAGGGGCTGGTTCTTTCTGGAAAGAACACTGACAGAGGTCAACGCATCTTGGGTCCGGGAATTCTATTGCAACTACTACCTTACTACCCTTGATGCAGTAAACCTGAGGGGAAAGCAAATTCTGGTCACTGAGGAGGCCATAGAGACCATTCTCCAGCTCCCAGCCAAGTCCGATCAGCCAGATGGTTATGCACAGGCTGAGGAGGACATGAGTCAGATGCAGTTTGATTGGGATGCCGTGAAGGCACGGATAGCTCTCGATCCGACAGTTCCTTGGGAGATGGGTCAGAACACTACTATGCCCAGAGGGATCAAGAGAGTGTACTTGAATGATGAGGCTTGGCTTTGGCATCAAATCTTGAGCAACTATGTGATGCCGAGTACTCATGAGACTCAGATCCCGGTTGCCATGATTACCCTCCTCTGGTGTGTGTTAGAGGGTAAGGACCTGTACTTGCCTCGTTTTATCCGGCTTTATATGGCCAGGGCCCACGTCCGAGGCACCCTCCCCTTTCCTTATCTGGTTACACGGCTAGGCCGTCAAGCTGATGTACCTTGGGAGGATGCCGATAAGCGACCACCAGCAGCGGACTGCAGGAAGATCATCCCGCACAGCAGGAACTTCCTTGCTTTGGGCTACAGACCACCACCTGTCACTGCTACTGATGAGACAGCCCCTCCGTCTGCTGGACCTTCTTCATCCACAGCTGCTCCCTGCTTCCACCACTGCACCTCCACCCGCCTCTGAGTCGGTTTATCGCCTCGTGCACCGTCTATTCCGCCAGCTTGATCAGATGGAGCGCCGTAACAGGCACCGGTATGAGAGATTGGAGCACCGCAGCAGGCGACGCTATTCCCATCTGAAGCTGATGATCAGACAGGGCGCCGACATCCCCTCGCCTGACACTCCATCAGATCCATCAGAGGAGGAGGATGAGCACGAAGAGGAGCCTCATTCCCATGCAGAGACTCATTTCCAGGAGGAGACTCATCAGCAGGCAGCCACTGAGCAGGCTACCCCGCATCAGGAGGCTATGCCCCAGCTTGAGGTTGCGGATCCGGAGATCCCACTCCAGTCAGTCCCTCTTCTACAGCAGCCAGACTCTCAACCCACCACCGCCACGGAGACCCCAGCTACCATCCCTACCAGTGATGACACTCCTTCACACCTGGCTTGATTGAGCATCAGGGACGATGCTTCATTTTAAGTGTTGGGAGGTCGCCATCTCTGGCGTTTATTTTGGGGAACCACTACATACTTTTTCTTTTATTTTGGATATTTTTCTGTATTTTTCTTTTTACTGTTATTTTCTAAGTATTTATACATTGCTTTTATGTATTTTTACTCTATTTTCTGCATTTTGCATCTTTAGTTCATATCTTAGCCCTTTAGTTTATTTTAGTTATTTAGTTTAGTTTGCAATTCTGATTTATTAGTGGATTAATTAGTATAGTTTACCCTTTTTAGCATAAGATAGTATAGTTTAAATAGAAAAATATAAAAAGGAAGTAAGCTAGGTAATTGAACATATCAGATTTAAATCCATAAACCTTGTATATAGCATTACATGATGTAGTTAAGCTGACAGCATTTCATCAAGGAGGAACATTAAAACTTTAAAAGCCACCCTAAGTAATTTTTTTTATGAGAATAATGGGAAATTTTAACTAAACCTGCATACAATATATAAATGATATATGATGCTTGAGTTAGAGAACACACAGCCTGTGAGTCTTGAGCTTAAATTGTATGGTTGCATTCAAACCATAATTTCATTTCTGTGTGTTACATTTCTTTTTATTCTGATGTTCTTTCCTTTGCTTTAATGTATATGTCCAATTATAGAATATAGAATAGATACATACCAAGAGAATGATTGAGGCCATCATTTGATTTTAGCTCACTTATCCCAAATTAGCCTACCTTTTACATCACCCTTGTTAGCCCCCCTTGAGGCTTTTAAAACCCCTTTATTCTATTTAGCCAAATTAATAGCCTTAAGCTGAAAAACAAAAGAAAACCCCAAGTGAATCCTTGGTTAGCTTAAGATAGAAAATCATGAATAGAGTTAAATATGGGAAACCTTGTGGGAATATGAGTGATAAGAACAAAGGATTAGGAAGATTAAAAAGAAATAAAAAAATAAATTTGGGAAGCATGCTTATAGGAAAAGCAAAGTGATTTAATTACCATGTGCATAAAAAAAAAATCAGCATCTAAATAAAAGGGGATACAAAAAGAAATTCCCCCAATGAATACAATGCACATGGGATAAAAATAAAAAGTGAAACATGAGCATGTAACAATAAGTGGGAAATATGGGAAAATAGGTAAAGAAGTTTTATCTTGCTAAATATGTATGTTGGGTGAGATCTTAGTCTAATTAAGGATTCACTTATTAGCTCAGTTGACCATATACATAAATCCTTACCTTTACCTTGGCCCCATTACAACCTTAATTAAAGACCTCATGACTTTTTGGTATGACTATATTTTATAATTGTTGATTGGTTAGATGAAAAACAAAGCTATAAGAAAGTAAGAATAAAAAGAAAAATAGAGTGAATAAACCCAATAAACACTGGGTGACTAGAGAGTAAACACAAAATCCAGTGAGGGTTCAATAACTCATCAACATATATCTGTGCTTCAAATTTACTAATTGTTTTGCAAGTTTGTACAATGTTTTCTTTCCCATCTTATTTGCTAAAATGCTTTATTATTAAAGGTTTGGCTATATATATATATATATATATATATATATATATATATATATATATATATACATAACTCCTTGAGAATGTGAATTAACTTAGCTACATGTAAGCTTTATATATGAGTGAATAAATTAGAGTTGCATGATGCATCATTCATTTAGGTAGTTGCATTTAATTTAGATTGCATTGCATTCCATCACTATAACCTCATTTATTTACCTTGGATTTAGCATGAGGACATGCTAGTGTTTAAGTGTGGGGAGGTTGATAAACCCATATTTCATGAGATATTTTGTGCTTAATTTGAGTGATTTATACAATCCTTCACCTACTTATTCACATTAATTGCATGGTTTTACTTTCCCTCCCTTATTATGCCAAGCACGAATCAGCAGCGACGCAGCCGCATGACTGACGCGACCGCACGCCTTTAGCAGAACGCACATGACGCGATCGCATGACTGACGCAACCGCGTGGCAAGGAAAAGCTCCGAATGACGCGACCGCGTGACACACGCGGATGCGTGACAGAAGCCACGCACCAGAAAATTACAGAACACACCCCATCGAGTTCTAAAGCCCTTTTTGGCCCAAATCCAAGTCCAGAAGGCATAGACCAGAGGTTATGAAGTGGGGGAATGCATCCATTCAAAGGGAGCTCGCATAATTTTAGTTTTCAATGATTTAGATCTAGTCTAGAGAGAGATTCTCTCTCTCTCTTTTTAGGATTTAGGATTTCTTCTTGTTTTAAGAGTAACTCTGGATCCAGGTTTTAATGTTCTTCTATTTTAGTTCCATAATTATTTATTCCGGCATTTGAATTGATCATTTACTTTTATAATTTAATTTATGAATTATTCCATGTTCCAGATTGTTATTTGAATTAATGATATTGAGGTATATTCAGTTTATTATTGCTCTTGTAAATTTATGATTATCATTGTTTACGAATTGAAGATATTTTATTCCAGCAATTTTACTTTTTCCCCTTTTGGTTCTGATTAAGAATTTAGTAACTCAACAATTATTAGACTCAACATAATTAATAACCGTTATCTTGCTAATTGAGCTGAACCTGAATAATCCCAACCTTTTCTTAGGAAATAATTAGGATTCATAGGTCAATTTAATTAGTCCCTTGACTTTCCTTTGCTCTGGTAAAGGTTGACCAAGTGGAGTTTAGATTCAACTTTTATTATAGTTGAGAGAGATAACTAAGTTAGACCTCTAAATTCCCTTATCTTGCCAAAAGTTGTTTTACAGTTATTTATTTATTTTTAATTGCCATTTAATTCACTCCTCATTTAAATTACTTGCTTCTCACCTTCTAAACCCCAATTACAACCTTTATAACCAATAATAAGAACATACTTCCTCACAGTTCCTTGAGAAGACGACCCGAGGTTTGAATACTCGATTAACAATATTTAAAGGAATTTGTTACTTGTGACACCCAAAACGTTTGTATGAAAGGACTTTTGAAGGTTTAGAAACTATACTTGCAACGAGGATTTATCCGCAAATTTCTAGACCACGCAAAAGTTCTCTCATCAGTGGGTTATTGTTAGCCACTCCCTCTGGTGGATTAGGGTCATTCCCTTCCATCTCTTGATTCTCTTCCTCTGAGTCTGCTTCTCCAACAACTCCCTTCCCTCTTGCTTCTCTTCTCAATCTCAAGAGTGTTCTCTCTGGCTCAGGATCAAAAGATGTAGATTCACCTCTTCTTCCTCCTGACATAAAACACACACAAAACTAGAAACCAAAAGCAATTCACTCTACTGCTATAGTGAGGTTAATGTTACTTTAAACAAAAACTCAAACAGTTAGTGTGCTTGACAAAAACAAAGAAAAGTGCTTAATCTAGGTTATCACCCAACTTAATCATTGTCAATCTATATCAATCCCTAGCAACGGCACCAAAAACTTGATGAGGGAAAAGCGATTCCACACAAACTCACCGACAAGTGTACCGGGTCGCATCAAGTTGTAATAACTCACAAGAATGAGGTCGATTCCACAGGTATTGATGGATTGAGCAATTTTAGTTAGGTGATGAATTTAGTTAAGCTAATATTTGGTGATTTCGGTGAAACTTGATTAACAAGAGTAAAATTACAAGAAACTAAAATGCAGAAGGAAAATTTGCTGAATTTTAAAGTGTAGATTGCAGAAACTTAAAGTGTAAGAAAGTAAAATAACTGAAACTTAAAGTGCAAGAAATTTAAATTGCTGAACCTAAATTGCTGGAAAATGTAAATTGCTTGAAGAATAAAGGGATTTGGGTACTGGGATTCAGAATTGAACTAGAAAATGTAAATTGAAGTAAATCAGAGAATTATAAGATGAAGAGATTCAGATTAGGATCTCAATAGCAAAATAGAAATGTAAAATTGCAGAGAAACAAAAACAGCAAGAAAGCTTAGCTCAATTATAAAATTTTAAAAGAGAAATTGACAATTGCAAAAGAGTAACAAGAGCAGAAAGTAAATCAAAATCTCAATTACTCTTTTCACCAAACAGTAAGTTCAGATCCAATTTCCAATTCTTAGAACTATAAAAAGAAAAAGTAAAAGATGATTCTCACATGAAGAATTTCAGTGGAGTTCTTCAATCTGAGTTCAAAACCCAAAAAAGAAAATAGAAGTTGCAGAAGAAAGAAAATGAATACAGAAAGGAAACTTAAACCCGATCCCAATTCCCCAAATTGAAAAATTAAAAGAGAGAACTAAAAGGTAAGTAAAATGTAAGCTAAGTGATAAACCTATATTTCATGGTTTATCTTGTGCACAATTGAGTGGTTTTTATCAACTCTTTATCCACTTATTCATACTATTTGCATGGTTTTACATTTGCCTTCCTAATTATGTGCTTTGATTGAAAACATGCTTCTTTGACCTTAAGTTCCCTATGTTTAATCATCTCTTATTACCATTAGATGCCTTGATATGTGTGTTAAGTGATTTCAGAGATTACAAGGCAGGAATGACTCAGAGAATGGAAAGGAAGCATGCAAAAGTGGAAGGAATACAATAAGTTGGAGAAATTGCTAAGCTGTCTAGCCTGACCTCTTCGCACTCAAACGGCTATAACTTTAGCTACAGAGGTCCAAACGACGCGGTTCCAGTTGCGTTGGAAAGCTAACGTCCGGGGCTTCGATTTGATATATAATTTGCCATAGCTGCCCCAACGCCAGGCGACGCGAACGCGTGACCTGGCAGGAACGCAACCCGCGCGACCACGTGAGCCATGCGGCCGCGTCACTTTTCCGCGACCTGTACAGACCAGAAAGCGCTGGAAGTGACTTCTGGGCTGTTTCTGACACAGTTTTCAGCCCAGAGAACACAGATTAGAGTTTATAAAGTGGGGGAATGCATCCATTCATAATCATGCTCTCATAATTCACTTTTCATATTTTTAGATATAGTTTTTAGTGAGAGAGGTTCTCTCCTCTCTCTCTTAGGATTAGGATTTAGGACTTCTCTTAGTTTTAGGAGTGACTCTCAATCCCAGGTGCTTTATTTTTATTTATCCCAATTTAATTTATGAACTCTTCCATGTTACAGATTACTCTTTTAAATTAATGTTATTTGAGATATTTCAGATTGATGATTGCTGTCTTTTATTTATATAAATAATTTGGATTTTCCTGTTTCTCTTTTGGCTTTGGTTGAATAATTGGTGACTCTAGAGTTATCAAACTCATTGTTGATTGAAAATTGGATTTCTTCATTTCATTAATTCATATTCCAATAACTTTGGCTTTTTCCAAGGAAAGACTAGGACTTGAGGAATCAGAATTAATTTATCCACTTAACTTACCTTCACAGTTAGAGGTTAACAAAATGGGAGAAAAATCCAATTCTCATCACAATTGATAAGGATAACTAGGATAGGACCTCCAGTTCTTACACCTTGCCAAGAGTTTATTTTACAGTCATTCATTTACTTTTATTGCTTTGAAAGTATACCTGTGCCCATTGCTCAACTAACCTTTTACCTTAATCCAAAACCCCAAACACACTTTTTCATAACCAATAATAAGAACATACCTCCATGCAATTCCTTGAGAAGACGACCAGAGGTTTAAATACTTCGGTTATCAATTTATTTAGGGGTTTGTTACTTGTGACAACCAAAACATTTGTACGAAGGGATTTCTGTCGGTTTAGAGACTATATCTACAGCGCGACTGTTTTTATGAAATTCTTTACTGGCAAAAATCCTAACGTCAAAATGGCGCTGTTGCCGGGGAATTGCAAACGTGTGCCTTATTATTGGTTATTGTAAATATTTTTCAAAAAAAAATTTTCAGATTTTTATTTTTAAATTTTTTATCTTGTCTTATCTTTTTCAAAAATCATATCTTTTTCAAAATTATTTTCCTATCTTTTTCAAAAATTATATCCTTTTCAAAATATTTTCTTTTTATTAATTTTTGTTTTTGTTTTCCCCTACTACTATGAATTCTCACCCCTCTCGCTTTGAGTTTGGTTCTAACTTTGTTGAAGGAAACAGAAACCGTAGCAGGAATATGCGTCAAGGTCAGACCAATCAAAGATGGATGGAGCCAAGAGGATCTAATCAACCCTTTAGGCAACAACACCCTCCAAGATATCATGGACAACGACCATTCTACAATGCAAACCCAGCTGAAAGATATGGTGGACAACCTTGTAACTACGAACAAGTCCCACCCCGTGCCTATAGACCATCCTCTCAACATAACTTTGAACCGCCACACTCACGAGCCCCTTTCCACCATTCACCTCCATATGACCCTAACCCTCAACCACTATACCAACCACTTTATGAGCCATATGAACCATATATAGAACCACCCCAATTCCAAACCAATTACTCCCACAAAGCACCACCTCAATATTTGCCATCTCCATATCCATCAATCCAAGAGCACTATGATCCTACTTATGATAGCCAAGCGCAGCAAGATTCAACGGATAGTCTCATGGAAACATGTGCAAAACTTCAGGCAACCATTCGTCAATTCGAGCAAGCAATAATGAGTCAATTAGCTTCCCGACGTTCGGACACTCAAGGAACCCCCAGGGCTTCATGTGGGCAATCTAATGATGAACGTAGCATGAAGGAGACACAAGAAACTCCGGAGGACAGTACGGAACATGACTTTGTACTGGAACAAATTGAGGAAGCTGTAATTATCAAAGAAGAAGAATTGGTTGAAAACTTAGGAGATGCTGAACCTCCATGGGAAAGTCAAGTTATAAAGCATCCTTCAAAGATGATTGAAGCTGATGTTGAGGAGGGTATACAACCTCCAAAACATATCATGGTTGAAGACTTTGAAGGAGACGATCAAGAGATGGATTCAATCATTAATGAATTCTTATCTACATTTGAATCCTCTCCCATTGGACTTGACATGGAGATTACAGAAGAAGAAGCACAACCTCCTTTGCCCTTGGTAAACACTGAAGAAGAGATTGAATTGAAAGAAATCCACCAAGAGGAAGAGGTTGATATTGAAGAAGATTGCCAAGAGGTGGAAGATGTCGAAGAAGAGCACAAGGGAGTGGAGCTTGCACGTTCATTAGAAACACCTCCCCCTAAGTTACCATCATCCTTCACAACATTCAAGTGGGTAAAATTCATATCCCTTAGCTTTCTAATTCCACTTGAATACGGGCTACTGGAGACGGATGGTCAACTTAGAGCTCTTTGTGACATTAAGAGTAAGCGAAAGATGGCCAGTGGTAAGAATTGTCCTGCAAGGTTCATTATGGTTGGAAGCTTTAAGTTTAAACGCAAAGGTTGGTATAGAGCTCAACTGAATGGGTCTAGGAAGCTGTTTGGTCGCTGCAGTGAGACTTCAGATCACCTTTCACCCGGCTGGAAAAATGCAGATCAAGACAAAAACGGGTGTAAAAGTAAGGTTTGGGATCCTGGAATCTGTTCTGACATTTGTCACCTAGGAGCCTAAAAATCTGTTTGAAGCTTAGTAAGGGCTTTACGTGCTTAGTCTGGGACCCCGGAGGTTACTGGAGATACAAACATTGGTGGGGATTCCTGGATCAGTACAAGCATAAGCCACCATGACAGAAAGCTCATCAAATGTCCAACTTAAGGACTTTAACTAAAAGTGCTAGGTGGGAGACAACCCACCATGGTATGATTGTTCCTTTTTCATTTTTATTTAGTTTTATTTGTTTTCTAGTTTTATTTTATTTTATTTTATTTTTTTGAACCTGGAGTTTTGCAGAACATTCATATTAACACTGCATTCTTCATTTAAAAAAAAAAAGGGATTTTCGCATGCGACGCGACAGCGTCGTATGTGCGTTTGGAAGAAAATAAGGTTGAATAGAGAGTCACGCGAAAGCGTGGCTGGAGGCGCACTAATGGCACAAATTGATCCACGCGACCGCGTCGCTGATGCGACCGCGTCATATGGGAATAATGGCCTCCCACGCGACTACGTGACCCACGCGGCCACGTGACCAAGATTTCGACGTAAAATGATGCACAACCAATTATTGTGCTAGAGTGGTGCCGGATTGGTGCTGAACGCACAATTCTATCCACGCAGCCGCATGATCCACGCGACCACGTCACATTCTTCTAGAGCCCACTCACGCGATCGCATGCCCCATGCGATCGCGTCACTTAAAATTTGGCACTAATAATAATTTGAACAGAGAGTTGTGTGAGCGCGAGGCTGCCCTCGCGCCAATAGCATGAATTGTGTCACGCAACCGCGTGACCGACGCGATCGCGTCAATCAGTATCAGCGCAAGTCGCGCGACCGCGTGCCCCACGCGGCTGCGTCGCTTGCGTCGCACAACTTATTCTGATTTGCCAAATATCTTATCTTTTCTTCCCCAATCCTAATTTCTTCTATCTTTTCTTCTTTCTTCTTTCTTTCTTACTTTATTTCTTTCACTTCTCATTCTTTTTCACCTTCATCCTATTTTACTTCATTTATTTTCATATTTCATTCATTGCATTTTAAAATTGTGCATCTTTTTCTTTCCTTTTCTGAATTTTTATTGGTGTTAAAAAATTTTTCTTATTCGACCGTTGCATATTTTCTTGAATTTATTTTGGTAACTTATTTTACACTGTGGGATGATATTAATTATCGGCCAATGCCAATCTTTTATGATACTTGCACTCCATTTGCATTGGCATGAACTTGTATTGATACTTCCATTACCCACTGATGCCAGGGCATTTTTGCCAGTTTCACTGACCTTTTCTTTACTATTTTTAGGTAATTTCATGCATTTTCTTAGGAAATAAGTTAGTTTTGGGCAAATATTCACTCAGACCTTGATTCAAGCATACATTGTGTATTTTACATTATTTCATGAGGATTTTGCATGATTTTAATGACAAAATTGTATATTGCATTACCCATGACGTGGACTAGAACTTTGATGCACTCTATTGCTTGATTTCAGGACCAAAGGAAGCAAGGAATGGGAGGTAACTTGCAAAGTTAAGAAGAAAAGTGATTGCCAAAAAAAAACACTCTCAAAAGCCATCAATGCCCACGTTAAAGAGTCACGTTAACTAAGTTAACGTGAACTCTAACGTGGAGAAGAGAAGTTGAGCCAACGTTAGTGACACTTAACATTGTCACTAACGTTGGCAATTGCTCACAAATGGCCACGTTAGAGGCCACGTTAACCTAGTTAACGTGGCCTCTAACGATAAAGGGGGAAGAGAAGCCAACATCAGTGACACTCAACATTGTCACTAACGTTGGCCTAAGGTGCAAAGAGCCATGTTAACTCTCACGTTAACTTGGTTAACGTAGGAGCTAACATAAGAGATGGAGAGTTGTCGACAACGTTAGTGACACTCAACATTGTCACTAACGTTGGAGCAACCACACAAACCCCAAGAGCCACGTTAACCTCCACGTTAACTTGGTTAACATGGAAGCTAACGATGAGGAATGAAGAATGAGCCAACGTTAGTGACACTCAACATTATCACTAACGTTGGGATGGCTAAGAATGGCCACGTTAGAAGCCATGTTAACCCAGTTAACGTGGAATCTAACGTGAAACCTAGGGGCACACTTGAACGTTAGTGACAATGTTGAGTGTCACTAATATTCTCGAAGGTTGGCAAAAGCCACGTTAGACGCCACGTTAACCTAGTTAACGTGAGCTTTAACGTGAAGCAAGAAGGGGCACACTTGAACGTTAGTGACAATGTTGAGTGTCACTAACGTTCTCGAAGGCTAGCAAGGCAAAGTTAAAAGCCACGTTAACCCAGTTAACATGGGCTTTTGATGAGCGGATAATTTATACGCTTTTTGGCATTATTTTTAGGTAGTTTTTAGTAAGTTCAAGCTACTTTTAGGGATGTTTTCATTGGTTTTTATGTTAAATTCACATTTCTGGACTTTACTATGAGTTTTTGTGTTTTTCTGTGATTTCAGGTAATTTCTGGCTGAAACTGAGGGACTTGAGCAAAACTCTGAAAAAGGCTGACAAAAGGACTGCTGATGCTGTTGGAATCTGACCTCCCTGCACTCGAAATGAATTTTCTGGAGCTATAGAACTCCAATTTGCGCACTCTCAACGGCGTTGGAAAGTTGACATCCAGAGGTTTCCAGCAATATATAATAGTCCATACTTTATTCGGAAATTGACGACGTAACTTGGCGTTGAACGCCAAGTACATGCTGCTGTCTGGAGTTAAACGCCAGAAAAACGTCATGATCCGGAGTTGAACGCCCAAAACACGTTATAACTTGGAGTTCAACTCCAATAAATGCCTCAGCTCGTGGATAGATCAAGCTCAACCCAAGCATACACCAAGTGGGCCCCATAAGTGGATTTATGCATCAATTACTTACTCATGTAAACCCTAGTAGCTAGTCTAGTATAAATAGGATAAGTTACTATTGTATTAGACATCTTTTGATAGTTTAATCTTTTGACTATTCGGTCTCTTGATCACGGAGAGGGCTGGCCATTCGACCATGCCTGAACCTTTTACTTATGTATTTTCAATACAATTATTATTACTTTCTATTCAATTCTCTATCCTTATTCCAAGATATACGTTATACTTAACTTTGATGAATGTGATGATCCGTGACACTCATCATCATTCTCACCTATGAACGCGCGTGATTGACAACCACTTCCGTTCTACTCTAGGCCGGGCGCATATCTCTTAGATTCCCCAACAGAATCTTCGTGGTATAAGCTAGATAGATGGCGGCATTCATGAGGATCCGGAAAGTGTAAACCTTGTCTATGGTATTCCGAGTAGGATTCTGGGATTGAATGACTGTGACGAGCTTCAAACTCCTGAAGACTGGGCGTGATGACAAGCGCAAAAGAATCAAGGGATTCTATTCAAACCTGATTGAGAACCGACAGATGATTAGCCGTGCTGTGACAGAGCATAGGAACGTTTTCACTGAGAGGATGGGATGTAGCCATTGACAACGGTGATGCCCTACAGACAGCTTGCCATGGAAGGGAGTAGGAAGGATTGGATGAATGTAATAAGAAAATAGAGATACGAGAGGAACATAGCATCTCCACACACTTATCTGAAATTCCCACTATTGCTTTACATAAGTATTTCTATCCCTTTTTATTTTCTGTTTATTCCATTAATCAAATTTAAACTAATAATCCAATTATCCTTGAATCCGCCTGACTGAGATTTGCAAGGTGACCATAGCTTGCTTCATACCAACAATCTCTGTGGGATCGACCCTTACTCACGTAAGAAATTACTTGGATGACCCAGTACACTTGCTGGTAAAGTTGAACGGAGTTATGATCACACCAGGGATTATTAAGAATCCCAATTTATCACACCATGATCTCTTTGGGGTATTTTTGATTTCACACGAATACAAAGAGACCAACTTTGAGGATCACAATTTCGTCCACCAGCTTTAACGTGAGGTAAAGGGGTGCATGGCAACGTTAGTGACAATGTTAAGTGTCACTAACGTTCTCGAACTTGTATTTTCATTAAATGTTAAACACCCCTAACGTCTTGAGCTAAAGTCTCTGCCCACTTCACACTTTCTCTTTGCAAGTAAGCCAAGCCCAATTGAAGAAAGGAACTGCTTCAAGCTCAAAGATCCAGAGGCCCAAGACTTGAAGAGCTAACTAGAAGCTAAGAAGAGTAGTATATATAGGAGTAGTTTTGAAATAGAGAGGAGCTTTTGGGAGGAGCTAGGAAAGAGAACTACTCTTTGTATTTACTTTCTTGGCACTTCTAGCTTTATCATGTATTCTCCATCTTTGATTTTGATTTCTAGAGCTATGAACAACTAAACCCCTTTTATTGGGTTAGGGAGCTCTGTTGTAATTTGATGGATCAATATTAATTTTCTTATTCTTCTTCTATCTTTCCTTTTGATTTTACTTGAAAGCTTTCGATCTTCATCCAATTGGATAGTTATCTTGGAAAAGAAGCTATTCAAACATGGATCTCTTCGGATCCTTGAAAGAGGAATGAAGAGATTAGCTAGAAATGCTTTCTCATGCTGGACCAAATTGAGTGTGGATGGGTATGTGGCTATAACCCTCTAAGCATTTGATTTGGGAAGTGCATGTGGTATAATCAGTGACCACAGTTCATCTCTTCTCATGAGCAATTGACCAAGGAATTGGCTATTGATCAAGATTTGAGAGATTGAATTGCAAGAAATTGTGATTCAATCACTTAAGATTGCCAAGGAGATCAATGAGTGCATTGATTGAGGAAGAGATGAAAATGAAATTGATCCGGAGAATGCAACATCTCCTAAGCCCAATGAACTCCCCATTTCTGATCTTACCCATTCTCTTTATTTTCTGCAATTTACTTTTATGAGCAATTCCCCCATTCCCATTTACAATTCTGCTATTTACTTTCAGTCATTTACTTTCTCGCCATTTTAATTTCTGCAATTATCAACTCTATTCATGGATTCGCTCAACTAGATCATTCCTCTAATTAAAGTTGCTTGATCAATCAATCCCTGTGGGATTCGACCTCACTCTATTGTGAGTTTTTACTTGATGACAAATTCGGTACACTTGCCGAACGGGAATTTGTTGAGAGACAAGTTTTACCCCGATCAAGTTTATGGCGCCATTGCCGGGGATTGATTGTGCATCGACAATGATTACATTAGAGGATCACTAGATTGAGCATTTGTATTTTGTTTGATTTAATTTTCTGTTCGGTTAATTTGCTTTCCGTCTTAGTTTAATTCTTCCCCTCCCCTGTTTCTTAGTTTTTCTTTGCTATTTACAATTCAGTTCACTAACCCCACTAACTGTTTGATATATTGCATCACTGACACTAACAAGTAATTCTAACAAGATACTTTCTGCATTGCTTTTCTTTGCATGTAATCTGTGGGTTTGTATGACAGGGAGAAGAAGTGGAGCTTCAACTTTCTTTGATTCTGAACCTGAGAGAACCTTCTTAAGATTAAGAAGGGAGGCAAAAGAAAAACGTGTAGTGGGTGCTGAAGAAGATGAGGAACACTGTGAAGAATACTTTGAAACAACCATGGAAGACCATCGTGAGGAAGAGGCTCACAACCATGGTGGAGGAGGTAGAGCAAATCCTGGTGGGCTCTTATATCAACCCAAACCCAGGGAATTGCAGAAGTAGCATCCAAAAACCAACCATCCATGCCAACAACTTTGAAGTAAAATGGTGGACGAAATTGTGATACAAGAGTTCCAGGCACTGTTAGAGAATTGTTGGTATGAAGCAAGCTATGGTCACCTTGTAAATCTCAGTTAGGCAGATTAAATTGGTTTATGATGAGTTCGAAAATTAATAATAAATAGACAATAAAAAGGGACAGAAATACTTATGTAAATCAATAGTGGGAATTTCAGATAGGCGTATGGAGATGTTGTGCTCCTCTCGAATCTCTACTTTTTTATTACATTCATCCAATCCTTCCTACTCCTTTCCATGGCAAGCTGTATGTAGGGCATCACCGTTGTCAATGGCTACATCTCATCCTCTCAGTGAAAATGTTCCTATTCTCTGTCACAGCATGACTAATCATCTGTCGGTTCTCAATCATGTTGGAATAGAATCCCTAGATTCTTTTGCGTTTGTCATCACGCCCAGCCTTCAGGAGTTTGAAGCTCGTCACAGTCATTCAATCCCAGAATCCTACTCGAAATACCATAGACAAGGTTTAGACTTTCCGAATCCTCATGAATGCCGCCATCTATCTAACTTATACCACGAAGATTCTGTTGGGGAATCTAAGAGATATGCGCCCGGCCTAAAGTAGAACGGAAGTGGTTGTTAGTCACGCGCGTTCATAGGTGAGAATGATGATGAGTGTCACGGATCATCACATTCATCAAGTTGAAGTGCAACGTATATCTTGGAATAAGAATAAAAGAGAATTGAATAGAAAGTACTAATAATTGTATTGAAACTTGAGGTACAGCAGAGCTCCACACCCTTAATCTATGGTGTGCAGAAACTCCACTGTTGAAAATACACAAGTGAAAGGTTCAGGCATGGCCGAATGGCCAGCCCCCTGAATGATCAAGAGACCGAATGATCAAAGACTACAAAGTCAAAAGATTAAACTGTCAAAAGATGTCTAATACGATAGTAACTTATCCTGTTTATACTAGACTAGCTACTAGGGTTTACATGAGTAAGTAATTGATGCATAAATCCACTTCCGGGGCCCACTTGGTGTATGCTTGGGCTGAGCTTGATCTATCCACGAGCTGAGGCTTTTCTTGGAGTTGAACACCAAGTTATAACGTGTTTTGGGCGTTCAATTCCGGATCATGACGTGTTTCTGGCGTTTAACTCCAGACAGCAGCATGTACTTGGCGTTCAACGCCAAGTTACGTCATCAATTTCCGAATAAAGTATGGACTATTATATATTGCTGGAAAGCTCTGAATGTCGACTTTCCAACGCCGTTGAGAGAGCGCTATTTGGAGTTCTGTAGCTCCAGAAAATCCATTTCGAGTGCAGGGAGGTCAGATTCCAACAGCATCAGCAGTCCTTTTGTCAGCCTTTTTCAGAGTTTTGCTCAAGTCCCTCAATTTCAGCTAGAAATTACATGAAATCACAGAAAAACACACAAACTCATAGTAAAGTCCAGAAATGTGAATTTAACATAAAAACTAATGAAAACATCCCTAAAAGTAGCTTGAACTTACTAAAAACTACCTAAAAACAATGCCAAAAAGCGTATAAATTATCCGCTCATCATAACACCAAACTTAAATGAATGGGTGCAGCTGCACATCTTCTATGAAGGACTGTCATATGAATCTAAGCCGTAGACCATTCATCTGGAGGTTCTTTGAACAAGAAGAAGACCATTGAGGAAGCCATAGATGTCATTGAAACTGTAGCTGAGAATGACTACTTCTATGTTTCCGAAAGAGGGAACACTAGAGGAGTAATGGAGCTGAACAATGTAGATGCTCTGCTTGCTCAAAACAAGCTCATCACCAAGCAGCTAGCTGACCTCACCAAGAAGATGGAGAGAAGTCAAGTGGCAGCAATCACCACTTCAACTCAAGAGGAAGCAAGTGAAGAGGAAGAAGGCACTCAGGAGCAAGCCAACTACATTGGGAATTCACCTAGATACAACCATGATCCATACTCCAAGACCTACAACCCTGAATGGAGGAATCACCCAAACTTTGGGTGGGGTAATCAACAAGTCCAAGGCCAAGACCAGAGACGTCACAACCCCAACAACAACACAGCTCCCCAACAATTCACACAAAGGACATACCAACAAAACCACAGCAATACATCTCACTCTTCTACCTCTACCCCCAACATACCATCATTTGATGACAGAATCTCTAAGATTGAAACCTTACTTGAAAGCATATGCAAAGACATTCAAGACAATAAGGTGTTCAAAGAGGAGGTGAGAGCCAGTATGAAGAATCGGGGGAAGCAATCAAGAAGCTGGAATTCCAAGTGGGATATTTGTCTGAGAAGATGCCCAGACCCACTGATAGCTTCCCAAGTGACACGGAGAAGAATCCGAGAGGTGAAGCGAAGAAAGTAAGATGGGAAGACTTCAATATGGTCACTACAAATGACAAGGAGACTGAGGACAAGCCAAGCAAGCTGTCAGAACAACCTGAAAATACCTTAGTAGAGAAGGAGAAGAAAGACCAACAAGAACCAGGAATCTCACAACAGGAGCTGCTGAGACTATATGCACCATTTCCGCAACTGCTAAAGGGTGCTGTGGGAAAGAGAATATACTCAAGGTTCTTAGACTTGTTTGCATCTTTGAATGTGAACATACCGTTCATCAAGGTCATTCAGCAAATGCCAGCATTCATCAAGTACATGAAGGAACTACTTCCCAGGAAGAGCTTAGTCAAGGGGGGCCAGACTACAGTGATGAACAAGGATTGCAGCACCCTCATTCAAACACAATTGTCCGCGAAAAGAAAAGACCCAGGGAGTTTTCATGTCCCTTGTGCTATAAGGGAAACAAATTTTGATAGAGCACTTTGCGATTTGGGAGTAAGCATCAACTTAATACCCCTATCCCTGGTAAAAAGGCTGCAGATCAGTGAGATACTACCTACAGATGTAGTCATAAGGCTGGCTGACAAGACTCAAAAGCAAGCAGTAGGAGTGGTGGAAAATGTGTTGCTCAAAGTTGGAAAATACTTTCTCCCAATAGACTTTGTCATCCTGGACATGGAAGAGAGTCACCTGCACCCAATCGTATTGGGGAGACCATTTCTAGCTACTGCTAGAGCACTCATAGATGTGGAGAAAGGGGAGCTAATATTAATGAACCATGATGAACAACTGAGCTTCAGTATTTTCGAACTCTCACTGGAAAAAGATGAAGAGGACAAAGAACCGAGCAAAGGGCATCATGAGATACTAAAGGAAGAAGCAAGCACTGAAGCACAACCAGCTCATCCTGAGATTCACTAGGTTGATGGACAAGGCTAGCAGCAAGTGCCACAGGTCAAGGAAAAATTGGAGGAACCTAAGCCACCAGAAGTTTGTGAGGACATTAACAAAAGCTCATCAAAGAAGGAGGCCACCAGGAGTAAGAAAACATCACCAGGGGCAAAGAAGAAGGTACCAAGGGGGTGGCGGAACAAGAAGATTCCTACGGAAAATTTCTCTCCATGGGATAAAGTAATCTCAGCCTACTTCGCAGATATCCCACCTAATCTCCCCACTGTACCATCTCAGCTACCTAAGGTCTTCACCATCAACAGAGTTCTCTCTTTGGAGCATGTAGAGATCATTGATACAACCAACGGATACAAGTCCACTGCCAGAGGAGAAGACTTCAAGCATTACCAACCACCATAATAAGGGGGTAACGTAAAGCTAGTGACGCTAAAGAAGCGCTTCATGGGAGGCAACCCATGTTTTACATGCTTTCAGAAGTAGTGAATAAATCAATATTCATGAATTCCAACCAAAAATTGACAAACACGTGTGAAATTTGTATATGCAGAATATAGTGAAGAACAAAGTTGGTGTTCAAAGCATTATCCTTAAAACTTTGAACACAACTTTTCATCATAGTGCTCCAAACTAAGTTTGGTGTCACCCTATGGTGCCACCAATTTGCATATGAAGATACACAGTTAGTCAGTTGGTGGAATTCAGGAATAAACAAATTCTTTTATTATTCAAGCTGTAGATGTTAAAGCATTTTTGTTTCTTTTATAAAAGTAGTTCTTACTTTTCTTATTTCATCTTTATAGGGAAAAGAAAGGAGCATTGAGGAGATTGATAGGACAAGTGAAAAGAAATGGTTCAGCACTTTATGAAGAGATACAACACACACGTGACTCAAGGAAGAATGCATTGGAAAATGTTGCCATGCAACATGGAAGAAAGAGGAACCTTGATGACCGAACCAATAATCACAATAAAGTGGTGATCCTTGTCCATGAGCATGCATAACCCCAACCGTCCATCGAGCGACAAGTCCATCAATCCACACCATCCATTCACTTACAACTTCCCTATATAAGTAGCCCTTGTTCCGTACCCAGCCTTAACTCTCCTCACACACTCTTCATACATATTCATTTCGAAACGCAGCACTTCTTACCTCCTTACAAACGTTCCCCCCCTCACTCTCTTCATTGCCATAAAACCCTAAACAACCAGAAGTCTCCACAACCTTTCCATCTTCACATAATAACTATCATTCATGGTGTCCTCAAGTGCCAAGAGAAGGAAGGGAAAGGAACCCATGGAGGAACACTCGTATGATGAGAAGAGGTTTAGAAGCTTGCATCATGCATTGGAATACGGGTGGATGGTTGGTAAGGAAGTCATCTATGAGTTCGGATTTCAAGTTAAGAAGAGTGAGTGCCCAGAAATCTCAGAGAAGGTAGAAAGGAGAAGATGGGAGCTCCTCACTGACCCGGTCACTAAGGTGAATGCAAACCTCATAAGAGAATTTTATGCAAATGCAGTCCGGTATGATAAGAAAGATGAGTCGTATATAAGCTTTGTGAGAGGAAAGATGGTGGATTTTGGTCCCATGAGTGTAATGAGGGCATTGAAGCTACGGTCTATACCATTTGAAGAAGAAAGTTATCACTCAAGGATGGACAACAACCCCAATTATGACCAGATCTTGCGAGACCTTTGTGTACCCGGAGCTGACTGGGAAAGGGGCACGGAAAATAAGCCAAAATTCATCAAGAGAACGGATCTCACTCCTGAAGCCAAAGGGTGGTTTGAGCTAGTGAGGAGATCTATCCTCCCAGCTGCAAACAACTCGGAGGTGAATCTGGAGAGGGCAACAATGGTGAGAAATCAAGGTTCATGAAATCATAGCTCAAGACATTAGAAAGATGGCAGAGAAAAGTGACGCAAGAGGAACGTTAGGTTACCCCAGCAGTATTTACCGACTATGCAAGAAAGCTGGGGTGGAGTTTGAAGATGAGGATCCTGTATGGATAAAAGGAAGGCATTCCAATAACTATTCGAAGGATGAATGCTGCAGCATCCCCCATACCTCAAAAGAAGCAAAGAAAGAGTACAGGGCCTCAAGGAGTGGAAAGACAAGCCCCAGAGGGGCAAACACCATAGACCTTGGACATGCATCAACTACAGGAAGCCCTTGATGGCTTGTCTAGACAATACTTGGAAGGCCAAGGAGCACAGAAAGAGCTACAACTACAGATGATGAGGCAGCAAGAGGAAGCACTATCAAGATGGATAACTCAACAAGGAGAGTGGCAAAGGCAGATGATAAAACAGCAACAAAGTCAAGGGCAACAATGGGGAGAAACATTCAACAGGATGGAGCAAAGGCAAAATGAGCAACAAGAGTCCATCCAGAGGCTAATCAACATCCAAGCACATCAAGGGGCACACATACATGAGATGCATCGAAGGCAGATAGAACACACAGAACTACTGGACGAGCAAGGGGCATTTGCAGAAGGTGTTTACATGAGCGAGACAGGACATCACATAAACACTCAAGCCAGGCTCGGGTACCTAGTAGGACAGTTGCCTATATTACACCCAGGAATCGCAAGGTATGAAGAAGTAAGGGATGAATTAGCACGAGAAGAGAGCTAAAGGGTGGAAGAGAGCCATGAATCAGTGAGGAAGGCACTTGCGGATTGGAAGCAAGCAAGATTGGCACGGCTACGAGGAAGTGCAAGAGGACACAAGGAGGACCAGCAAGGAAAAGGGCAAGGACGGCCACATGAGTAAAAGGTGGTAGAGCTTCTTTCTTGGTTTTTAGTTTATATCATAAATAAGGAGGATCTTGTATGAAATAGAACATGCCTCCATAGTAGCTAAACAACTTTCAATTATGCATTCTAAGTTTTTAGATTAAGAAGTCAGTGCCTGCTAGCCTTTATGTTACTGCATTCGTATCTTTACTTATTGTATGCTTGTCTTTTAAATCAAATGAAAAGAGAATGTTTTATGTTTACAAAAGACCAGAAAGGAGTTCATAATATGGAAGTGCATTCATGAATCTTTGGGGGTAGTCATAAGTTAGCTAAGTTGGTTCAACCACAAGGTTAGGATGACAACTATCTATCCTGAATGCTTTACTTTTGATATACCCATGAGACTAAGATAACAACAAGATCCTAATAAGTGAAAAAGGGAAAGAACAAGGGAAGTGAAAAACAAAAGAAAAAGAGTAAGCAATAAAGCTAGGCACTAATGGTTTACCCTAAGACATGTGTCTGTGGTGATCCTATGTGAGGAATCTACTTAGAGGAATAAGCTCTTTGGGGTGCTTCATCACCTGGTAACTTGGTTTAACTAACCCGGGATTATCTGCTGAAAATCCACTATCAAGAGTAACCCTCACCACAGAGCATTTAGTAACCCAAAGAGGTGCTGGACACCAAGGTCTGAAGGAAAGAAAATAAATAAACTATATGCCTGTGGTGTGTATGTATGGGGGAGAGACTTGAGCAAGTAAGTCCTTAGGGGTGCTTCAACACCTAGCACCTTGAACCAACTGGTTCGGGAGTGTTGGCTGAAAGCTTATCCTAAAGAGTTGCCCCCTTACAAAACACTTAGCCTAAAAACACAAATAAGCCCTTGAAATAACAATAAAAGGATCAATAAATAAAGGTCTCATGGGATATAACAAAGTGAGTATTTTAGGAGATGATAAAGGTCTGAAAGCCAGTAGTGGAATGAACCTAAGTTGCTATGCATGAAACCACCATAAAATAAGTAATATGACTTCCACAAGAATGACTCATTTCTCTGGAGATTCCATTCATCATTCTCTTGTTCCAGTACTTGCTTAGGGACAAGCAAGCTTTAAGTTTGGTGTTGTGATGCCAGGGCATTTTGGCCAGTTTCACTGACCTTTTCTTTACTATTTTTAGGTAATTTCATGCATTTTCTTAGGAAATAAGTTAGTTTTGGACAAATATTCACTCAGACCTTGATTCAAGCATACATTGTGCATTTTACATTATTTCATGATGATTTTGCATGATTTTAATGACAAAATTGTATATTGCATTACCCATGACGTGGACTAGAACTTTGATGCACTCTATTGCTTGATTTCAAGACCAAAGGAAGCAAGGAATGGGAGGTAACTTGCAAAGTTAAGGAGAAAAGTGATTGCCAAAAAAAACACTCTCAAAAGCCATCAATGCCCACGTTAAAGAGTCACGTTAACTAAGTTAACGTGAACTCTAACGTGGAGAAGAGAAGTTGAGCCAACGTTAGTGACACTTAACATTGTCACTAACGTTGGCAATTGCTCACAAATGGCCACGTTAGGTTAACGTGGCCTCTAACGATAAAGGCGGAAGAGAAGCCAACGTTAGTGACACTCAACATTGTCACTAACGTTGGCCTAAGGTGCAAAGAGCCATGTTAACTCCCACGTTAACTTGGTTAACGTAGGAGCTAACGTAAGAGATGGAGAGTTATCGACAACGTTAGTGACACTCAACATTGTCACTAACGTTGGAGCAACCATACAAACCCCAAGAGCCACGTTAACCTCCACGTTAACTTGGTTAACGTGGAAGCTAACGATGAGGAATGAAGAATGAGCCAACGTTAGTGACACTCAACATTGTCATTAACGTTGGGATGGCTAAGAATGGCCACGTTAGAAGCCACGTTAACCCAGTTAACGTGGAATCTAACGTGAAACCTAGGGGCACACTTGAACGTTAGTGACAATGTTGAGTGTCACTAACGTTCTCGAAGGTTGGCAAAAGCCACGTTAGACGCCACGTTAACCTAGTTAACGTGAGCTTTAACGTGAAGCAAGAAGGGGCACACTTGAACGTTAGTGACAATGTTGAGTGTCACTAATGTTCTCGAAGGCTAGCAAGGCAAAGTTAAAAGCCACGTTAACCCAGTTAACGTGGGCTTTAACGTGAGGTAAAAGGGGTGCATGGCAACGTTAGTGACAATGTTAAGTGTCACTAACGTTCTCGAACTTGTATTTTCATTAAATGTTAAACACCCCTAACGTCTTGAGCTAAAGTCTCTGCCCACTTCACACTTTCTCTCTGCAAGTAAGCCAATCCTAATTGAAGAAAGGAACTGCTTCAAGCTCAAAGATCCAGAGGCCCAAGACTTGAAGAGCTAACTAGAAGCTAAGAAGAGTAGTATATATAGGAGTAGTTTTGAAATAGAGAGGAGCTTTTGGGAGGAGCTAGGAAAGAGAACTACTCTTTGTATTTACTTTCTTGGCACTTCTAGCTTTATCATGTATTCTCCATCTTTGATTTTGATTTCTAGAGCTATGAACAACTAAACCCCTTTCATTGGGTTAGGGAGCTCTGTTGTAATTTGATGGATCAATACTAATTTTCTTATTCTTCTTCTATCTTTCCTTTTGATTTTACTTGAAAGCTTTCGATCTTCATCCAATTGGATAGTTATCTTGGAAAAGAAGCTATTCAAACATGGATCTCTTCGGATCCTTGAAAGAGGAATGAAGAGATTAGCTAGAAATGCTTTCTCATGCTGGACCAAATTGAGTGTGGATGGGTATGTGGCTATAACCCTCTAAGCATTTGAGAAGAATAAGAAGAGAAGCCAGAGGGAAGGGAGTCATTGGTGAAGAAGTTTTTGAGGAAGAATACCAAGAAATGGAAGGGAACACTTTCAATGTTAACCAAGAGGGAGTGGCCAACAACAATGGTCAACCACAGAGGAGAGTTTTGGCTTCCTATACATTTGCAAATCCTAGACGTTGTGGGAGTAGCATCCTTACCCCAAGTGTCAATGTAAATAACTTTGAATTGAAGCCACAACTCATCACATTAGTCCAAAACAACTGCTCCTTTGGAGGAGGACCACTTGAAGATCCAAATCAACACTTATCCACTTTTCTGAGGATTTGTGATACTGTCAAATCTAATGGTGTGCATCCTGACATCTACAAGCTGTTGCTATTTCTATGCTCCCTCAGAGACAAAGCTACTCAATGGTTGGAGACATTTTCAAGAGAGAGCATCAACACTTGGGAAGATCTAGTGAGCAAGTTCTTTGCCAAATTTTACCCACCTCAAAGGATTATTAGATTGAAGACTGAAGTGCAAACATTCACACAATTGGATGCTGAATCTCTATGTGAGGCATGGGAGAGATACAAGGCTCTAATTAGGAAGTGTCTCCCTAAAATGTTCAATGAATGGGACATATTACAGAATTTCTATGATGGTTTGACATTAAAAGCCCAAGAAGCACTAGATCACTCAGCAGGAGGATCCTTACAACTCATGAAGACTATAGAGGAAGCCCAGAATCTCATTGATATGGTAGAAAACAACCAATATTTCTTTGCTCATCAGAGACAATGCCAACCATCGCAGAGGAAAGAAGTGCTAGAGTTGGAAGGAGTAGACACAATCCTGGCTCAACACAAGGTAATGCAGTAGCAGATTCAGCAACAATTTGAGAAAATGGCCAAGAGAATTGATAGCCTCCAAGTTGTAGCTGTGAATACAAGCCAACCATCAACCACATGGGTACAGAATGAAGAAAACCAAGAAGATCAGCAAGAACAAATCCAATATGTGCACAACCAAGGTTCTGGACAGAATGAAGTGTATAGTGACACCTACAACCCATCCTGGAAGAACCACCCAAACCTTAGATGGGGAGATAACCACAATCAAACCCAACAGCCATGGCAAAGAAATTCAAACCAAAACTACCCAAGAAACAACCAGCAAAAGAACAACCAAAATTCATACAGAAAACCCCAAAATAATTACCCCAACTCCAACTTTTATCCATCCAATAACCAAACCACCAACCAAAATACTTATCATCAAACCTCAACATCTCACAACCAACCACAAATCTCACAAGACTCTCAGAGAATCTCGAATCTGGAGATCTTAATGGAGAAAATGATGAAGAACCAAAAGCTTACATGCAAAAATCAGGAAGCTTCGACGAAAAATATGGAAAGGCAGATTGGACAGCTTTCCAAGCAAATTGCTATTGAGAGACCATCAAGCTCATTACCAAGCGACACCATTCCTAATCCAAAAGAAGAGTGCAAAGTTATACAGCTAAGGAGTGGAAAGACATTGGTGGACAATAAAGAAGCAACCAAAAAGCCTATTGAAAGCAACAAAGAGCCAACAGAGAAAGAGGAAGCTAACAACAAGGATGTGACAGCAAGCAAGCATACTCTAGAGAAGCTCAAAGAGAAGGACAACGAGCCACACAATTCAAGGGGAGAAAAGGAAGAACTAGCCCAAGGACAGAAGCAAGTGGGGAAAACTTTCATACATCCATTGCCATACCACCAAAGATTCAACAAAGAAGCAAAGGATCAACACTTTCACAAGTTCCTTGAAGTTTTCAAGAAATTGGAGATAAATATTCCATTGGCTGAAGCATTAGAGAAGATGCCTCTATATGCCAAGTTCTTAAAGGAGCTTATCAATAAAAAGAGAAGTTGGCATAAGAAGGAAACTATATTGCTCACTGAAGAATGCAGTGCATTAATCTAGGAAGGGCATCCCCCTAAACTTGAAGACCCTGGAAGTTTTTTTTGCCTTGTACCATTAGCAATGTGTGATTTAGGGGGCGAGTATCAATCTAATGCCCTCTTCTTTGGTGAAAACGTTGTGCATAGAGGAAGTGAAGCCAATACAAATGTCTCTAAAATTGGTGGACAAGTCAGTGATATGTCCCAGGGGTGTGATTGAAAACCTTCTAGTTAAGGTGGACAAATTCATATTTCCTCCAGATTTTGTGGTCTTAGACTCAGATGAAGATGAAGGTGATTACATTATACTTAGAAGACCATTCTTGGCCACAGCAAGGGCCATTATAGATGTGGAGCAAGGAGAGCTGACCCTCAGAATGCATGATGAAAGCATCACCTTGAATGTCTTTCCAAAAACACAACACATTGATGAAAAGAGAAACTACATGGAGATTGATAAAGGAGACTTGCAATGGAAGAAAAAAATCAACAAGACAATCATTGATTACCTTCCAAAGCAAGAAACAAATAACATAGCAGTGCAAAAGGAGAATGAAACTGTGCAGAGTAATGAGGGAAAGCAGGAAGAAATTGAAGTGTTAGTTACTGAGAAGGAAAGTCCAAAGATGCAGTCCATTGTCAAAGGGGAAGGATCCACACACAGAAAGAAGAAAAGCAAGAAAAGGGGTAAAAAGAGGTGGAAGAACAAAATGATCCCAACTGAGGGATTTCAAAAAGGGGATAAAGTGCAGTTAATCTAACAACAATTAGGGGCAAGCCAACAAGCTGACGACTACTACACTGTCAGCAAAATACTCTAACTAGAGCATGCTAAAATTGAGCATCAATGCACTAAAAGGAAGATCACAGTGAGGGGAGACAAGCTGAGACACTACAGTCATCTACCACCCTAATGAGGGGCCAATGTCAAGCTAATGACAATAAAAGAGTGCTCCATGGGAGGCAACCCATGATCTAAGATTTTTGCCTTATTTTTAAATTCAATAATCTATGATTAGTCTAGCATGCTTTGAATTCTCATGAACATACCTGATAGCTACATGCACTGTTTTGGAGCATATGCTAGACTTCTAAGTTTGGTGTGCCTGAAGGCACTCCAAATTGGCTTTTCAAGCTTTCTTAGACTATATGCTTAATCATTTCGATGAAGTATATGGCCAAATATTAAGTTTGGTGTCTACACATGCATTGATTTTTAGAAGAATTAATTTCTGTTCATAAAATCAAAGTCATGCATGAATGGATAATACATTGTTTTATTTAGGAATTCATGATAGAAAATAAAATGTATCTTATGATGAAGATACCAATTGTGATGAATTACTTTCATTTTATATTAATCCCTTAGCAAGAGACAAGTTTGATGTTCACCAATTCTTGGTTCACTGTCTAAGGAGCATAATTGGTTCTTTATGACTAAGGAACATGATAAATAAGTTTAAGCATTCATCACTACATCACCGTGCTATACTTTTATCCCAAGGCTTACCATTTTGATTTAATTGAATAGGAAAAAAGAAGATTGAGGTGAAGACAAGAAGAGAAGGCACAACCATGACAAGACAAAGGAGAAGGGTCACATGTGCTTAGAGAAGTGTGCCCCTTGGGAAACAAAATCTGCATGCTAGCACCCTTGGAGGACGTGCCTCATGCAATCAATGAAGAGGATGACCAAGAGGAGGTAAAAACTCCCAAAAAGAGAAGGCCACAAAGAGGGGAAGAACAAGGTCCTAATGCATTAGAGTTGAGTGGAATGAGAATAACAATTGAGGAAATGTCTCAACAACTCATGCAGGCACAACAAGAGCAATATCTACAGCACCAGGAGCAATATTTAAAGGATAGAGAGGAAAATAAAGCTTGGCAGCGCAGAATGGAGGAGAGACAAGAGAGCTGGCAGCAACAAATAATGGCCCAACAAAAAGAATTTCAAACAAGAAGCTATGAAGGGCAGAAGAAACAATCAAAAGATTTTAAAGAATCATATGATAAATTGTATTTGAGTCAAGCTAAGTATGGGGCATATACTCACAACTTGTATCAGTGGAAGAATATACATCATACCATTGAAGAAAGTAGGCACACAGATATAATAGAGTTTGATGAGGATACACAAGAAAAGTTAGATTATTTGACCCATAACATGCCAGTACTGAATCCACAAATCAAACCATTTGAGCAATGCCAAGAGTTAAGAGACTGTCAGCAGGCAAAGACCGAGAGGCATTCATCATGGATGCATCAAAGATTGGAGACAGCAAGACTCTCAGGTCTCATAGACTCTGTCTGGGATAGAAGGTGCCCTGGTGAAGAAGCTCAGGACTATTTCAAGCTCTGGAAGAGAAAGAAGAAGAAGGGAGAATCAAGCAAAAACCAGGGACATAACAACTATAAGGTGATGAGGTTCTTTCATAATTTCAAATTAAATAAGGAAGATGTATGTCTAAAACATGCTATGCGTCCAATTGCTCTTTGTTCTGCATTTTTATGTTTTGAGTAGTTAGCTTGAAAGTGATCTGCATAATAATTGTCATCCTTCATTATCTTGAATCTTGTTTTGTTTCCCTTCTGCTTGAATAAAATAAAAATGTTTGAATTAGAAAGTGAATATCCAATGTTGCAAAAGTTAGAATGAAAGCTAGTGGTGGTATTTGTTTGATTTAATGCATATCTCATAAAATAAAAGCTGCATAATGACATTTTCCTAGAAGTGTGAACTGGTTTGCTATTATGAAGCTTTGTATCATTGAAAATCCCTTGAAAATGAATCAAAACAGAAAGAAAAAAAAGAGAAAAGTCAAAAAGTGGCAAAGAAACAAACAATAAAGCTAGACACCAATAGCTTGGACCCTAGGACACATGCTTGTGATATTTTTGTACTAGGATATGCTTGGACAAGTAAGTTATGAGGAGTATTTCAAAGGCTGCTGCAACATTTGCCACCAAGCCTTCAATGAATAATAAGCTCTTTAAGCAAAATAAGGATAGAAAAATGAGCAAGGGAACAAGCAAAAGTGAAGCATTATAGCAGCAACCATAGTGAACATTTGAGGAAACATATCTTTTGTAACAACACTTAATAAATGAGCTATCATTGTCTGCATAAAACCCCATGAACCAAGTTCAACACTTTACTAATAAGGATATGCATACTTCTCTGTTTCATTCCATTTTCTCTTCTGTTTGATGCTTGCTTGGGGACAAGCAAGGTTTAAGTTTGGTGTTGTGATGATAAGTCATCATATGCTAGCTTTGCAAGCATTTTTCACTTGTTTTATTAGGTTTTATGCACTTTCTTGCATTGTAAGTAATTTGGAGTGGAATTGCATGGTTTTATTGAATCAATCAACCACCCTTTAATTGAGTCAAAATCATGAGGTTTAAACTAAAATTAATTGGTTTTTAAATGAATTTTAAACCCTGTGAATTTGGTGATACTTTGATTGGTTGTTTTGATTACTTGTAGGTGAAGAAAAGAAAAAAATAATGAAAGCGTGGCTCAACAATGAGAAAAGTCACAAAGCTATCTCAAATAGCTCAAATCTCTCCACAAGAGCTTTATTCAAGGACTAGAAAGCAAGGGAGCAAGGAAGCTTGGTTCTCCCACTTAACCGAGCGCAATAAAGCACCAAGGAAGCAAGAAAAATCAATTGAGCTCGATTAATGGCATTAACTTTTTCAGGCTCCTCTTCAAAGAAAAATAAAGTGAAAAACCAATGAGTGAAGGCTACAAGGTTCGAACCCATGAGCTGTGAGAATGAGGGAGCGCTACTCCAAAAAGAAATTAGCTAAAATGGGTTGGCAAGGGCTCGAACCATGGTGCTTGCACTCAAGGCATGCGCTAACTTTGTTTTCTTCACAAGAAAAATTGGTGCTGAATTGCCTCCACCAAGATTCGAACAAGGAGCCTCCCATCCAAGCAAGGAGTGCTCGGCTCTCCCCACTCACTGAGTGCAACACTTTGACACGGTCAGGGAGTGTGATGCGCCACTTGACACGGACCAGGAGGGGGCTGTGCGCACCAAAAATTTGAGGCCAAAGCAACATTGAAGCTCGGCTCTCCCCACTCACCGAGCACTCTACTGGGAGTGTCTCATGGGCCAAAACAAATCAACCAAAAATTCCATTTAAATTCAATTCTTCACTAAATTAGAAAGCCCACTCCAAATTCTAAAATCCAAAAATAGGAAGTGTATAAATAGAAGTTAGTTTGAGTTAGAGAGAACCTTTGGGATTTTTGCACTTTTACTTTTGCTTTTTGACATTTTTTCGGAGCTTTTGAGATTGGGAATTGGAGTAGAAAATTGAGTTCTCTTCTCCTCTGTTCTTACTTCTCCACTCTTCTTTCTTTGTTTTGAATCTTAGGTTGAGAATTGAAGAAATTCTGTTTCAATCTCACCTTGAGATCTCTCTTTTTTATTTTTCTGCATAATTCAAGGATTTGTGATTTGGATCTAAGTTTCTCTACCGATTTTCATTTTTACTTCTTCTGTAATTGTTCTTGGTTAGATCAAGGAAGGAACTGAGATCTAGACTTGTTTTTTAGTCTCTTGACCCCTTGGATCTTTATTCTCTTAGTGAGAGTCTGCAATTTAAGTTTGGTTTATTTGCTGTTTGCTTCTTCAAGAAATTTTACTCTTCTGTTTGAGATCTGTTTCAATTCAAGTCATCTTCTATTCTTCTGCTAATTCCGATTTACTGTCTTTTGTTTAAATTCTGCATTCCCAGCTCCCTGACCCCTTTATGATTCAAGCAATTTACATTTCTTGCACTCTAAGCTTCAGCTATTTATATTTCTTGTGATCTAAGTCACTGTCATTTACTTTACTTGTTCTTTAAGATTCAGCTCTTTAATTCTTCTGCACTTTAAATTCTTGTCAATTTCCCCTCTCCCTTTACATTTCATGCAATTTAGCTTCTGTCAGATACAAATCACTCAAATCAACTCTTGTCTACTTGACTAAATCAACCACTAAACTAAAAGTGCTCAATCCTTCAATCCCTGTGAGATCGACCTCACTCACGTGAGTTATTATTACTTGATGCGACCCGGTACACTTGCCGGTTAGATTTGTGTGTTGGGAATTCGTTTTCCAAAAATACACATCACAAGCAACCAAACAAGCAATCAAAGTCTCACCAAATTCACAAGGTCTTTGCATTGTTCATGAAATCAATTAATTCTAGCATAAAACCTATGATTTTGTGTAAAATAAATGATGTTTGGTTGATTTAACATAATCATGAAAATTCACTCCAATCACTTACTTATTGTGCAAGAAATTGCAAAAAACCTAATGAAACTAATGAAAAATTCTTGTAAAACTAGCATAAGATGACTTGTCATCACCTGTCTAGCATGCTCTTCTTTGCATGCACCAAGGACAGTGCAAATTTCTAAGTGTGGGGAGTTCGTCCGACCGACCTCCTTGGGTAACCACTTCCTTTTTCAACACCAATTCTTAATCTTCTTTGTTAGTTAGTTGTTGTATTGCATGATAGGTTGCATGTTAGTTAGAATTTATACATATTTACCCCTTCTTTTTATGTTACTACTTAGTTAGAGTGATGATTTCTTTTCCAAGAAAACTATTTTTGGGAACCCCACTGTTTCGAGGGTTACCTGAAACTATAGGTCGATCTCGGGCGAGATCTTCTGTACTGGTTGGAGCTATCATGTCCGACTTGTTGAACAGAGTGATGGTGCTGATCCTTCGTCACCGGAGGGTGGTGGTACCTGTAAGGGACTCCAATGCTTAAGTTAGCAAGGGTATTAAGAAGGTTTTTTTGTAGGATCAGAGAGTGAGTTATACCTGGGTGCTCCAGTGTATTTATAATGGTGTAGAGAGACCTTTCTTAGATAAGATAAGTTAGTTTATCTTATCTTTATCTTTGAGCAAGGTCATCTTATCTTTAAGGAAACCGCCTTTATCTCTATAGGCTTGAGCTGCCCTTGGATTTGGGTCATGTTCCTCTGTTTGGGCCCTTTACTAGGCTTTCCTGGTAGTTTGGCCAAGCTCTTTGAGAAGATGTCGGATTATCCTAACCTGAAGAGGTCAGTCGCTTTGCCGGTAGAACTTCCCGGGTTAGACAGCTCGACCTAGGGTATGAACAGCGCCCCTGCTCGAGCTCGGTTTTTGAGGTCGAGTCTTGAGTCTTAGGACTTCGATCCTTCTCTGGTGAAGCCGAACTCGAGCATTTTGTCGATTTCTTCCTGGTAGAGTTCTCCTTTGAATGCGGAACGTTTGCTTTCTTTCAAAGCGCGCATTTTTAGCGCTTTTGGCTGTGTGAACAAGCGAGGGTTTAATCCCCTCATTAATTGTTTTTTAATTGCGTCGTTTCTCTTTAGTCTTTCCCTTTTCAATTTTGAGTCTTCAGAGAAAATGGTCTCTCTTCTCTGTAACTTCCCTTTTCTTTCTCTCTTTCTGTTCTTGCTTGAAGTTTTCAGTTTTTTGTTTTTCTTTCTATGACGCTGCTTCGGTAATTTGTTCTGTGCTTTCCTTTGTTTGTGAAAGAGCGACTTTCGGACTTCATTTCCTCCTTTCAATTTTGTTGAAGCTTTCGGTTTTTCCAGGTTGGTTCTTTTTTTCCGCTTTTTTACTTCCTTCATCATTTCGCATCCTTTTTGAGAAAGTCTCGATCTTTTACGTTTAAAAAGTTTGAATCTTCTTTTGCTTGCTTGTGTCTGATTATTTCTGCAATGTGCGCTATTTTAGGGCTTCCTTAATTTGCCTGATCTTTTGCCGTTTTATTTATAGTTGTTGCCCTTAGGGCTTTGAGTTTTTGTTATTGCTTCTGATTGTGCCTTCTGGTTTCAAACAAATTTTGCTTGATTCTGAGGAAGATTGCATTTGTGATCATTTTCTATTTGGAATGCTTTGATGCTTGACAATTCCACTTGCCGATAGACTATTGGGTAAATGATGACATTTTTATGATCTTGAAATGTTGTGGTTTGAATGAGGGTTTTTTCTGTTTGAGAGATGCCAGGATGTAGACTTGAAATTTTTTCTGCCTCCTCATAACTTTGCTGCCTCCAAAGGATGCCCTTGGACCTTTTGGCATAAGTTTCGGGGTTTCCGTTTGTTTGATATGCCTGACTTATCTTTTGCATGTTTCTATTGTTGAGTTGTATCCCTTTATGGCCGAGCTGCTCTTCGCTGTCTTGCCTGAGATGTTGGATTAGTACTTCGAGTAGTTTTAGCAATCCATCTTTTCTTTGATTGTAGGACTAGTTGGCCATGTCTTCTCGTAAAAATATTATAGAGATGTCTTCTAAAGTTCCTGAGGGGATGTCTGACTGGTTAGACTCCATTGTCTTAATGTGTGTTTCGGTGGTGAATGCTGAGTTTTGTGTAGAGCTGAGAAAACATCATAGGGTTTGTGGTAGCACTGCCCAAGAGAGGGATTATGAGCTTGTAGCGCCTGATTCTGACGAGAGGGTTTGCTTTTCGACTTCAGTCAAGGGGGAGCGTCCTTTTTTTTAGGCCTATGAATATTTCTTCAGCCAATTGAACATTACTTTTCCTTTTAATGCTTTTGAGACTGATTTGTTGTGGTCATGTAACGTTGCCCCGTCCCAGCTTCATCCGAATTCTTGGGGCTTTGTCAAGATTTTTTAGTTGCTTTGTTATGAATTAGGCATCAATCCTTCTCAAACTCTCTTTTTTTATCTCTTCGTTTCGGCCAAGCCTAGGGCTTTTTCCAAAAAGAAAGCTTCTTGGGTTTCTTTTAGATCTGCTCAGGGCATAAAGTTTTTGCCATGTATGATGAATCCTTAAGGTTCGGGCTATTGAGTGGCCCGGCCCTTTTGGATTTTAAGAACTATTTCTTTAAGGTTCGGGCTGTTGAGGGGCCCCCCTTTTTTCTTGATGAAAATGATAAGCCTGCTTTTCCTCTGGAATGGCAAAAGGATGTGACAGTGTCTCGTTATACCTGGGAGATGCTTGGCAAGGTTGAGCGGGCTTTTGTGATTGTTCTAGAGGACATACGGGGGAACCCCCCCATTTCGATACCAAAAAGTTTCTGGGGGACCCGTCCCTGGTCTGAACTGTGTTGGGTACAGTCTGACTTGTTTTTTATCCTTTATTTCTTTAGCCTTGCTTCCTCTTATTCTGCGATTGTAATGTTATACTATGGTTAATTCTGTATTTCAGAGATGTCAAAAAATAATAACTCCATGAAGGCCTTCAAAAAGGCAAGGAAGGATGCTTGATGAGCGGATAATTTGTACGCTTTTTGGCATTGTTTTTAGTATGTTTTTAGTATGATCTAGTTAGTTTTTAGTATATTTTTATTAGTTTTTAGTTAAAATTCACTTTTTCTGGACTTTACTATGAGTTTGTGTGTTTTTCTGTGATTTCAGGTATTTTCTGGTTGAAATTGAGGGACCTGAGCAAAAATCTGATTCAGAGACTAAAAAGGACTGCAGATGCTGTTGGATTCTGACCTCCCTGCACTCGAAGTGGATTTTCTGGAGCTACAGAAGCCCAATTGGCGCGCTCTCAACGGCGTTGGAAAGTAGACATCCTGGGCTTTCTAGCAATATATGATAGTCCATACTTTGCCCAAGATTTGATGGCCCAAACCGGCGTACAAAGTCACCCTTAGAAATCCCAGCGTTAAACGCCGGAACTGGCACCAAAATGGGAGTTAAACGCCCAAACTGGCATAAAAGCTGGCGTTTAACTCCAAGAAGAGTCTCTACACGAAAATGCTTCAATGCTCAGCCCAAGCACACACCAAGTGGGCCCGGAAGTGGATTTTTATGTCTTTTACTCATCTCTGTACACCCTAGGCTACTAGTTTTCTATAAGTAGGACCTTTTACTATTGTATTGAGACATCTGGGTAGCTATCTTCATTTTTATGCTATCTTAGATCACTGGGAGGCTGGCCATTCGGCCATGCCTAGACCTTGTTCTTATGTATTTTCAACGGTGGAGTTTCTACACACCATAGATTAAGGTGTGGAGCTCTGCTGTACCTCGAGTATTAATGCAATTACTATTGTTCTTCCATTCAATTCCGCTTGTTCTTGTTCTAAGATATCACTTGTTCTTCAACTTGATGAATGTGATGATCCGTGACACTCATCATCATTCTCACCTATGAACGTGTGACTGACAACCACCTCCGTTCTACCTTCGATTGGGTGAATATCTCTTGGATTCCTGATTGCACGATGCATGGTTGATCGCCTGACAACCGAGTGCTCGTCTGACAAACGAGCCAACCATTCCGTGAGATCAGAGTCTTCGTGGTATAGGCTAGAACTGATGGCGGCATTCAAGAGAATCCGGAAGGTCTAACCTTGTCTGTGGTATTCTGAGTAGGATTCAAGGATTGAATGACTGTGACGTGCTTCAAACTCCTAGCAGGCGGGGCGTTAGTGATAGACGCAAAAGAATCGATGGATTCTATTCCGGCCTGACCGAGAACCGACAGATGATTACCCATGCTGTGACAGAGCATAGGCAGCGTTTTCACTGAGAGGATGGGAGGTAGCCACTGACAACGGTGAAACCCTACATAAGCTTGCCATGGAAAGGAGTAAGAAGGATTGGATGAAGACAGTAGGAAAGCAGAGAGACGGAAGGGAAGGCATCTTCATGCGCTTATCTGAAGTTCCTACCAATGAATTACATAAGTACCTCTATCTTTATCTTTATGTTTATTTCGTTCATCACCATATCATTTGAGTTTGCCTGACTAAGATTTACAAGATGACCATAGCTTGCTTCATACTAACAATCTCTGTGGGATCGACCCTTACTCGCGTAAGGTTTATTACTTGGACGACCCAGTACACTTGCTGGTTAGTTGTGCGAAGTTGTGTTTATGCCATGGTATTGAACACCAAGTTTTTGGATTCATTACCGGGGATTATTTGAGTTGTGAAAAGTATTGATCACAATTTCGTGCACCAAGTTTTTGGCGCCGTTGCCGGGGATTGTTCAGTTTGGACAACTGACGGTTTATCTTGTTGCTTAGATTAGGTATTTATTTTTTTTTTCGAAATTCTTGAAGATGAATTCTAGAGTTTCATGATGATTTGTTGAAGTCTGGCTGGCTGAGAAGCCATGTCTAATCTCATTGGACCGAGGTTTCAACTTATCATCACAAGAGCTTGTTGATCGTTATCAATCTTGCTTTTGGAGCAGTGATCTGCTAAGGCTTGGCTGGCCATTGGCCATGTCTAGTGTTTTGGACCGAAGCTTTCTTTGAGAGCTTGGCTGGCTGTGAAGCCATGTCTAATTCCTGGACCGGAGTCTTAGACTAGCATTGCACTGATTCCTGGAATTCTCATTAAGAACTTTGATGCCTTTTTCCACTTAATTTTCGAAAAACACAAAAAAATCAAAAAAATCATAAAATCCAAAAATTTCTTGTTTGAGTCTAGTGTCTCATCTTAAGTTTGGTGTCTTGCATGCATTGTTATTTGATTCTTGTTGCATTTTGACTTTTCCTTATTATTAAAAATCCAAAAATATTTTAATTTGTGTCTTCTCAAGTCAATTATACAGAGAATTGAAGATTCAGAACATACAGCAGAGGAATTATACAGAAAAAGCTGGGCGTTCAAAACGCCCAGTGAAGAAGGACAGACTGGCGTTTAAACGCCAGCCAGGGTACCTGGTTGGGCGTTTAACGCCCAAAAGGGTATAGTTTTGGGCGTTAAACACCAGAATGTGCACCATTCTGGGCGTTTAACGCCAGGATGGCACAAGGGGGAAGATTCTGTTTTTCAATGCAATTTTTTTCAGTTTTCAAAGTTTTTCAAAATCAAATCTTTTTTAAATCATATCTTATCAATCATGTGTTTTCAAAATCAATTTCTTCCAATTTTCAAAGATACTTGCTATCAATTAATGATTTGATTCAACATTTCAAGTATGTTGCCTTTTCTGTTGAGAAAGGTTTAATGTTTGAATCATATCTTTTCTTGTTAGTCAAGTTTCTAATTTTCAAAATCAAATCTTTTCAAATGTTTTTCAAATCATATCTTCTCAATCACATCTTTTTAAAAACTAATCATATCTTCTTAACCACATTTTTTTCAAAATAAGTTTTCAATCAAATCTTTTTGATTTCTAATTTCAAAATCTTTTTCAAAAGTCACTTGATTTCTTTTCCATTTCCATTTTTTCGAAAATTAAGTAATGTTTTTCAAAAATGTTTTCAAATTTTTTACTTAATTTTCGAAAATCACTTCCCTTCTTCCCACATCCTTCTATTGATGGACTAACACTGTCCCTTAATGCAAAAATTCGAACTCCATCTTCTTTGATAAGTTCGAATTTTCTACTTCTGTCTTCTACTCTTCTTTCCCTCTGACACTTCAAGGAATCTCTATACTGTGACATAGAGGATTCCACATTTCTTGTTATATTCTCTTTCTTATGAGCAGGAGCAAAGACAAAAGCATTCTTGTTGAGGCAGACCCTGAACCTGAAAGGACCTTGAAGAGAAAGCTAAGAGAAGCCAAAGCACAACTCTCTTTAGAGGACCTGACCGAATTCTTCAAAGAAGAAGAACCTATGGCAGCCGAGAACAACAATGCCAACAATGCAAGGAAGGTGCTGGGTGACTTTACTGCACCTACTCCCGATTTCTATGGGAGAAGCATCTCTATCCCTGCCATTGGAGCAAACAACTTTGAGCTTAAGCCTCAATTAGTTTCTCTAATGCAACAGAATTGCAAGTTCCATGGACTTCCGTTGGAAGATCCTCATCAGTTTTTAGCTGAGTTCTTGCAAATCTGTGACACTGTCAAGACTAATGGGGTTGACCCTGAGGTCTACAGACTTATGCTATTCCCTTTTGCTGTAAGAGACAGAGCTAGGACATGGTTGGACTCTCAACCTAAAGAAAGCCTGGACTCTTGGGAAAAGCTAGTCAATGCCTTCTTGGCAAAGTTCTTTCCACCTCAAAAATTGAGTAAGCTTAGAGTGGAAGTCCAAACCTTCAGACAGAAGGAAGGAGAATCCCTCTATGAAGCTTGGGAAAGATACAAATAATTAATCAGAAAGTGTCCTTCTGATATGCTTTCTGAATGGAGCATCATAGGTATTTTCTATGATGGTCTCTCTGAACTATCCCAGATGTCTTTGGATAGCTCTGCTGGAGGATCTCTTCATTTGAAGAAGACGCCTACTGAAGCTCAAGAACTGATTGAAATGGTTGCAAATAACCAATTCATGTATACTTCTGAAAGGAATCCTGTGAACAATGGGACTAGTCAGAAGAAAGGAGTTCTTGAGATTGACACTCTGAATGCCATATTGGCTCAGAACAAAATATTGACTCAACAAGTCAATATGATTTCTCAAAGTCTGTCTGGAATGCAAAATGCACCAAGCAGTACTAAGGAAGCTTCATCTGAGGAAGAAGCTTATGATCCTGAGAACCCTTCAAGGGAAGAGGTGAATTACATGGGAGAACCCTATGGAAACACCTATAATCCTTCATGGAGAAATCAACCAAATTTTTCATGGAAGGATCAACAGAGACCCCAACAAGGTTTCAACAACAATAATGGTGGAAGAAATAGGTTTAGCAATAGCAAGCCTTTTCCATCATCTTCTCAGCAACAGACAGAGAGTTCTAAGCAGAATAACTCTGACTTAGCAACCATGGTCTCTGATCTGATCAAAACCACTCAAAGTTTCATGACTGAAACAAGATCCTCCATTAGAAATTTGGAGGCACAAGTGGGTCAGCTGAGCAAGAAAATTACTGAACTCCCTCCTAGTACTCTCCCAAGCAATACAGAAGAAAATCCAAAAGGAGAGTGCAAGGCCATTAACATGGCCGAAATTTGGGAGGAAGGAGAGGCAGTGAACGCCACTGAGGAAGGTCTCACTGGGCGTCCACTGGCCTCCAATGAGTTCCCCAATGAGGAACGATGGGAATCTGAGGCTCAAACTGAGACCATAGAGATTCCATTGGACTTACTTCTGCCATTCATGAGCTCTGATGAGTATTCTTTCTCTGAAGAGGATGAGTATGTCACTGAAGAGCAAGTTGTTAAATACCTTGGAGCAATCATGAAGCTAAATGACAAGTTATTTGGAAATGAGACTTGGGAGGATGAATCCCCTTTGCTCACCAAAGAACTGGATGACTTGTCTAGGCAGAAAATGCCTCAAAAGAGACAGGATCCTGGGAAGTTTTCAATACCCTGTACCATAGGCACCATGACCTTCAAGAAGGCCTTGTGTGACTTAGGGTCAAGTGTAAACCTCATGCCTCTCTCTGTAATGGAGAAGTTAGGGATCTCTGAGGTGCAAGCTGCAAAAATCTCACTAGAGATGGCAGACAATTCGAGAAAACAAGCCCATGGACTTGTAGAGGATGTTCTGGTTAAAGTTGAAGACCATTACATCCCTACTGATTTCATAGTCCTAGAGACTGGGAAGTGCATGGATGAATCCATCATCCTTGACAGACCCTTCCTAGCCACAGCAAAGGCTGTGATTGATGTTGATAGAGGAGAGTTGATCATTCAAGTGAATGAAGAATCCTTGGTGTTTAAGGCCCAAGGATGTCCCTCTGTCACCATGGAGAAGAAGCATGAAGAGCTTCTCTCAAATCAGAGCCAAACAGAGCCCCCACAGTCAAACTCTAAGTTTGGTGTTGGGAGGCCACAACCAAACTCTAAGTTTGGTGTTGAACCCCCACATTCAAACTCTAAGTTTGGTGTTGGGAGGTTCCAACATGGCTCTGAGCATTCCTGAGGCTCCATGAGAGTCCTCTGTCAAGCTACTGACATTAAAGAAGCGCTTGTTGGGAGGCAACCCAATGTTACATTTTATCTATTTTCTTTTGTTATTTTATCTTTTTTGTAGGTTGATGATCATGAGAAGTCACAAAATCAAAGAAAAAAGCAAAAACAGAATGAAAAATAGGAAGAAAAATAGCACACCCTGGAGGACGCACCTACTGGCGTTTAAACGCCAGTGAGGTTAGCTGTTGGGCGTTTAACGCCCAGTCTGGCACCATTCTGGGCGTTTAACGCCAGAAAGGGGCACCAGACTGGCGTTAAACGCCAGAAAGGGGCAAGAAGCTGGCGTTAAACGCCAGAAATGGGCACCAGCCCGGCGTTTAACGCCAGAAATGGCACAAAACGTGATTTTGCTTGCCATTTGGTGCAGGGATGACTTTTCCTTGACACCTCAGGATCTGTGGACCCCACAGGATCCCCACCTACCCTACCACTCTCTCTCTTCTTCACCCATTCACCAATCACCTCAACACCTCTTCCCCAAAAACCCCTCACCTATCAAATCCCATCTTTCTCTTCACCACTCACATCCATCCTTCATAAAACCCCACCTACCTCACCATTCAAATTCAAACCACTTTCCCACCCAAACCCACCCTCAAGTGACCGAAACCTACCCTTTGCCTCTCCTATATAAACCCTCCTTCACTCCTTCATTTTCACACAACATACACACCACTTCTCCCCTTCTTGACCGAAAACAAAAGCCATTCCCTTTCCCCTCATTTCTTCTTCTTCTACTCTCTTCTTTCTTTTTTTGCTCGAGGACGAGCAAACATTTTAAGTTTGGTGTGGTAAAAGCATTGCTTTTTGTTTTTCCATAACCATTTATGGCATCCAAGGCCGGAGAAACCTCTAGAAAGAGGAAAGGGAAGGCAAAAGCTTCTACCTCCGAGTCATGGGAGATGGAGAGATTCATCTCAAGGGTGCATCAAGACCACTTCTATGAAGTTGTGGCCTTGAAGAAGGTGATCCCTGAGGTCCCTTTTTCACTCAAAAAGGGTGAATATCCAGAGATCCGACATGAGATCCGAAGAAGGGGTTGGGAAGTTCTTACCAACCCCATTCAACAAGTCAGAATCTTGATGGTTCAAGAGTTCTATGCCAATGCATGGATCACCAAGAACCATGATCAAAGTGTGAACCTGAATCCAAAGAATTATCTTACTATGGTTCGGGGGAAATACTTGGATTTTAGTCCGGAAAGTGTGAGGGTGGCGTTCAACTTGCCTATGATGCAAGGAGATGAACATCCGTACACTAGAAGGGTCAACTTTGATCAAAGGTTGGACCAAGTCCTCACAATCATATGTGAAGAGGGCGCCCAATGGAAGAGAGATTCAAGAGGAAAGCCGGTTCAATTGAGAAGGCATGACCTCAAACCCGTGGCTAGAGGATGGTTAGAGTTTATACAACGCTCAATCATTCCCACTAGCAACCGGTCCGAAGTTACCATAGACCGGGCTATCATGATTCATAGCATCATGATTGGAGAAGAAATAGAAGTTCATGAGGTTATAGCTCAAGAGCTTTATAAGGTGGCGGACAAGTCCTCTACCTTGGCAAGGTTAGCCTTTCCTCATCTCATTTGTCACCTCTGTTATTCAATTGGGGTTGACATAGAGGGAGACATCCCTATTGATGAGGACAAGCCCATCACTAAGAAGAGGATGGAGCACACAAGAGACCCCACTCATCATGAGATCCCTGAGATGCCTCAAGGGATGCACTTTCCTCCACAAAATTATTGGGAGCAACTAAACACCTCCCTAGGAGAATTAAGTTCCAACATGGGACAACTAAGGGTGGAGCACCAAGAACACTCCATCATCCTCCATGAAATTAGAGAAGATCAAAGAATCATGAGAGAGGAGCAACAAAGACAAGGAAGAGACATTGAGGAGCTCAAGCACTCCATAGGATCTTCAAGAGGAAGAAAGAGCCGCCATCACTAAGGTGGACCCGTTCCTTGATTTCCTTGTTCTTTATTCTTCTGTTTTTTGAATTTTATGCTTATGTTTATCTATGTTTGTGTCTTGTGATCATTAGTGTCTTAGTGTCTATGCTTTAAAGTTATGAATATCCTATGAATCCATCACCTCTCTTAATAAAAATGTGCTTAATTGAAAAAGAAAAAGAATTGCATGAATTTTGAATTTTATAACAGTTTAATTATTTTGATGTGGTGGCAATATTTTTGTTTTCTGAATGTATGCTTAAACAGTGCATATGTATCTTGAATTTGTGGTTCATGAATGTTGGCTCTTGAAAGAATGATGAAAAAGGAGACATGTTACTGAGGATCTGAAAAATCATTACAATGATTCTTGAAGCAAGAAAAAGCAAAAAAAAAAATCGAAAAAAAAATCGAAAAAAAAGAAAAAAGAGAAAACGAAAAAAAAGAGAGAAAAGAAAGAAATAAAGTTGTGATCCAAGGCAAAAAGAGTGTGCTTAAGAACCCTGGACACCTCTAATTGGGGACTCTAGCAAAGCTGAGTCACAATCTGAAAAGGTTCACCCAATTATGTGTCTGTGGCATGTATGTATCCGGTGGTAATACTGGAAGACAGAGTGCTTTGGGCCACAGCCAAGACTCAATAAGTAGCTTTGTTCAAGAATCATCATACTCTACTAGGAGAATCAATAACACTATCTGGATTCTAAGTTCCTAAAGAAGCCAATCATTCTGAATTTCAAAGGATAGAGTGAGATGCCAAAACTATTCAGAGGCAAAAAGCTAAAAGCCCCGCTCATCTAATTAATACTGATCTTCATAGATGTTTTTGGAATTCATTGCATATTCTCTTCTTTTTATCTTAGTTGATTTTCAGTTGCTTGAGGACAAGCAACAATTTAAGTTTGGTGTTGTGATGAGCGGATAATTTGTACGCTTTTTGGCATTGTTTTTAGTATGATCTAGTTAGTTTTTAGTATATTTTTATTAGTTTTTAGTTAAAATTCACTTTTTCTGGACTTTACTATGAGTTTGTGTGTTTTTCTGTGATTTCAGGTATTTTCTGGCTGAAATTGAGGGACCTGAGCAAAAATCTGATTCAGAGACTAAAAAGGACTGCAGATGCTGTTGGATTCTGACCTCCCTGCACTCGAAGTGGATTTTCTGGAGCTACAGAAGCCCAATTGGCGCGCTCTTAACGGCGTTGGAAAGTAGACATCCTGGGCTTTCCAGCAATATATGATGGTCCATACTTTGCTCAAGATTTGATGGCCCAAACCGGGGTACAAAATCACCCTCAGAAATCCCAGCGTTAAACGCCGGAACTGGCACCAAAATGGGAGTTAAACGCCCAAACTGGCATAAAAGCTGGCGTTTAACTCCAAGAAGAGTCTCTACACGAAAATGCTTCAATGCTCAGCCCAAGCACACACCAAGTGGGCCCAGAAGTGGATTTTTATGTCTTTTACTCATCTCTGTACACCCTAGGCTACTAGTTTTCTATAAGTAGGACCTTTTACTATTGTATTGAGACATCTGGGTAGCTATCTTCATTTTTATGCTATCTTAGATCACTGGGAGGCTGGCCATTCGGCCATGCCTAGACCTTGTTCTTATGTATTTTCAACGGTGGAGTTTCTACACACCATAGATTAAGGTGTGGAGCTCTGCTGTACCTCGAGTATTAATGCAATTACTATTGTTCTTCCATTCAATTCCGCTTGTTCTTGTTCTAAGATATCACTTGTTCTTCAACTTGATGAATGTGATGATTCGTGACACTCATCATCATTCTCACCTATGAACGTGTGACTGACAACCACCTCCGTTCTACCTTCGATTGGGTGAATATCTCTTGGATTCCTGATTGCACGATGCATGGTTGATCGCCTGACAACCGAGTGCTCGTCTGACAAACGAGCCAACCATTCCGTGAGATCAGAGTCTTCGTGGTATAGGCTAGAACTGATGGCGGCATTCAAGAGAATCCGGAAGGTCTAACCTTGTCTGTGGTATTCTGAGTAGGATTCAAGGATTGAATGACTGTGACGTGCTTCAAACTCCTAGCAGTCGGGGCGTTAGTGACAGACGCAAAAGAATCGATGGATTCTATTCCGGCCTGACCGAGAACCGACAGATGATTACCCATGCTGTGACAGAGCATAGGCAGCGTTTTCACTGAGAGGATGGGAGGTAGCCACTGACAACGGTGAAACCCTACATAAGCTTGCCATGGAAAGGAGTAAGAAGGATTGGATGAAGACAGTAGGAAAGCAGAGAGACGGAAGGGAAGGCATCTTCATGCGCTTATCTGAAGTTCCTACCAATGAATTACATAAGTACCTCTATCTTTATCTTTATGTTTATTTCGTTCATCACCATATCATTTGAGTTTGCCTGACTAAGATTTACAAGATGACCATAGCTTGCTTCATACTAACAATCTCTGTGGGATCGACCCTTACTCGCGTAAGGTTTATTACTTGGACGACCCAGTACACTTGCTGGTTAGTTGTGCGAAGTTGTGTTTATGCCATGGTATTGAACACCAAGTTTTTGGATTCATTACCGGGGATTATTTGAGTTGTGAAAAGTATTGATCACAATTTCATGCACCAATGCTGCTGCTCAAAACATATTGGCCAAGGCGGCAGGAGAGGGGTCTTCTCAAGTTCAGGTGAAGCCGCCCAGGCCGAGTTCACCCGGGCCAAGGAGGGTGATCCCTACTCCCCGGGTTTATCTGGCTGACCTTCCACAAACTTTGGCTGCTGCTTCTGGCGCTCCTCCTCCTAAAAAGCAAAAAATATCTGAGCCCTTTAACCTTGATGCCCCTAATTTTGATGATGTTGAGTTTGTTGATCAGCAAATTACCCCCTATGGAGGTCTTTCAATGGATGATGTGTCCATTCTTCATCACTTGGAGTTCATAAATAAAAGTAGTGTGAAGATGGCTCATATGGGTGCGGCTCTTTTTCGAACTGCTCAGGGTATCCCAGTTCATACTACCAAATCTTTCATGATGGAGGCTAAGTCGGAGTTTGATAGGATAAAAGGTTTGAAGGAGGAGCTGGAGGTAAAGTTGGCACAGGTGGAGAAAGAATTAGAGGGTGAAAAGGTTAGTTTTGTGGCTTTGGCGGCTTCTGTGAAGTTGGCCGAAGACACTGCACTGAAGCACAAGGAGAGCTATGTTTCGGCTTACAGAGAGGTGGTGTGTCTCTGTGGTGAATTGGAAACTGCCCGGGATGATTATGCCAACTCTAGGGTCACCTCGTGGGCAGCGTGACTACTGCTTATGATAACTTAAAGGAGCAGGTACGGGTTCTTGCACCCGAGCTCGACCTTACCCTTTTTAGTCTTGACAATGTTGTGAGGGACGATAAGATTGTTCCTGATGACCCTGATGATGATGATGCTGATCCTCCTCCTGCGTCTGCCACCAAGGCTTCTGTCGTGCCGACTTCTTTAGCTCCTGCAGCCAGAATTGAGTCAGAACCTGACTGTCAGATCTTGAACCAAGAGGATGGGACTATAGATGTTGTGTCTCTACAAACTCGCCCTCCTCCACCCCATGTTGATGCTGCTACTGGGAAGCCTCTGGATCCTCTTTAGTTATTCTTGGTATTGTGTATAGTTAGCCCGACTTGTGGGCTTTTGAACTTTTGCTTTTGTAAATGGTATTTTGTTGGCTGTTGACACTTTCTTAGTTGCTTGTTTAGCAACTTTATCTTGAAAAACAAAGTGGTTTCCAGGCTTTTTGGGCTGACCTTTGGTGGCCTCTGATGCTTGCTACTATTATAACTCTGTGTTTTTATACCATGTCCGTCTGCACTCGTTTTGGTACCTTTGTAGGCTTTGGAGTGTTGGAATTTTGTCCGACCTGATTGGCTTGATTCCTTGGCCTGATATTATTTTCAGCAATTTATTTTGTTCGAACTTTGTTCAGGTCTTTGTAAGGAATTATGTTGTGGTTGCCAATTTTGTCAGGTCGATTTTTTCTACCAGTTGCTATTTGTAATCCTCTTTTTTAAACCTCATTTAGGTCTCTTTCAAGGGTTACTTTGTAACTTTGTGTTTTGGGTTGACTTTGTCATGTCGGGCCCTTCCAAGTTATTTTTGTAATCCTCTTTCTTGGACCTTGTTCAGGTCACTTTCAGGGATTACTTTTATAACTTCTTTGTGGGGGTCCGACATCATCATGTCGGGGTCTTCTAAGTTATTTTTGTAATCCTCTTTCTTGGACCTTGTTCAGGTCTCTTTCAGGGATTACTTTTATAACTTCTTTATGGGGGTCCGACTTCATCATGTCGGGCTCTTCTAAGTTATTTTTGTAATCCTCTTTCTTGGACCTTGTTCAGGTCTCTTTCAGGGATTACTTTTATAACTTCTTTGTGGGGGTCCGACTTTATCATGTCGGGCTCTTCTAAGTTATTTTTGTAATCCTCTTTCTTGGACCTTATTCAGGTCTCTTTCAGGGATTACTTTTATAACTTCTTTCTGTTGGTCCCACTTCACCATGTCCGGCTCTTCTAAGTTATTTTTGTAATCCTCTTTCTTGGACCTTGTCCAAGTCTTTTTTAGGGATTACTTTTATAACTTCTTTGGGGAGTCTGACTTCATCATGTCGGTCTCTTATAAGTTATAGTAATCCTCGTTTATAGGGCTGGCCAGACCTCCTTCCAGGGCTTTACATATAACTTCAGTTTTTGCGACTGGTCCGACTTCTTTATGTCGGTCAGCCTTTAAGTTATTTTTTTAGCAATCCATTTTATTAGGACCTCGTCAGGTCCTTTCTATGGATCACTTTCTATAACTTCTTGCATTATTCTGTTTTCATTTTTGCCGATTTTGTAGAGACTGGGTTAACCCTTGTTTGGTCAACCTTTTAATGAATTTGGTTTTCATCTTTGGTCTTTATCGTGATCGCATATTAAATTTAATTTTCACTTTCTGCCGATCTGTAGCTTTATAATTAGACGATGAACATTTCAGATTAATGCGGCTTGAACATTTGTAGAAGACCTAAATAGATTTTATTCAAAAGAAAATGCAAATATATACATGCGGGAGGTTTATCCTCTAAGTCAGGTGATTTATAGGTCTTGTCTTGGCGCCTCGTTAAAAAACCTTTTCAGGAAAAAGAGTGCGCTTTATCCCAAGATCCTTTATCATCCCTAGCTATACTACCTTCTTAGGTTGCACGCGTGCCATGACCTAGGAAGCTCTCGCCCATCGAGTTCGGACAGTCTGTAGTAGCCCTTTCCAAGTTCTTCTATGACCCGGAAGGGTGCTTTCCAGTTTGCTGCCAGCTTTCCTTCTCCAGGTCGGGCTGTTCCGATATCATTTCGGATTAGGATAAGGTCGTTCTCATCAAAGACTCACTGTACTACCTTTTGATTGTATCTCGCAGCCATTCGTCCTTTCAATGCTTCTTCCCTAATCCGAGCTCTTTCTTGGACTTCCGGAAGCAGGTCGAGTTCTTCCCTTTGAAGTTGGGAATTGGCTTCTTCACTATAGTAAATTACTCTAGGCAACCTTTCTTCAATCTCTACCGGGATCATTGCCTCCATTTTGTACGCTAATCGGATGGGTGATTCCTTTGTGGTGGAATGTGGCGTTGTTCGATATACCCATAGGACTTGTGGGAGTTCCTCGGCCCAGGCTCCCTTTGCATCCTGTAATCTTCATTTTAGCCCAGCCAATATGATTTTGTTGGCAGCTTCGGCTTGTCCATTGGCTTGGGGATGTTCTACGGAAGTGAACTATAGTTTTATATTCAAGTCGGCCGCTAGCTTTCTGAAGCATGCATCTGTAAACTGGGTACCATTGTCTGTGGTGATGGAGTATGGAACCCCGAACCTCGTGACAATGTTCCTATATAGGAATTTTCGACTTCTTTGAGCAGTGGCATTAGCTAAGGGTTCTGCCTCGATCCACTTTATGAAATAGTCTATTCCCACTATGAGGAATTTGACTTGTCCCGATCCCTGAGGGGAGGGTCCGAGGAGGTCAAGTCCCCATTTTGTGAATGGCCAAGGTAAGGTTACGCTGATGAGCTCCTCTGGTGGGGTGATGTGAAAGTTGGCATGTTTCTGACATGATGGACATGTCTTTACGAACTCTGTGGCTTCTTTTTGTAGAGTTGGCCAATAAAACCCTGCGCGGAGTACTTTCTTGGTAAGTGTCTGTGCTCCTAGGTGATTGCCACAAATGCCACTGTGTACTTCTTCTAGGACTTCCTTTGTATTAGAAGTCGGTATGCATTTAACAATGGTATTGAAATCCCTCTTTTGTATATAGTATTGTTTAAGATAGTGTAGTATTGTGCCTCCCGTTTCAACCTCTTTGCCTCCTTTTCTTCTGTGGGGAATGCTTCTGTTTTGAGATAGTTAATTATGGGAGCTATCCATCCTTGATCCTGACATGTTATAGTCAGGATTTTTTCTTCTTCAGAGATTGATGGATTTTGTAGAATTTCTTGGATGAGGCTTCTATTGTTGCCCTCCTGGTTTGGTGCTGGCTAGTTTTGAGAGTGCGTCAGCTCGGGCATTCTGTTCTCGGGGTATGTGATGGATCTCATATTCTCCGAGTTGTTCGAGCTGTTCCATGGTTTTGTCCAAGTATTTTTTCATAGTGGGTCTTTGGCTTGATAGCTTCCTGCTATTTGCGAAGTGACTACTTGTGAGTCGCTGAAGATGATAAGCTTTTGAGCTCCAACCTCCCTAACCAGCTTCAAACCAGCTAACAGTGCCTCATATTCCGCTTGGTTGTTTGAGGTAGGGAACCCGAATTTGAGGGAGAGTTTGATTTGGGATCCTTGGTCACTTTCAATTATTACACCTGCGCCGCTTCTAGCTTTATTTGAGGATCTGTCAATGTAGAAATTCCATTTTGTGCGGATTTTCGGTGTATCTGTAAATTCTACAACGAAGTCGGCCAGGTATTGTGGTTTGATGGTTGTCCGAGCTTCGTATTGGAGGTCGAACTCGGACAACTCGACTGCCTATTACAAGATTCTTCCTGCCAGGTCGGTTTTCTGTAAGATCTCTTTTATGGGCTGGTTGGTCCAAACTCTGATGGTGTGGGCTTGGAAGTATGAACAAAGTCATCGAGATGTTAGTATGAGAGCGTAGGCGAACTTCTCTATTTTTTGGTAGTTCAACTCGGCTCCCTGTAGTGCTTTACTAATGAAGTATACGGGTTGCTACCCGTTGTCGTCTTCTCGGACTACGGCTGAGGCTATTGCCCGACATCCTACTGCGAGGTACAATATGAGTGGTTCTCCTTCCCGTGGCCGAGTTAGGATAGGTGGCTGTCCCAGGAACATTTTGAAATCTTGGAAGGCCTGCTCGTACTCCGTTGTCCATTCAAACTTCTTTCCCTTCCTTAGAGTAGCGTAGAAGGGAAGAGATCTTATTGCTGATCCAGCTAGAAATCTGGATAAGGCTGCTAACCTCCCATTGAGTCGTTGTACCTCTTTGACACAAGTTGGACTTTTCATGTCGAGTATGGCCCAATATTTATCCGTGTTTGCTTTGATTATTCTCTGTGTGAGCATAAAATCTAAAAATTTGCCGGCTTCTACGGCGAAGGTGTATTTTGCGGGATTGAGTCGCATGCCATGCCGTCTTATAGTGTCGAACACCTGGGTCAGGTTGGACAATAGCGTCTCTTCATTTTGTGTCTTTATTAGCATATCATCTACGTAGACTTCCATGATTTTTCCAGTGTGATCCGAAAAGACCTTATTCATTAATCTCTGATAGGTAGCTCCCGCATTTTTAAGACCAAAAGACATGATGATGTAGTAGTAGTTTGCTTTCGGGGTTAAGAAGGAAGTTTTTTCTTAGTCGGGTGGATACATTGGGATTTGATTGTATCCCGAGTATGCATCCATAAACGAGAGGTATTTATATCTGGAGGAGGCATCTACTAGAGCGTCGATACTTGGGAGTGGATAAGGATCCTTTGGCAGGCTTTGTTGAGGTCAGTGTAGTCGGTGCACATTCGCCACTTCCCGTTTGATTTTTTCACTAAGACGACGTTAGCTAGCCATAGTAGGTATTTGACTTCTCTTATGAATCCTGCCTCCAATAGAGCTTGTACCTTCTCTTCCACAGCATGAGATCGTTCTGGTCCGAGCTTTCTGCGCCTCTGTTGAACTGGCCGAGATATTGGGTAGACTGCTAGTTTGTGGCACATTAACTTGGGGTCTATGCCTGGCATGTCTACGGCCTTCCATGCAAAGAGGTCGACGTTATCTCGTAAGAACTGTATGAGCGATTCTTTTATGTCTCCTTGTAGGATTGTACCGATACTGGTCGTTTGGTCCGGGGTATCCCCAATCTGGACTTTCTCCATTCTGCCTTCCGGTTGTGGGCGGAGTTCTTCCCGCCTCTGAACTCCACCGAGTTCAACTGTGTGGAATTCTTCTCTTCTACTTCTGAGGTCTAGACTTTCGTTGTAACAACGGCGTGCCGTCTTCTAATCTGCCTTTATTGTAGCTATCCCTTCTGGAGTTGGAAATTTCATGCATAGATGTGGAGTTGAGACTATTGCACCTAGCTGATTTAATGTTGTCCGGCCTATTAAGGCGTTATAGGCTGAACCTACGTCGACCACGATGTAATCTATCTTGAGTATTCTTGATTGGTTTCCTTTTTCAAAGGTTGTGTGCAATCAGATGTATCCGACTGGTTGAACCGAGGTGTCTCCTAGTCCGAACAAGTTGTTCGGATATACTCTGTGTTTTGTCTCTTCTAAACCGAGCTTGTCGAAGGCAGTTTTGAACAAGATGTTGGCGGAGCTCCCTTGGTCTATCAATGTGCGGTGGAGGTTTGGATTCGCCAGTATAACAGTGATAACCATGGGATCGTTGTGTCCCGAGATTATGCCAGATGCATCTTCTTTGGTGAAGGTAATCGTGGGGATGTCGGGTGCTTCCTCCTTCCCTTCGACATGATATACCTTTTTCAGATATCTCTTGCGAGATGATTTGGAGAATCCTTCTCCCTCAAATCCACCGTGTATCATGTGGACGTGTCTTTCTGGTGTACGACATGACCTCTCAGTTTGTCTGACATCTTCTTCCCTTCTTCTTTTTCTTTGCTCATCATCCCGGGTGGCCAGATACCGATCTAGCTTCCCCTCTCGTACTAGTTTCTCTATGACATTTTTTAAGTCAAAATATTCATTGGTGGAATGTCTGCGGATTCGATGATATTCACAATATTCAACCCGATTTTCTCCTCCTTTTTTGCATTTGAGTGGTCAAACTGGGGGTATTTTTTCAATGTTGCATACCTCTATGTAGACATCCACGAGAGACACCCATAGGGGGGTGTAATTGGGATATTTTTTCATTTTTCTCCATGTCGATCTTCCTTCTTTTTGGATTCTCTGTCCTTATCCGTGGAGGTGAATCCAGATTTCAAAGTCTCCCCTAGTCGAGAGTTTTCCTCCATGTTGATGTATTTTTCTACTCGTTCTTGTACTTCGTTTAGAGATGTGGGGTGTTTTTTCGATATAGATTAGCTAAAAGGTCCCTCTCGCAAGCCATTGATGAGGCCCAAAATGGCAGCCTCTATTTGTAGGTTCTGTATGTCTAGGCACGTTCTGTTGAATATTTCCATGTAGTTGCAGAGAGTTTCCCGTTCTCCTTGCCTGATTCCTAATAGGCTTGGAGCGTGCTTAGCCTTGTCTTTTTGGATGGAGAATCTGGCCAAAAACTTTTTGGCCAAGTCGTCGAAACTCGAGATGGACATAGAAGGTAGATTGTCGAACCATCTAATTGCCGTCTTTGTTAAAGTAGTTGGGAAGACTTTGCAATGAATTGCATCTGAGGCATCAGTGAGGTACATTCTACTTCTGAAATTACTGAGATGGTGGCTGGGATCTGTAGTACCATCGTATAAAGTCATATCTAGAAGTTTAAAGTCTTTTGGAATTTCGGTCTTCATGATATCCTTGGAGAATAGATCTTGTTCCTTGCGGGAGCTGTCCTCGTGAGGGGATCGGTTAGCTTTGGTCTCGAGATCGGCTTCGAGTTTTAAGAGTTTGTCCTCCAATTCCCGGCGTCACCTTATTTCCTTCTGTAGGTCTTTCTCAGCCTCTTGTTGTCGTAAGGCTTCTTCTTCCAATTGTTTTAAACGGTCTTGAAGCGCTTCCATGGCTCCTGCATTTGGCGAATTCTTTTTGTTGTTAAGTTGAGAAGTATCCTTTGGGGTAATGTCCGCGTTTTTGTGCGGCATTCTATCCTCTAGATCTGAATTGTGATCGTTGTCATGGTCGTCCGCCATAATGATGGGATGACTTCCAGGTTCCTCGACAACAGCGCCAAATGTTCTGAGGTTTACCTGAAACTGTAGGTAGATCTCGGGCAAGATCTTCTGTACCGGTCGGAGCTGTCGTGTCCGACTTGCTGAACGGAGTTATAGTGCTGATCCTTCGTCACCGGAGGGTGGTGGTACCTGCAAGGGACTCCGATGCTTAAGTTAGCAAGGGTATTAAGCAGGTTTTTTTGTAGGATCAGAGAGTGAGTTATCTTATCTTTATAATGGTGTAGAGAGACCTTTCTTAGATAAGATAAGTTAGTTATCTTATCTTATCTTTATCTTCGAGCGAGGTCATCTTATCTTTAAGGGAACCACCTTTATCTCTATAGGCTTGAGCTGCCCTTGGATATGGGTCGTGTTCCTCTATTTGGGCCCTTTACTGGGCTTTCCTGGTAGTTTGGTCGAGCTCTTTGAGAAGAGGTCGGATTGTCCTGACCTGAATAAGTCGGTCGCTTTGCCGGTAGAACTTCCCGGGTCGGACAGCTCGACCTAGGCTATGAACACCCACCAATTTGAAAATTTTTTTTTTGTTGAACTTGCGTGAAGGAATTAATTTTGGAACATGGTTTTTGAGATAAGAACACAAGCATGTGAGTTTTGAGCCCAATTGTGTGGTTACATCTTATAACTACTTATTTCCATTCTTGTGTGCATTGTTCTCTTTCTATGATTGTAATCTTTGATTTGTTTGATTCTTTATGTCCATTATTCCATGTATACATGCATTTATATGATTGAGGCCATCAGTTCATTTAGCTCAGTTACCCAAATGGCCTACTGGTGCACGAAATTGTGATCAATACTTTTCACAACTCAAATAATCCCCGGTAATGAATCCAAAAACTTGGTATTCAATACCATGGCATAAACACAACTTCGCACAACTAACCAGCAAGTGTACTGGGTCGTCCAAGTAATAAACCTTACGCGAGTAAGGGTCGATCCCACAGAGATTGTTGGTATGAAGCAAGCTATGGTCACCTTGTAAATCTTAGTCAGGCAAACTCAAATGGATATGGGTGATATACGAATAAAACATAAAGATAAAGATAGAGATACTTATGTAATTCATTGGTGGGAATTTCAGATAAGCGCATGAAGATGCTGTGTCCCTTCCGTCTCTCTGCTTTCCTACTGTCTTCATCCAATCCTTCTTACTCCTTTCCATGGCAAGCTTATGCAAGGGTTTCACCGTTGTCAGTGGCTACCTCCCATCCTCTCAGTGGAAATGTTCAATGCACCCTGTCACGGCACGGCTATCCATCTGTCGGTTCTCGATCAGGCCGGAATAGAATCCAGTGATTCTTTTGCGTCTATCACTAACGCCCCGCCTTCAGGAGTTTGAAGCACGTCACAGTCATTCAGTCATTGAATCCTACTCAGAATACCACAGACAAGGTTAGACCTTCCAAATTCTCTTGAATGCCGCCATCAGTTCTGGCCTATACCACGAAGACTCTGATCTCACAGAATGGCTGGCTCGGTTGTTAGGCGAGCACTCGGTTGTCAGGCGATCAACCATGCATCGTGTATAAGGAATCCAAGAGATATTCACCCAATCTAAGGTAAAACGGAGGTGGTTGTCAGTCACACGTTCATAGGTGAGAATGATGATGAGTGTCACGGATCATCACATTCATCAAGTTGAAGAACAAGTGATATCTTAGAAGAAGAACAAGCGGGATTGAATAGAAGAACAATAGTAATTGCATTAATACTCGAGGTACAGCAGAGCTCCACACCTTAATCTATGGTGTGTAGAAACTCCACCTTTGAAAATACATAAGAACAAGGTCTAGGCATGGCCGAATGGCCAGCCTCCCAATGATCTAAGATAGCATCAGAACCAAGATAACTACCCAGATATATCTCCATACAATAGTAAAAGGTCCTACTTATAGAGAACTAGTAGCCTAGGGTGTACAGAGATGAGTAAATGACATAAAAATCCACTTCCGGGCCCACTTGGTGTGTGCTTGGGCTGAACATTGAAGCATTTTCGTGTAGAGACTCTTCTTGGAGTTAAACGCCAGCTTTTATGCCAGTTTGGGCGTTTAACTCCCACTTTGGTGCCACTTGGGTGACTTTGAACGCCGGTTTGGGCCATCAAATCTTGGGCAAAGTATGGACTATCATATATTGCTGGAAAGCCCAGGATGTCTACTTTCCAACAGCAGGGAGGTCAGAATCCAACAGCATCTGCAGTCCTTTTTAGTCTCTGAATCAGATTTTTGCTCAGGTCCCTCAATTTCAGCCAGAAAATACCTGAAATCCCAGAAAAACACACAAACTCATAGTAAAGTCCAGAAAAGTAAATTTTAACTAAAAAATAATAAAAATATACTAAAAACTAACTAGATCATACTAAAAACATACTAAAAACAATGCCAAAAAGCGTACAAATTATCCGCTCATCACAACACCAAACTTAAATTGTTGCTTGTCCTCAAGCAACTGAAAATCAAATAAGATAAAAAGAAGAGAATATACAATGAATTCCAAAAACATCTATGAAGATCAGTATTAATTAGATGAGCGGGGCTTTTAGCTTTTTGCCTTTGAATAGTTTTGGCATCTCACTCTATCCTTTGAAATTCAGAATGATTGGCTTCTTTAGGAACTCAGAATCCAGATAGTGTTATTGATTCTCTTAGTTAAGTATGATGATTCTTGAACACAGCTACTTATTGAGTCTTGGCTGTGGCCCAAAGCACTCTGTCTTCCAGTATTACCACCGGATACATACATGCCACAGACACATAATTGGGTGAACCTTTTCAGATTGTGACTCAGCTTTGCTAGAGTCCCCAATTAGAGCTGTCCAGGGTTCTTAAGCACACTCTTTTTGCCTTGGATCACAACTTTATTTCTTTCTTTTTCTTTCTTTTTCTCTTTCTTTTTCTCTTTTTTTTTTGAATCACTACTTTTTCTTGCTTCAAGAATCATTTTAATGATTTTTCAGATCCTCAGTAACATGTCTCCTTTTTCATCATTCTTTCAAGAGCCAACATTCATGAACCACAAATTCAAAAGACATATGCACTGTTTAAGCATACATTCAGAAAACAAAAGCATTGCCACCACATCAAAATAATTAAACTGTTATAAAATTCAAAATTCATGCAATTCTTATCTTTTTCAATTAAGAACATTTTTTATTTAAGAGAGGTGATGGATTCATAGGACATTCATAACTTTTAGGCATCTAATGATCACAAGACACAAACATAGATAAACATAAGCATAATTTAAGAAAAACAGAAAAATAAAGAACAAGGAGATTAAAGAACGGGTCCACCTTAGTGATGGCGGAATGTTCTTCCTTTTGAAGGTCTTATGGAGTGCTTGAGCTCCACAATGTCTCTTCCTTGCCTTTGTTGCTCCTCTCTCATGATTCTTTGATCTTCTCTAATTTCATGGAGGAGGATGGAATGTTCTTGGTGCTCCACCCTTAGTTGTCCCATGTTGGAACTCAATTCTCCTAGGGAGGTGTTTAGTTGCTCCCAATAGTTTTGTGGAGGAAAGTGCATCCCTTGAGGCATCTCAGGGATTTCATGATGAGTGGGGTCTCTTGTTTGCTCCATCCTTTTCTTAGTGATGGGCTTGAGGTCATGCCTTCTCAGTTGAACCGGCTTTCCTCTTGAATCTCTCTTCCATTGAGCGCCCTCTTCACAAATGTCTGTGAGGACTTGGTCCAACCTTTGATCAAGGTTGACCCTTTTTGAGTTTGAAAGGGACCTCATGGATCACCTTCTTCATGGCCACAACTTTATAGAAGTGGTCTTGATGCACCCTTGAGATGAATCTCTCCATCTCCGATGACTCGGAGGTGAAAGCTTTTGCCTTCCCTTTCCTCTTTCTAGAGGTTTCTCCGGCCTTGGATGCCATAAATGGTTATGGAAAAACAAAAAGCAATGCTTTTACCACACCAAACTTAAAAGGTTTGCTCGTCCTCGAGCAAAAGAAGAAAGAAGAGAGTAGAAGAAGAAGAAATAAAGGAGATGGAGGGGGCTTTGTGGTTCGGCCAAAAGGGGAAGAAGTAGTGTTTAGGTTGTGTGAAAATGAAGGAGTGAAGATGGGTTTATATAGGGGTGGGGGGAGGGTGATGTTCGGCTATGGGAGAGTGGGTTTGGTAGGGAAAGTGGTTTGAATTTGAATGGTGAGGTAGGTGGGGTTTTATGAAGGATGGATGTGAGTGGTGAAGAGAAAGATGGGATTTGATAGGTGAGGGGTTTTTGGGGAAGAGGTGTTGAGGTGATTGGTGAATGGGTGAAGAAGAGATAGAGTGGTAAGGTAGGTGGGGATCCTGTGGGGTCCACAGATCCTGAGGTGTCAAGGAAAAGTCATCCCTGCACCAAATGGCAAGCAAAAATGCGTTTTTAGCCAATTCTGGCGTTAAACGCCGGGCTGGTGCCCATTTCTAGCGTTTAACGCCAAGAGCTTGCCCTTTTCTGGCGTTTAACGCCAGTCTGGTGCCCCTTTCTGGCGTTAAACACCCAGAATGGTGCCAGACTGGGCGTTAAACACCCATATGCTAGCCTTACTGGCGTTTAAACGCCAGTAGGTTCTTCCTCCAGGGTGTGCTATTTTTCTTCCTGTTTTTCTTTCTGTTTTTGCTTTTTCAATTGATTTTGTGACTTCTCATGATCATCAACCTACAAAAAACATAAAATAACAAAAGAAAATAGATAAAATATAACATTGGGTTGGCTCCCAACAAGCGCTTCTTTAATGTCAGTAGCTTGACAGAGGGCTCTCATGGAGCCTCACAGATACTCAGAGCAATGTTGGAACCACCCAACACCAAACTTAGAGTTTGAATGTGGGGGTTCAACATCAAACTTAGAAGTTGGTTGTGCCCTCCCAACACCAAACTTAGAGTTTAACTGTGGGGGCTCTGTTTGACTCTGTTTTGAGAGAAGCTCTTCATGCTTCCTCTCCATGATGACAGAGGGATATCCTTGAGCCTTAAACACCAAGGATTTTTCATTCACTTGAATGATCAATTCTCCTCTATCAACATCAATCACAGCCTTTGTTGTGGCTAGGAAGGGTCTGCCAAGGATGATGGATTCATCCATGCACTTCCCAGTCTCTAGGACTATGAAATCAGTAGGGATGTAATGGTCTTCAACTTTTACCAGAACATCCTCTACAAGTCCATAAGCTTGTTTTCTTGAGTTGTCTGCCATCTCTAGTGAGATTTTTGCAACTTGCACCTCAAAGATCCCTAGCTTCTCCATTACAGAGAGAGGCATGAGGTTTACACTTGACCCTAAGTCATACAAGGCCTTGTTGAAGGTCATGGTGCCTATGGTACAAGGTATTGAAAACTTCCCAGGATCCTGTCTCTTTTGAGGTAGTTTCTGCCTAGACAAGTCATCCAGTTCTTTGGTGAGCAAGGGGGGTTCATCCTCCCAAGTCTCATTTCCAAATAACTTGTCATTTAGCTTCATGATTGCTCCAAGGTATTGGGCAACTTGCTCTTCAGTGACATAATCATCCTCTTCAGAGGAAGAATACTCATCAGAGCTCATGAATGGTAGAAGTAAGTCCAATGGAATCTCTATGGTCTCATTTTGAGCCTCAGATTCCCATGGTTCCTCATTGGGGAACTCATTGGAGGCCAGTGGACGTCCATTGAGGTCTTCCTCAGTGGCGTTCACTGCCTCTCCTTCCTCCCAAAATTCGGCCATGTTGATGGCCTTGCACTCTCCTTTTGGATTTTCCTGTGTATTGCTTGGAAGAGTACTAGGAGGGAGTTCAGTAGTTTTCTTGCTCAGCTGACCCACTTGTGCCTCCAAGTTTCTAATGGCGGACCTTGTTTCAGTCATGAAACTTTGAGTGGTTTTGATTAGATCAGAGACCATGGTTGCTAAGTCAGAGATATTCTGCTTAGAACTCTCTGTCTGTTGCTGAGAAGCTGATGGAAAAGGCTTGCTATTGCTAAACCTGTTTCTTCCACCATTATTATTGTTGAAACCTTGTTGAGGTCTCTGTTGATCCTTCCATGAGAAATTTGGATGATTTCTCCATGAAGGATTATAGGTGTTTCCATAGGGTTCTCCCATGTAATTCACCTCTTCTATTGAAGGGTTCTCAGGATCATAAGCTTCTTCCTCAGATGAAGCTTCCTTAGTATTGCTTGGTGCATTTTGCATTCCAGACAGACTTTGAGAAATCATATTGACTTGTTGAGTCAATATTTTGTTCTGAGCCAATATGGCATTCAGAGTGTCAATCTCAAGAACTCCTTTCTTCTGATTAGTCCCATTGTTCACAGGATTCCTTTCAGAAGTGTACATGAATTGGTTATTTGCAACCATTTCAATCAGCTCTTGAGCTTCTGTAGGCGTCTTCTTCAGATGAAGAGATCCTCCAGTAGAGCTATCCAAAGACATCTTGGATAGTTCAGAGAGACCATCATAGAAAATACCTATGATGCTCCATTCAGAAAGCATATCAGAGGGACACTTTCTGATTAATTGTTTGTATCTTTCCCAAGCTTCATAGAGGGATTCTCCTTCCTTCTGTTTGAAGGTTTGGATTTCCACTCTAAGCTTACTCAATTTTTGAGGTGGAAAAAACTTTGCCAAGAAGGCATTGACTAGCTTTTCCCAAGAGTCCAGGCTTTCTTTAGGTTGAGAGTCCAACCATGTCCTAGCTCTGTCTCTTACAGCAAAAGGGAATAGCATAAGTCTGTAGACCTCAGGGTCAACCCCATTAGTCTTGACAGTGTCACAGATTTGCAAGAATTCAGCTAAGAACTGATGAGGATCTTCCAATGGAAGTCCATGGAACTTGCAATTCTGTTGCATTAGAGAAACTAATTGAGGCTTAAGCTCAAAATTGTTTGCTCCAATGGCAGGGATAGAGATGCTTCTCCCATAGAAGTCGGGAGTAGGTGCAGTAAAGTCACCCAGCACCTTCCTTGAATTGTTGGCATTGTTGTTGTTTTCGGCTGCCATGTGTTCTTCTTCTTTGAAGATTTCTGTTAGGTCCTATACAGAGAGTTGTGCCTTAGCTTCTCTTAGTTTTCGCTTCAAGGTCCTTTCAGGTTCAGGGTCAGCCTCAACAAGAATGCTTTTGTCTTTGCTCCTACTCATATGAAAGAGAAGAGAACAAGAAAATGTGGAATCCTCTATGTCACAGTATAGAGATTCCTTGAGGTGTCAGAGGAAAAGAAAAATAGAAGGCAGAAGTAGAAAATTCAAACTTATCAAAGAAGATGGAGTTCGAATTTTGCATTTAGGAATAGTGTTAGTCCATAAAATAGAAAGATGTGAGAATAAGGGAAGCAATTTTCGAAAATTAAGTAAAAGATTTTGAAAACATTTTTTGAAAAACACTAATTGATTTTCGAAAATCAAGAGTGGGAAAGAGATCAAATGATTTTTGAAAAAGATTTTGAAATTAGAAATCAAAAAGATTTTATTGAAAACTATTTTGAAAAAGATGTGATTGAGAAGATATGATTAGTTTTAAAAAGATGTGATTGAGAAGATATGATTAGTTTTAAAAAGATGTGATTGAGAAGATATGATTTAAAAAACATAAAAAAAAATTTTGATTTTGAAAATTAATGACTTGCTTATCAAGAAAAGATATGATTCAAACATTAAACCTCACTCAACAGAAAAGGCAACATACTTGATATGTTGAATCAAATCTGTTCCGAGGGTTACCTGAAACGTGTAGCTCGGTCGTCTGGCAAGACCCGAGGTGAGGGTGCTGTGACCCGAGCTTGATGTGCCGAGCGGCTGGTGGTTGTACCTGCAATGACACTCCGATGCTTAAGTTAGCATGGGTCCAAGCAGATATCGAGTAGAATTAGAGTATGAGTTATACCTGGGTGCTCCAGTGTATTTATAGTAGTTGGTCGTGATCCTCCCTGGATAAGATATTCTTATCTTATCTTATCTTTTGGGAGCTTTATCCCTATCTTTGTGGAACCGCCTTTCTTTAGGCCTTTTCGGCCTTTAGGTTTTGGGCTTCGTTCCTTCTGATGGGCCTTCTTAGCTTATTTGTCCGAGGTCCGACCTCAGGCGTGGGCCTTGGGACGAGGTCGGACCTTTCTATGGACTTCCGAGTTGGGGGAGCTCGGTCAGGGTATCAACAGTGCCCCTGCCCGAGTTCGTCCTTTGAGAGGTCGAGCTCGGGCATAGTTCAAAATTTTCAAAAAATGGCCGTTTTCAGCATTTATTGCTTTTTACCGTTTCTCCTCGATTTCCGTTCGGGCTCTGTTGAAGGCATTATTTATTTGCCCCTTTCCTCATTTTCTTCGTTTATTCTGTTCCCTTTCCATTTTCTGAGTTTTCGCCATCTCTCTTTCGAGCGCCGCTCCTTCTTTGTTCTTCTTCTCCGATTCTTTCTGTGCGTTTTTCCGGGGTTTCCTCCTCGCCGCCGTTTCCGTTTTCCTTGCATCGGAGCTCGTCGTCTTCTTCCTTTCTTCCAGGTTTGTTCTTGTCTTCATTTTCTTTGCGCATATATGCTTCTGTTTTTCTTTTTCTTCTATGCCTGGGTTGCCCCGAAAAGAGGCGCCGCCATCGCTTTGGTTGCTTGTATGTGGGGGGGGCTCTTTTCTTTTGGTACTTTGTTTTCGGGTTGCTGCATTTTCTTTCTAAAAGAACTTTGTTTTCTCGTTTTGCTGAATGGGTTTTTGCTGTCTGCCTTTACGTGATTTTTGCCTTTGCTTTTGTATTCTTCTTTGTAGGCAAGATTTTTATGTCTCGAAAGGTTCTTCAAGCAATGTCGACCAAGATTCCGAGTGGTCTTGGTTGGGTAGATCCTGTTCCTTTAAGAGTCCCTTCCGTGGTAGATTCTGAGTATTTAGCTAGGTTTCGTAGGCAATGTAGCATATGTGAGGATAGGGAGTCTGAGAGGGATTATGAGTTAGTAGCCCCGGATTCCGAGGAGAGAGTTTGCTTCCCGCCTTTAGACAGTTCCGAGAAGCTCTTCTTTTACGCCTATGATTGTTTTTTCTCTAAGCTGGGTGTCCGACTTCCTTTTACCGACCTGGAGTCCGAGGTGTTGTGGTCCTGTAACCTTGCCCCTACGCAGCTCCATCCAAATTCCTGGGCATTTTTAAAGCTGTTCCAACTTTTGTGCCAGTTTTTGGGTGTCCCTCCCTCTATTTCTCTTTTTTCTTATTTGTTTGTGTTGACGAAGCCGGGTTCGGGTGGGGGGAAGGTGTCTTCGGTCTCTTTTAGGGCAAACCAGGGGAGGAAGTTCTGTACCCTGTATGATGAGTCTTTTCACGATTTTAAGAACTATTACTTCAAGGTCCGGGCTACTGGGGACGTCCGACCTTTCTTTCTAGATGAGAGTGGGGAGCCTTCTTTTCCTCTTTGTTGGCAGGAGAATGTAGTGTCTGTTAAGTATACGTTTGAGAGTCTAGATGAGGTGGAGCAGGCTTTTGTGGGTGTGGTAAGCAGTTTATGGGGTCGGGCACCTCACTTGGACACGAAGAAAATGTTGGGAGATCCAAGCCTTCTCCGTTCCGAGTTAGGTAGTTCCCGACCTCTTTGAGATTCCGACCTTTCCTTTGTGATTTGCTTTATTTTTGGTGGAATTTCTGTTGTGGTAATCCCTTTTATTTCTTGCAGAGATGTCTTCTCAGGCGGATTCCATGAAATTTCTTCGTCGGACGAAGAAGTCGGTGGCTGCTCGAAATCTCGAGGCCGGGGATGCTTCTGTCCGATCCTCTCCGCAGAAGACTACCGTGGGTGTTCAGACTCGGTCGAAGACTATTCCGACTCCTCAGTTCCGAGCTGTAAGCCAGGATCCTCCGACCTCTGCTACTTCTTCTCCTCCTCCGTTCTCGGGTCCTCCTCTTAAGAAGCAGAAGACCTCTCAGGAGCTTGCCAGTTTCAATGATAAGGACTTTGATGCTCTAGGTTGGATTGAGCAGCATATCCTTCCTCAGACCTTTATTTCTACTGATGACGCGTCTATGGAGCATCATTTTCAGTATATGGCGCGGAGCTGTGTCCGGATGGCCAGTCTTCATGCCGCTATTGCCCGGGAGTTCAAGAAGTCCCCATTGGTGCGACCAGCTCCCGACTTGAGAAGGCTCAGTCCGAGCTTGATAAGATTAGTCAACTGAAGGCTGCCAGGATTACTGAGCTGGAGGCCTCTTTGGAGAAAGAGAAAGCTAGGGCTACCGCGGCTGTGGCGTCAGCGAAGACATCTGAGGAGATGGCGAAGGCGGCTACAGAGAATTATACTCGGCTATATGCCGAGCTTGTGGAGACAAAGGAGGAGCTGCAATCTGCGCAGGACAAATTTTATGAGCTGGAAGGTCACGTGGCCAAGGGTATGGATGCCATGTTTGAAAATCTGAAGGCTCAGGTCCGGGTTCTTGCTCCCGACCTAGATCTGAGCTTGTTCAGTACGGATAACGTCGTTGTGGAGGGAAAGATCGTTCCTGCTCCAAACGAGGATGAGGTTCCGGCGTCCGACCTCGAAGTTCCTGTTGAGAACCCGACTTCCTCTTTGGCCGGGGATGGATCTGGCGTGGGGGTTTCAAACCCGGGTGACGTTGCTGTCGATGCAGTCCCGATTTCTATGTTTGCCCCGCAGCCTTCTGTTGATGTGGAGTCCGGAAAGGACCTTGACCCTCTGTAATTTTTGGTGTTTTGCCCGACCTTTGGGCTCTTTTGTTTTTGGATGGTTACTGTGAACGCTTTTGGACACCTTTTTGCTTTTTAGCTACTTGTAGTAACTTTTTAGCTTTATTTATGTGGTGTTCGCGTTTTGGCTTTTTGTCCCGCTTTTATGCTTTTTAGTTGTTTTTTGAATAACAACTTTTTCAGCTAGCGTTTTGAGACTTCCTTTGGTTTCGTTCTTGCGCTTGTACTTTTTAGTTGCTTTTGTAAAGCAACTTTTAGCCAGCGTTTTGACCTTTTGTTTCCGCTTTTGTACTTTTTAGTTGTTTTCGGGTAACAACTTTTTAGCCAGCGTTTTGACCTTTTGTTTCCGCTTTTGTGCTTTTTAGTTGTTTTCGGGTAACAACTTTTTAGCCAGCGTTTTCCTTCGATTTCGTTCTTTCGCTTTTGTGCTTTTTAGTTGTTTTCGGGTAACAACTTTTTAGCTAGCGTTTTGACTTTTTGTTTCCGCTTTTGTGCTTTTTAGTTGTTTTCGGATAACAACTTTTTAGCTAGCGTTTTGAAACTTCTTCTGATTTCGTTCTTTTCGCTTGTACTTTTTAGTTGCTTTTGTAAAGCAACTTTTTAGTAAGCGTTTTTCGAAATCTTGGTTCTTGCCGTTTTGAGGCTTCTTTCTTGGGTCCGAGCTTTTTCTCGGACATCGGGTGCTCGAGTACCTCCTTTTTGTTAGGTCCGATTTTGTCGTTGGTCGGCCCTTTTAAGTTATTTTTGTAACCTCTTTTTCATTTGGCTTTTCGAGCCATTTCAGAGTTACTTTATAACTTCTCACATTAATTTGAACCTCGTCGCTTCATCTTTGCCGACCTTGTATGGTCTCTTGGCAAATGATTTTTTGCGTTTTGCCGAGCATAAATTAATGCACCTTGGTGGGGTACTTTCTAGGATTTGCTTCATCATGAGGAAGAGAAAATAGAGAAATTTGATTAGTATTAAAAAAGAAGGAATATTTACAAACTGTTTACCCTTTGACTAGGTCGGGTATCTTACTTAGCCGGGTGTCTCATTAAAAAACCCTTGTAGGGAAAAAGAGTACACCTCGGGTTAGGTTTTTCTAGCTGTAGTACCGTCTTAGATTACAGGCGTGCCAGGCCCTAGGCAGCTCATTGCCTTCTAGATCGGATATTTTGTAGTAGCCTGTCCCTAAGACTTCTGTTACCTTGTAGGGTCCTTTCCAATTTGCGGCTAGCTTTCCTTCTCCCGACTTTTGTGTTCCGATGTCATTTCGGATTAGAATCAGGTCGTGAATGGAGAAACTTCGCTTTATTACTTTTTGATTGTATCTGAGGGCCGTTCGCCGTTTTAAGGCTTCTTCTCGGATTCGGGCTCTTTCTCGGACCTCGGGGAGGAGGTCGAGTTCTTCCCTTTGTGCCTGTGGGTTGCCTCCTTCGTTGTAGAAGATGACTCTGGGCGACCCTTCATCTATTTCGATAGGAATCATTGCTTCCATCCCGTAGGCTAGTCGGAATGGGGATTCTCCCGTTGTAGAGTGCGGGGTTGTCCGATATGCCCATAGTACCTGGGGGAGTTCTTCGGCCCATGCCCCTTTGGCCTCTTGGAGTCTTCGTTTTAACCCGGCCAAGATGATTTTATTTGCAGCCTCTGCTTGTCCATTGGCTTGTGGGTGCTCGACCGATGTGAATTGCTGTTTGATTTTTAGTTCGGCCACCAAGTTCTGAAAACATGTGTCCGTGAACTGTGTTCCATTGTCTGTTGTGATGGAGTAGGGGACTCCGAACCTCGTGACAATGTTTTTGTATAGGAATCTACGGCTTTTCTGAGCCATAATAGTGGCTAAGGGTTCAGCTTCGATCCACTTTGTGAAGTAGTCGACCCCTACTATGAGGTATTTGACTTGCCCCGGTCCTTGTGGAAACGGGCCGAGTAGGTCGAGTCCCCATTTTGCGAAGGGCCATGGCGCAGTGATGCTGATGAGGTCTTCGGGCGGTGCCTTGTGAAAATTGGCGTGTTTTTGGCAGGGGGGGCATATTTTCACAAACTCCGTTGCGTCTCTTTGCAAGGTCGGCCAGTAGAACCCGGCTCTGACTACTTTTTTGGATAGTGCCCGAGCTCCGAGATGGTTCCCACACATGCCTTCGTGGACTTCTTCGAGGACGCTTTTTGTTTCTGAGGTCGGAACGCATCTAAGGAGGGGATTTGAGAATCCTCTTCTGTATAATACGTTGTGAATTAATGTATAATTCTGGGCGTCCTTTGTAAGCCTTTTAGCTTCTTTTCTTTCGGCGGGGAGAGTTCCCGACTTCAGGTAGTTGAGTATGGGGGTCATCCATCCTTGTTGTTGGTTGGATATATTTAGTATTTCTTCCTCTCTTAATACGGAGGGAGATTGTAAGGTTTCTTGTAGGAGACTTCTGTTGTTGCCTCCAGGCTTGGTGCTAGCAAGCTTTGAGAGGGCGTCTGCCCGGGCATTTTGCTCCCGAGGTATGTGCTGGATTTGTATTTCTGGGAAGTGGCGTAACTGTGCCTGTGTTTGGTCCAGGTATTTTTTCATAGTTGGGTCTTTGGCCTGGTAACTTCCATTTACTTGTGATGTGATGACCTGGGAGTCGCTGAAGATTGTGATTCTCTGGGCTCCGACCTCTTCGGCTAGCTTTAGTCCTGCTAGTAGGGCCTCGTATTCGGCCTGGTTGTTCGAAGCCTGGAACTCGAACTTTAGGGATAGTTCTATCCGCGTTCCTTGGTCGCTTTCAAGTATAACCCCGGCTCCGCTTCCTGTTTTGTTTGAGGACCCGTCGACATACAGGTTCCATGAGAGTGGGGTTCCAGGGGTCTCAGTGTATTCTGCGATGAAGTCGGCTAGATACTGGGATTTTATGGCAGTCCGGGCTTCATAGTGAAGGTCGAACTCGGACAGCTCCACCGCCCATTGTAGGATTCGTCCTGCCATGTCTGTTTTTTGCAGGATGTGTCTCATGGGTTGGTTTGTCCGGACTTTGATGGTGTGGGCCTGAAAGTACGGACGGAGCCTCCGAGCTGTGAACACTAGGGCGTAGGCGAATTTTTCTATTTTCTGATAGTTTAACTCGGCCCCTTGTAGTGCTTTGCTTACAAAGTATATGGGGTGTTGTCCTTGGTCATTTTCTCGTATTAATGCTGAAGCGACTGCTCGATGTCCGACCGAGAGGTATAGTACGAGCTCTTCCCCTTTCAAAGGTCGGGTTAGGATTGGTGGCTGCCCGAGGAATTCCTTGAATTTTTGGAAGGCGTTTTCGCACTCCGGGGTCCACGCGAAGGGTTTCCCTTTCTTTAGGAGTGAGTAGAGAGGTAGTGATTTTATCGCTGATCCTGCCAAGAATCTTGATAGGGCGGCTAGCCTTCCATTCAGTTGTTGTACTTCTTTGACACACGTCGGGCTCTTCATATTGAGTATTGCTTGGCATTTATCCGGGTTTGCTTCGATGCCTCTTTGAGTCAGCATGAAGCCTAAGAACTTTCCGGCTTCTGCGGCGAAGGTGCACTTTGTCGGGTTAAGTCTCATGTTGTGTTTCCTGAGAGTGTCGAAGACACTGGTGAGGTCGGCCACCAAGTTTCTGTCTTCTCGTGTTTTTACCAGCATGTCGTCGACATACACCTCTAGCTGTAGTCCGATGTGCTCTGAGAACACTTTATTCATTAGCCTCTGGTAGGTTGCCCCTGCGTTCTTCAGCCCGAAGGGCATTACTACGTAGCAGTAGTTTGCCCTTGGGGTTATGAACGAGGTTTTTTCTTGGTCGGGTCCGTACATCGGGATTTGGTTGTATCCCGAGTATGCATCCATGAAGGAGAGATATCTGTAGCCTGAGGCTGCGTCGACTAAGGCGTCGATGTTTGGTAGTGGATATGGGTCTTTGGGGCAGGCTTTGTTGAGATCCGTGTAGTCGACGCACATCCTCCATTTTCCATTGGGCTTTTTTACCAGGACCACGTTTGCGAGCCATAGGGGGTATTTTACTTCCCTAATGAACCCTGCATCTAGTAGTGCTTGTACTTGTTCTTCTATTGCTTGCATGCGTTCGGGCCCAAGCTTCCTGCGTCGCTGTTGGACAGGTCGGGATGCCGGGTACACTGATAGCTTGTGGCACATTAGGTCGGGGCTTATGCCTGGCATGTCGGAGGCTTTCCAGGCGAAGAGGTCGGAATTCTCCCTTAAGAGGGTTATGAGTTCCTCCTTTAGGCCTGTTTCGAGGTTTGCTCCTATGTTTGTTATCTTTTCAGGTGTGTTCCCGATCTGGATTCTTTCAGTTTCTCCCTCTGGTTGTGGCCGAAGGTCTTCTCGGACTTGAACTCGCCCGAGTTCTATTGTGTTGATCTCCTTTCCCTTTAAGCTCAAGCTTTCGTTATAGCATCGCCGCGCCAGTTTTTGGTCGCCTTTTAGGGTAGCGATTCCTTTTGCGGTAGGGAACTTCATACAGAGGTGTGGGGTCGAGACTACAGCTGCTAGTCTGTTTAGGGTTGGTCGCCCAATGAGGGCGTTGTATGCTGAGGTAACGTCGACTATAATGTAGTCGATGCTTAATGTTTTAGATTGCTCGCCTCTTCCAAAGGTAGTGTGTAGCGATATGTATCCTAAGGGATGGATCGGGGTGTCCCCTAGTCCAAATAGGGCGGTGGGATAGGCCTTTAGCTCTTTTTCTTCAAGTCCGAGCTTGTCGAAGGCCGCTTTGAACAGGATATCTGCTGAGCTTCCCTGGTCAATCAGGGTTCGATGTAGGTTGGCGTTTGCTAGGATAATGGTGACCACCATTGGATCGTCGTGCCCGGGTATTATCCCTTGAGCATCTTCTCGGGTAAATGAGATGGTAGGCAACTCGGGCAGGGGACTGTCTTCTCGGACATGATAGACTTCTTTGAGGTGTCTTTTTCGCGAGGATCTGGATGTTCCTCCGCTTGCAAAACCTCCATTTATCATGTGCACGTGTCTTTCAGGGGTTCGTGGGGTTTGTTCGGCCCGATCCTCGTTATCTCCCCGCCTTCTTTTTCTGGTTTCTTCTCCTTTTTCTGCTATGTATCTGTCGAGTTTTCCTTCTCTGGCCAGCTTTTCTATAACGTTTTTTAGATCGTGGCAGTCATTAGTAGAATGACCGTAGAGCTTGTGATATTCGCAGCATTCGGACCGATCTCTCCCCGCTCTTTTATGTTTTAGCGGTCGAGGTGGTGGGATCTTTTCGGTGTGGCATACTTCTCTGTAGATGTCTACCAAGGAGACTCGGAGGGGGGTGTAACTGTGATATTTACGTGGCTTGTCCGAGTTGGTTTCTTCTTTCTTCCTCTGCTCCCGATCTCGATCTCGGAGGGGGTAGGTTGATTCCTTCCTAGAAGAGTCTCTTAACTGGGAGGTTTCCTCCATGTTGATATATTTTTCTGCTCGCTCCTGCACCTCGTATATGGAGGTCGGGTATCGCTTGGCTAGGGATTGGCTAAACGGTCCCTCCTTTAGGCCGTTTGCTAGTCCCATGATGGCTGCTTCAGTGGGCAGGTGTTGTATGTCCAGGCAGGCTCTGTTGAATCGCTCCATGTATTCTCGGAGAGTTTCTTGGTTACCCTGTTTGATCCCGAGTAGACTGGGGGCATGTTTGGCTTTGTCCTTTTGAATAGAGAACCTTGTTAGGAATTTTTTGGTTAAGTCTTCGAAGCTGGAGATTGATCCTGGTGGCAGGTTGTCAAACCACTTCATGGCCGACTTGGTGAGAGTGGTGGGGAAGGCTTTGCACCTAATCGCGTCGGAGGCGTCGACCAGGTACATTCTGCTTCTGAAGTTGCTGAGGTGGTGGCTTGGATCGGTGGTGCCGTCGTAGAGATCCATATCGGGCGGTTTGAAGTTTCGCGGTACTTTCTCCTTCATGATCTCTTGTGTGAAGGGATCATGATCGTTTTCGGGGGTGGTGCTGCGTTTCGTCCGGTCTTTCAGGTTGGCCTCTATTCTCCGCAATTTTTCTTCTAATTCTCTGCGCTTGCGAGCTTCCCTTCTCAGATCTTGTTCAGTTTCTTTCTGCTTCTTTATGTCCTCTTCGAGTTGTTTTAGCCGGTTTTGCTGTGCCCGAACTGTTTCTAGAATTTCCGAGTTCTTTTCCTTCTCGGGATTTGGTGGATCTTTGTTTGGGAGTGATGTCTTTGGGCGATTCTGTTTGTTTCCTCCTGGAGTGCGTGGTGATAGAGGGCTGTCCGGTCGTTCGCCGGTGTCAACTTCCTCTTCTTGTTCTGATATAGCGTGGTTATTGTTGGGAGGGTCGTCCGCCATGGCGAAGGGATGACTTCCAGGTCCCCGGCAACGGCGCCAATGTTCCGAGGGTTACCTGAAACGTGTAGCTCGGTCGTCTGGCAAGACCCGAGGTGAGGGTGCTGTGACCCGAGCTTGATGTGCCGAGCGGCTGGTGGTTGTACCTGCAATGACACTCCGATGCTTAAGTTAGCATGGGTCCAAGCAGATATCGAGTAGAATTAGAGTATGAGTTATACCTGGGTGCTCCAGTGTATTTATAGTAGTTGGTCGTGATCCTCCCTGGATAAGATATTCTTATCTTATCTTATCTTTTGGGAGCTTTATCCCTATCTTTGTGGAACCGCCTTTCTTTAGGCCTTTTCGGCCTTTAGGTTTTGGGCTTCGTTCCTTCTGATGGGCCTTCTTAGCTTATTTGTCCGAGGTCCGACCTCAGGCGTGGGCCTTGGGACGAGGTCGGACCTTTCTATGGACTTCCGAGTTGGGGGAGCTCGGTCAGGGTATGAACAAAATCATTAATTGATAGCAAGTATCTTTGAAAAAAAGAAAGAAATTGATTTTGAAAAAGATTTGATTGAAAAGATATGATCTGAAAAAGATTTGATTCTGAAAAATTTTGAAAACCTGAAAAAAATTTGCATTGAAAAAAAAATCTTCCATCTAGTGCCATCTTGGCGTTAAACGCCCAGAATGGTGCACATTCTGGCGTTTAACACCCAAAATACTACCCTTTTGGGCGTTAAACGCCCAACCAGGTACCCTGGCTGGCGTTTAAACGCCAGTCTGTCCTTCTTCACTGGGCATTTTGAACGCCCAGCTTTTTCTGTGCAATTCCTCTGCTGTATGTTCTGAATCTTCAATTCTCTGTATTATTGACTTGAAAAGACACAAATTAAAAATATTTTTGGATTTTTAATAATGAGGAATAATCAAAATGCAACTAAAATCACATAACAATGCATGCAAGACACCAAACTTAGCAGTTTGTATATTACTGACACTAATGAGAATGCATATGAGACACATAAACACTTAAGTCAAGAGAATTCAAAGATCAGAGTAAGAAATCATCAAGAATTACTTGAAGATCCTTAAGACACATGAATGAAAGCATGCAATTAACACCAAACTTAAAATGTGACACTAGACTCAAACAAGAAATTTTTGGATTTTATGATTTTATAATTTTTTTTTTTGTGTTTTTCGAAAATTAAGTGGAAAAGAAAATAAAGGTATCAAAATTCTTAATGAGAATTCCAGGAATCATGCAATGTTTAGTCTAAGACTCCGGTCCAGGAATTAGACATGGCTTTACAGCCAGCCAAGCTTTCAAAGAAAGCTTCGGTCCAAAACACTAGACATGGCCAATGGTCAGCCAAGCCTTAGCAGATCACTGCTCCAAAAGCAAGATTGATAGAAATCAACAAGCTCTTGTGATGATAAGTTGAAATCTCGGTCCAATGAAATTAGACATGGCTTCACAGCCAGCCAGATTTCAACAGATCATCATGAAACTCTAGAATTCATTCTTAAGAACTCTGAAAAAAAATACCTAATCTAAGTAACAAGATGAACCGTCAGTTGTCCAAACTCAACAATCCCCGGCAACGGCACCAAAAACTTGGTGCACGAAATTGTGATCAATACTTTTCACAACTCAAATAATCCCCGGTAATGAATCCAAAAACTTGGTATTCAATACCATGGCATAAACACAACTTCGCACAACTAACCAGCAAGTGTACTGGGTCGTCCAAGTAATAAACCTTACGCGAGTAAGGGTCGATCCCACGGAGATTGTTGGTATGAAGCAAGCTATGGTCACCTTGTAAATCTTAGTGAGGCAAACCCAAATGGATATGGGTGATATACGAATAAAACATAAAGATAAAGATAGAGATACTTATGTAATTCATTGGTGGGAATTTCAGATAAGCGCATGAAGATGCTGTGTCCCTTCCGTCTCTCTGCTTTCCTACTGTCTTCATCCAATCCTTCTTACTCCTTTCCATGGCAAGCTTATGCAAGGGTTTCACCGTTGTCAGTGGCTACCTCCCATCCTCTCAGTGGAAATGTTCAACGCACCCTGTCACGGCACGGCTATCCATCTGTCGGTTCTCGATCAGGCCGGAATAGAATCCAGTGATTCTTTTGCGTCTGTCACTAACGCCCGCCTTCAGGAGTTTGAAGCACGTCACAGTCATTCAGTCATTGAATCCTACTCAGAATACCACAGACAAGGTTAGACCTTCCGGATTCTCTTGAATGCCGCCATCAGTTCTGGCCTATACCACGAAGACTCTAATCTCACGGAATGGCTGGCTCGGTTGTCAGGCGAGCACTCGGTTGTCAGGCGATCAACCATGCATCGTGTATCAGGAATCCAAGAGATATTCACCAAATCTAAGGTAGAACGGAGGTGGTTGTCATTCACACGTTCATAGGTGAGAATGATGATGAGTGTCACGGATCATCATATTCATCAAGTTGAAGAACAAGTGATATCTTAGAACAAGAACAAGCGGGATTGAATAGAAGAACAATAGTAATTGCATTAATACTCGAGGTACAGCAGAGCTCCACACCTTAATCTATGGTGTATAGAAACTCCACCGTTGAAAATACATAAGAACAAGGTCTAGGCATGGCCGAATGGCCAGCCTCCCAGTGATCTAAGATAGCATAAAAATGAAGATAGCTACCCAGATGTCTCAATACAATAGTAAAAGGTCCTACTTATAGAAAACTAGTAGCCTAGGGTGTACAGAGATGAGTAAAAGACATAAAAATCCACTTCCGGGCCCACTTGGTGTGTGCTTGGGCTGAGCATTGAAGCATTTTCGTGTAGAGACTCTTCTTGGAGTTAAACGCCAGCTTTTATGCCAGTTTGGGCGTTTAACTCCCATTTTGGTGCCAGTTCCGGCGTTTAACGCTGGGATTTCTGAGGGTGACTTTGTACGCCGGTTTGGGCCATCAAATCTTGGGCAAAGTATGGACTATCATATATTGCTGGAAAGCCCAGGATGTCTACTTTCCAACGCCGTTGAGAGCGCGCCAATTGGGCTTCTGTAGCTCCAGAAAATCCACTTCGAGTGCAGGGAGGTCAGAATCCAACAGCATCTGCAGTCCTTTTTAGTCTCTGAATCAGATTTTTGCTCAGGTCCCTCAATTTCAGCCAGAAAATTCCTGAAATCACAGAAAAACACACAAACTCATAGTAAAGTCCAGAAAAGTAAATTTTAACTAAAAACTAATAAAAATATACTAAAAACTAACTAGATCATACTAAAAACATACTTAAAACAATGCCAAAAAGCGTACAAATTATCCGCTCATCACCTACCTTTCATCAACCATTGTTAGCCAATTTTGAGCGTATTTAATCCCTTTTTGTTCTTAATTTTAGCACACCACGACCCCTATGTGATAAACAATAAATGTCCCTTAATTTGGATCTTTGATTAGCTTAGGCTAGTGAGGGTATGTATCATTTGGGTATGGGAAACTTGGGAATATTTGTTGAGGTAAAAGTGTATTTTGTATTTTTGTTGAAAATCATGGGATTAGGTACATATTCATGCATTAAATATGTAAAAACATATGCATTGATACGTTTGTATTTAGTTTATGTGAAAATGAAATGATAAAGAAAAAGAAAAATAAAAAGAAAAATATATATATAAAAGAAAAAAATAGAGAAAAAGAAAAGCAATAAAAAGGGGACAAAAGTGCCCCAAAGTAAAGTAATAATAACAATGCATATGGAATGCAAATTGAAGAGAATGCATGAGTATGTGGAAAAAGTGGGAATCATGGGTAGCTAGGTATTGTATTAGAATAGTATAGGTTGTTTTAAGTGTTTGGTGAGAGCATAGGTTAATCAAAGATTCAAATTTCAAGGTCAAATGAGCATATGCATTCCTACTTTTATCCTAACCCCATTACAACCTATGAATAAGACCTCATGATAAATGTATACATGCATTGAATAATTATTGATTGTTAGATGAAAAACAAATCTTGGAAAGCATGATTAGAAGAGAATTGAGCGAATCAACCCTATACACTTGAGCGACTAGAGCGGATACACTTCCGATGAGGGTTCGATGCTCAAATCCTTGTTCCTGGCTTTCATGAGCTTTCTTCTTGTAAGTCTATTTGAACTTCATTTTGAAATTTGAATTGGTGGGATTCATTAATCATCGTACTACCTAGCCTTACTTGTTCATATATGTTCTTGGAGATTGATTTACTTTTAACCAAGTAGGTAGAAGTATTTTGCAATTAGTTGCATACATATAGATTATTTGCATTGAATAAATGTTCATACCCCTTTTCTTGTCTTTCTTGGATTAGCATGAGGGCATGCTTAGTTTAAGTGTGGGGAGGTTTGATAAACCCCAATTTTGCGGTTTATCTTGTGTTGAATTTAGGGGATTTTATCAAATTTTCTCATATTTATTCAATGAAATAGCATGGTTTTGTGAATTTCTCCTAGTTTGTGCCTGAGAGTAAAAAAATACTTTTTAGGCCTTTAAATTACTAATTTTAATTCACTTTAATTGCATTTGATGCCCTGATATGTTTGTTAAGTGATTTCAGATTTAGAAGGCAAAGATTGGGTTGAAGGAATGAAGAAAAAGCATGCAAAAATGGAGAATTCACATTTGCTGAACTCAAGGCCACGCGCACGCGTAACCCACACGTACGCGTGAGAAGGAGATTCACCAGCGACGCACACGCGTCATCCACGCGCACGCGTGAAAGAGAAAATTGCCAATGACGCATACGCGTGACCCATGCATATGCGTGACAAGCAGCACATGACCAACTTAAGGGCAATACGCTGTGGGTGATTTTTGAGCTCAAGGAGGCCCAAATCCAACTCATTTCTGATGCTTTTGAACCCAAGGATTGCAAAGGAATGGGAGGCAGTAGTCATAGTGCAGTTTTAATCATGTTGTAGGTTAGAATTTTAGAGAGAGAAGCTCTCCCTTCTATCTAGAATTTAGGATAGTTTAGGTTAAATTTCCTTAGATCCAACTTTAATTCTTGTTTTTATTTCAATTCTCTTTATATTTTATTGTTCTATTGTCTCAATCTTCTTAGTTTTTCCTTGTTAATTTCCTTATTTTTCCATTTTTACTTTCATGAACCCTTGTTGGATTTCTAGTTTCTTTCAATGCAATCTTATGTTTCCTTGTCTCTTTATGTTTATCTTAGTTGCAATTGTTGATTTCTTGCTTATTTTAGTTTTGGGTTTCATTAATTCTTGCATTTTGTGATGTTTACTTTTATTGCACTCTAGGTGTTTCATGAAATGCTTTCACTAGTTTTTCGGTTGTTCTCTTTACTCTTGGCCTAGGCTAAGGAAATTGAGTGACCTTGAGTCATTGGGTCTCATTGATTTGGTGATTTGAGAACCCTTAGTGGTCAATTTGATAACCATTAATGCTAGCCTACTACTAATTCAATTAGTAGTTAGGTTAGGACTTATGGATTGATGTTGATCAAGCCTATTTGACATACTTCAAGCGTTGAAGTAGACATTATATGTACTTCAAGCATAGATGTAGATATAATAGGTTGGTCCCTCATAATTGTCAATATATAGTTGTAGACAAGGATGGTGATCTCAATTCCCATGTCTTAGCCAATAGTTCTTTTCCTTTCTTTTATTAGTTAATTATCATTTACTTTCTTGTTATTTACTTTCCTTGCCAATTACCAAAATGAACCCCCTTTGTTTCTTCATAACCAATAACTGATCACTTCTTTACAATTCCTTGTGAGATGACCCGAGGTTTGAATACTTCAGTTTATTTTATTGGGGTTTGTACTTATGACAACTAAATTATTAAAATTTGATGTGAGGATTATTAGTTGGTTTGAAGCTATGCTTACAACGAAGTAATTCTTTTTCTATAAGAGAAATTCTAGACTGACAATAATTCTCACTATCACTGTTCACTAAGCTAGATATCTGCCTCCTCTTTTCCTACTTTGAAATTAATGTCATTTGGGCTTGCAACATCGCTCCTTCCCAACTACACCTTAATTCATGGGCTTTTCTAAAAGTATACCAGCTTCTTTGTTGGAAACTAGATGTCCAACCTTCCCTTAAAATAGGTTGGCTCTCTTTTCTTTTATCTCTATGTGCTAACCAAAACTTTTGGAGCCAAAAGGATAAGATGGCTCTCTTTTTGTGCTATTCAGGGCAAAAATATTTTCACTATTTTTTATGAATCCTTCCATGATTTTAAAAAATATTTTTTAAAATCTGAGCCATTGAAAATGCCCGACCTTTCTTCCTTGCTGAGAACGAGGAACGCTATTTTCCTTTGTACTGGGAAGGGAAACTTGTAATAGTTAAGTATAATGTAGATGATTTAAACGAGCTTGAGGAGAGTGTATTTGGCCTATTCCATGAGTGCTGACGCCAGACTCCTTATTTGGACACCAAAAAATTTTTAAGGGATCCTAGTCAGCTTTAGTCCAAGCTAAGTAGTATTCTTTCCTTTTGCATATAAATTTTGGTTGTAAGGTTTTGTTGACGACTACTGTGTCTTTATTTGGGTGTTACATAAAGAATGGCTCCTAAGTCGGTTGCCATGAAGACACTTCAGGCCACCAAAAAAAACGTTGTGGCTCAGGGTATACAATTAAAGGAAGTTCGTGAAACTGTTGCCCTGTTTTCACCCTTAAAGTCAGACTTAGGCACATCAGCATATCGAAAGGTTATACCAGTCCTGACGTCTCGGCCAATTCCCTCCTTTCCACCATGGACAGTATGGTGATCTGTCCTCCACCCACTTTGTTTGAATCAAATCCTAAAAGATGGAAAATTGCTAAATCAGAGAGTATATAGGACCAGGGCTTTGACGGGCTTGTTTGGAGTGAAAAGCATATTCTTCCCCAGAGCCACATTAGTATGGAAGATGTGTCCATCAAAAACATCTGCAGCTCCTGGCCCGAGGTGGAATTCAAATGATAGGCGTATGATGAGCGGATATTTTATACACTTTTTCGCATCATTTTCCTATAGTTTTTAGTATGCTTGTTTAAGTTTTGTTAAGTTTTCATAGGTTTTAGTGCAAAATTCACATTTTTGGATTCTACTTTGAGTTTTTGTGTTTTTATGCAATTTCAGGTATTTTCTGGCTAAAATTGAGGAGCTAGAGCAAAAGTTTGATTCAGAGACAGAGAAAGCACTGCAGATGCTATCCACATCTGACCTCCTTGCACTCGAAAGAGCTTTTCTAGAGCTACAGAAGTTCAATTTGAGCGTTCTCAATGAGCAGATATTTTATACGCTTTTGCCATCATTTTCATATAGTTTTTAGCATGTTTTGTTTAATTTTTATTAAGTTTTCATAGGTTTTAGTGCAAAATTCACATTTTTTTATTCTACTTTGAGTTTGTGAGTTTTTATCAATTTCAGGTATTTTCTGACTGAAATTGAGGAGCTGGAGCAAAAGTCTGATTCAGAAGCAGAGAAAGGACTACAGATGCTGTCTGGATCTGACCTCCTTGCACTCGAAAGAGCTTTTCGGAGTTACAAAAGTTCAAAAGGAGCTTTCTCAATGGCTGTGGAAAGCTAACATCTAGAACATTCCAGTAATGTATGATATTCCATACTTTGCTTTAGTATTGAAGGCCCAAAGCTGGCATTTAATGCTAGCCTCCTGCTCTATTCTGGCGTCCAATGCCCATAAAGGACCCCCTAGCCAATGTTCAATGCTCTAGAGGCCTCCTAGCACGTCGATCTCAGTCAAGCTCCGCCCAAACACTCACCAAGTGGGCCCCAAAAGTGTAATTTAGCACTAAAAGACTGTTTTACCCTTCTTAATGTAATCCTTAGTCATTAGTTTAGTATTTAAAGACTTTTACACCTCTCATTAAAGAGGGATGCGCACTTTATGCTATATTTTCATTTATTATTATATTTTCTATCAGTATGAGTATATAAACCTCCTAGATTGAGGGGAGGAGCTTTGTTGAGTTTTATGGATTAATAAAAGTATTACTGTTCTATTTCAATCCGTGTTTGATTCTCTATTCTAAGATGTATCTTCGTTCTTCATCAATATGAATGTGTTGAACCAGCACAAGGTTATCTCATTCTTCTTCAGTTTAGAGTTAGTCTTTCATCAGACAATATTGAACCATTAGCTTGATTATACATCTCTTAGACGGCTAATCCATGACTTCGTTGGGGACTTCTCGAAACATCAGTTTAGCCGAGGTATGGGGAGATTACAGTCTTTGTGGTAGAGGCTAGAACCCAAAGGCGTAGCATTCTCTGATTCGGAAGATTCGACCTTGTCTGTGGCGTTTTGAGTAGGATCATTAAGGACAATGGACTGCAGGAACTTCACCCTCAATCATAATGGATCCACACTAACCCTGGGGTTCATATCTGGAGGAGCATTGGCGACCTCTCAACTGGTGTTGATCACATACAGCCTGCCATAGAAGAAATCATTCACAGTTGAAGAAGACAGTAAGACCAGAATTAATCCAGATAAACAAAGCATCTTCAAGCCTTAACCATCTTCTTATAATCAAACATTATAATTCCATCTTTATTCCTTTTATGCTTTTAACGAAATCCAACAACTCTTCTCTCCACTTGGCTAAGATCTACAAGATAACCATAGCTTGCTTCAAACCACAATCCACGTGGGATCGACCTTGACTCAATCAGGTATTACTTGGACGACCCAGTACACTTGCTGGTTCAGTTGTGCGGAAGTGTGGGATTCTGCACACCAAGTTTTTGGCGCCGTTGCCGGGGATTGTTCGACTTTGGACAAACTAACGTATTATCTTGTTACTTAGATTAGATAATTTTTACTTTTGTTTTAAATCTTTTATTTTTCTTTTCAAAAATTTTTTTAAAACCTTTTCTGTTTTCGCTATGTATTTTCTTTTGATTCTCTTACTTTGAGTTTTACCAATTTCTTGTTTTCTTTTTCAACATTTTTTTCAAAACTTTTTCTTTTCTTTATTAACCTTTATCTTTTGTTTGAGTCTTTGTTCTTGTTCTTGTTCTTGTTCGAATTTCTTTGACTCTTTTTTCAAAAAATTTTCAACAATGGTATCTTTTGTTTGAGTCTTGTGTCAATCCTTAAGTTTGGTGTCTCTTTATGTTTTTCCTTTTCAAAATTTCGAAAAATATATGCTTTGATTTCAAAAATTTTAAAGTTTGGTGTCCCTTGGTCACTTTGGTTTTGATCTCTTTTAACTTGTTCTTGGTTTTCTTTCTTGATATTCAAACTATTCATAGTAATTTTTCTTGTGTTTGATTTCAATTTCTTTAAATTTGATGTCTTTTGGTGTTTTCATACAAATTTCGGAAATTGTGTCTGTGGTTTTCAAAATTTTTAAGTTTGGTTTCTTGTACATGTTCTTGTTTTCTTTGAAATTTTTGAGTTTTGTTCTTAGTGTTCTTCTTGATCTTCAAAGTGTTCTTGATTTGATCTTAAGATTTTTAAGTTTGGTGTCTCTTTGTGTTTTCCTTCTAATTTTCGCATAGTAGGTGTCTTAGATCTAAAAATTTTAAGTTTGGTGTCTTTTTGTTGTTTTTCTCTTTCTTCATTAATTAAAAAATATATATTTTCTATCTTTATTTCAAAATTATTTTCAAAAATATTAACAAAAATTTAAATTATTAATTTCAAAATTATTATCTTATCTTATCTTAATTTTAAAAATCAAATTTCAAATCTTATCTTTTCATATATTATCATATCTTTCTTTTAATTTGATTATTTCTTATCTTATGTTTCTTTTAAATTTTAAAATTCAAATTTTTATCTTATCTTTTGTTATCTTTCATTAAATTTCAAATCATTATCTTATCTTATCTTAGTTTTAAATTTTAAACTTCAAGTCTTTTCAAATTCAAACCTTTTCAAAAATTATATCTTTTTCAAATTACTATCTTATCTTCTTATCTTTCTTCAAAAATTCAAAATTCTTATCTTATCTTATTCCAAATTTAAAATTTAAAATTCAATTTCAAATTTCAATATTTAAAATCAAATCTTTTCCAAAATTCAAATCTTTTTCAGTTCTTTATCTTATCTTGTTTCAAATACAAAATTCAAAATTTCAAATTTCAAAATTTCAAATTTCAAATTCAAATTTCAAAATCCTATCTTTTTCAAATTTTTTTTTCAAATCTTTTCAAATTCTTATCTTATCTCTTCTAATTTCAAATTTTAAAAACAAATATTTTTCAAATCTTTCTAACTTCTATCTTATCTTTTCTAATTTGAAATTTTAAAATCAAATCTTTTCTAATCTTCTATCTTATTTTATTTTCAATTTTTTTCTGAATTAATTACTTGTTTTCTCTGTCTTCTTTTTCAAAACTTCCTAACTAATTCCTCTCTTTTTTAATTTTTGAAATTTCTTCTTCTATTTCTCTCTCTTCTTTTTTTCGAGAATCATCAATAAATTTTCAAACCTGTTTAGTTCATTAACCTTTATTTGATTAATAAATAAAGTAAAAACAAAAATATTTCAATTCTAGTTTCTAATTTTCAAATTCTTCCTCTTTTGTTTTCGAATTCTTCTTCTCTACCCTCATTCTTTTTTCTTCTTCACATCTCACAAAGAGTTCTCTATACTTTGATATAGAGACTCTCATTTTTCTTTGTCTCTTATTTTTGTATGCAGAGACACCGGTGTCACTATGGATCCAAAGAGGAATACACGAATTAGGAGACCTATGGGTTCTCATATATTTGATACTCCTATTGACTCATGGTGGGCGCGTTATCGTCGGTTAGGAATTTTTCTTCAAAATAGGGATCAATTCTTTGGTAGCACATTCCGAATATAAACCGGGAGTTTTAATTCTCGGGTCGTCTCCCAAGGACCTAGTGACCAATGAATGTGCAAATTCGGTTGTGAAGGCAACAAGATTTTCAATGAAGATATAGACAATTAAATGAATAAAAGAACTCAAAATTGCAAGTAATGAAATAATAAAGGAATTAAAGAACTAACTATGTAATATAAACAAGTAAGCTATGAAAGCGATTGATGTATGTATGTAAGTGTGTGATTCAAAGCACGAATGGGATCTTGACTTGGGATGAGCTAGGGGTCCTTTCCTTGTTGAAACCACAACTATGACAATTGTAATGGATTAATCTCACTTAGTTAACCTTCACATCAGAAAGTAGGTTAAGTGAGTATAATGGTTCTTAATCCACAAATCCTAACTCACTTGCTGATTGCTTTAGAAACAAATTAGTGTTAGTGGAAATAAGAACAATTAGCAATCATAGAATTGTCACTAAATGTTGGGCATTCCAACTCTAGGAACCCAATGGCTCATTTTCCCCAAGCCAAGAGGTGGAAATTTAGCCCAAAATTAAAATTGACATTTCCACAAACACTTGGTGGGCATAAATGCAATTCATGGTAAAATTGAGAAAATGCTTGAAACTATGAGCAACAAATGATCAAAAGGAACAATAGAAACTCAACCAAGCTTGTAATAATCATCAATCATCAAAATCATCAAAAATATCCAAATTGTAAAAAGTATATATATTAACACTAAGACTTTAATTACAAGAAAGAGTATCAAAATTGTAACTATAAAGTGTAGTAATTAAGAAATACTTACCATGGAGGCTAGCCAAAATCCAAGATCAAAAATGAAATGGCACATGAAATGTAAAACCCTAATATAAACCCTAATGGAGTTGAGAGAAAACTTAGAGAAAAACTACACTAAAGCCTCCTGCTACTACTCCTAAAACTACCTTAATGATATGCTATGGTAAGGTATGGTTCCCCAATGTCTTCCCGCTCCATTATGAGCCATTGGCTTTAGAATTGGGTCCCCAATCCATTAAAAACGTGAGTCACGTGCATTTTTAATGAAGGCATGTGCGGGTACTTGTGCGTATGCACAGACGTGTGTGCACGTACACTCGACCATAATCTCTGGTTGTGCGCACACACAAGACGCTATGTGCACGCACACTTTGCGATGCTTTGGATGATCGTGCGACGCGCAAGATGCCGTGTGCGCACACGCTTCGCTCTACTTTGGTACCTATGCGTATGCATGCAAGTCTGTGCGTACGCACACATCGCTTTGCTCTTTGATGAGCGGATAATTTATACGCTTTTTGGCATTATTTTTAGCATGTTTTTAGTATGTTTTAGTTAGTTTTTATTACATTTTTATTAGTTTTTAGTTAAAATTCACTTTTCTGGACTTTACTATGAGTTTGTGTGTTTTTCTGTGATTTCAGGTATTTTCTGGCTGAAATTGAGGTACCTGAGCAAAAATCTGATTCAGAGGCTGAAAAGGATTGCAGATGCTGTTGGATTCTGACCTCCCTGCACTTGAAGTAGATTTTCTGGAACTACAGAAGCCCAATTGGCGCGCTCTCAACTGCGTTGGAAAGTAGACATTCTGGGCTTTCCAGCAATGTATAATAGTCCATACTTTGCCCGAGATTTGATGGCCCAAACAGGCATTCCAAGTTAGCTCAAGAATTCTGGCGTAAAACGCCGGAACTGGCACAAGAATGGGAGTTAAACACCCAAACTGGCACAAAAGCTGGCGTTTAACTCCAAGAAGAGTCTCTACACCAAAATGCTTCAATGCTCAGCCCAAGCACACACCAAGTGGGCCCGGAAGTGGATTTTTATGTAATTTACTCATCTTTGTAAACCCTAGGCTACTAGTTCTCTACAAATAGGACCTTTTGCTATTGTATTAGACATCTTGGTAGCTATCTTTGAGTAGTCTTATACTATCATAGATCATGGGGGCTGGTCTCTCGGCCATGCCTAGACCTTGTTCTTATGTATTTTCAACGGTGGAGTTTCTACACACCATAGATTAAGGTGTGGAGCTCTGCTGTACCTCGAGTATTAATGCAATTACTATTGTTCTTCTATTCAATTCAGCTTATTCTTTTTCTAAGATATCACTTGTTCCTCAACTTGATGAATGTGATAATCCGTGACACTCATCATCATTCTCACCTATGAACGTGTGCATGACAGCCACCTCCGTTCTACCTTAGATTGAGTGGATATCTCTTGGATCCCTTAATCGGAATCTTCGTGGTATAAGCTAGAATTGATGGCGGCATTCAAGAGAATCCGGAAGGTCTAAACCTTGTCTGTGGTATTCTGAGTAGGATTCAAGGATTGAATGACTGTGACGAGCTTCAAACTCACCAATGAATTGCATAAGTATCTCTATCTTTATTTTATGTTTTATGTTATCCTCCATAACCATTTGAGTCCGCCTAACTGAGATTTACAAGATGACCATAGCTTGCTTCATACCAACAATCTCCGTGGGATCGACCCTTACTCGCGTAAGGTTTATTACTTGGATGACCTAGTGCACTTGCTGGTTAGTTGTGCGAAGTTGTGATAAAGAGTTGAGATTGCAATTGAGCGTACCATGTTGGTGGTGCCATTGATGATCACAATTTCATGCACCAAGTTTTTGGCGCCGTTGCCGGGGATTGTTTGAGTTTGGACAACTGACGGTTCATCTTGTTGCTTAGATTAGGTATTTTTCAGAATTTTTAAGAATGAATTCTAGTGTTTCAAGGTGATGTTCTTATTATCACCAAAGCTGATTGATCTTCATCAATTTAGCTCTGGAATGTAATGTCCTGCTGAAGCTTAGCTAGCCAAGTCTAATTCCTTTAGACTAAAGCTTTAGACTAACATTGCATGATTCCTGGAATTCTTATTAAAAATTTTGAATCTCTTTATTTTCTTCTCCATATGATTTTCGAAAAAAAAACCAAAAAAAATTAAAAATTAATTACAAAATCATAAAAATTAAAAATATTTCTTGTTTGAGTCTAGTGTCTCATTTTAAGTTTGGTGTCAATTGCATGTTTCTGTTCTTCTTGCATTTATCATGTGTCTTCATTGATCTTCAAGTTGTTCTTGATGATTTACTTGCTCTGATCCTTAAATTCTCTTGTTTTGTGTGTTTTGTTGCTTCTCATATGCATTCTCAATTTGTTAGTGTCAGTAGTATACAAACTTCTAAGTTTGGTGTCTTGCATGCATTGTTTATTTGATTTTAGTTGCATTTTGATTTCTCCTCATCATTAAAAATCCAAAAAACATTTTAATTTGTGTCTTTTCAAGTCAATAATGCAGAGAATTGAAGATTCAGAACATACAGCAGAGAAATTACACAGAAAAAGCTGGGCGTTCAAAATGCCTAGTATGGAAGGAAAACTGGCGTTTAAAAGCCAGCTAGGGTACCTGGCTGGGCGTTTAACGCCCAAAAGGGTAGCATTTTGGGCGTTAAATGCCAGAATGGATACCATTCTGGGCGTTTAACGCCAGGATGGCACAAGAGGGAAGATTTTGTTTTTAATTCAAATTTTTTTTCAAGTTTTCAAAATTTTTCAAAATCAAATCTTTTTCAAATCATATCTTTTCAATCATATATTTTCAAAATCAATTTCTTTCCATTTTCAAAAATACTTGCTAACAATTAATGATTTGATTCAACATTTCAAGTGTGTTACCTTTTTTGTTGAGAAAGGTTTAATGTTTGAATCATATCTTTTCTTGTTAGCCAAGTCATTGATTTTAAAAATCAAATATTTTTAAATTGTTTTTCAATCATATCTTCTCAATCATATCTTTTTAAAACTATATATTTTCAATCATATCTTTTTAATCACATATTTTTCAAAATAAGTTTTCAATCATATCTTTTTGACTTCTAATTTCAAAATCTTTTTCAAAAAACACTTTATCTCTTTCCCAATCATATTTTTCGAAAATCATTCTTCAATTTTTCAAAATGTTTTTAAAATCTTTTTAATTTATTTTCGAAAATTTCTTCCCCTCTTCTCACATCCTTCTATTTATGGACTAACATGTACAATTCGAACTCTATCTTTCTAAGTTCAAATTCTTCTACCTCTTCCTTCTATTTTTCTTTTTCCTCTAACACCTCAAGGAATCTCTATACTGTGACATAGAGGATTCCATATTTTCTTGTTCTATTCTCTTTCATATGAGAAGGAGCAAAGACAAAAGCATTCTTGTTGAGGCTGACCCTGAACCTGAAAGGACCTTGAAGCGAAAGCTAAGAGAAGCTAAAGCACAATTCTCTGTAGAGAACCTAACAGAAATCTTCAAAGAAGAAGACATGGTAGCCGAAAACAACAACAATGCCAACAATGCAAGGAAGGTGCTGGGTGACTTTACTGCACCTACTCCTGACTTCTATGGGAGAAGCATCTCTATCCCTGCCATTGGAGCAAACAACTTTAAGCTTAAGCCTCAATTAGTTTCTCTAATGTAACAGAATTGCAAGTTCCATAGACTTCCATTGGAAGATCCTCATCAGTTTTTAGCTGAATTCTTGCAAATCTGTGACGCTGTCAAGACCAATGGGGTTGACCCTGAGGTCTACAGACTTATGCTATTCCCTTTTGCTGTAAGAAAAAGAGCTAGGGTATGGTTGGACTCACAACCTAAAGAAAGCCTGAACTCTTGGGAAAAGCTAGTTAATGCCTTCTTGGCAAAGTTCTTTCCACCTCAAAAATTGAGTAAGCTTAGAGTGGAAGTCCAAACCTTCAGACAGAAGGAAGGTGAATCCCTCTATGAAGCTTGGGAAAGATACAAACAATTGATCAGAAAGTGTCCTTCTGACATGCTTTCTGAGTGGAGCATCATAGGTATCTTCTATGATGGTCTGTCTGAACTATCCAAGATGTCATTGGATAGCTCTGTTGGAGGATCTCTTCATCTGAAGAAGACGCCTGCAGAAGCTCAAGAACTCATTGAAATGGTTGCAAATAACCAATTCATGTATACTTCTGAAAGGAATCATGTGAACAATGGGACGAATCAGAAGAAAGGAGTTCTTGAGATTGATACTCTGAATGCCATATTGGCTCAGAACAAAATATTGACTCAACAAGTCAATATGATTTCTCAAAGTCTGTCTGGAATGCAAGCTGCACCAGGCAGTACTAAGAACGCTTCATCTGAAGAAGAAGCTTATGATCCTGAGAACCCATCAATGGAAGAGGTGAATTACATGGGAGAATACTGTGGAAACACCTATAATCCTTCATGGAGAAATCATCCAAATCTCTCATGGAATGATCAACAGAGACATCAATAAGGTTTCAACAATAATAATGGTGGAAGAAACAGGTTTAGTAATGGCAAGCCTTTTCCATCATCTTCTCAGCAACAGACAGAGAATTCTAAGCAGAGCCACTCTGACTTAGCAACCATGGTCTCTAATCTAATAAAAAAAAACTCAAAGTTTCATGACTGAAACAAGGTCCTCCATTAGAAACTTGGAGGCACAAGTGGGTCAGCTGAGTAAGAAAGTTACTGAACTCCCTCCTAGTACTCTTCCAAGCAATACAGAAGAGAATCCAAAAGGAGAGTGTAAGGCCATAAACATGGCCGAACTTGGAGAGGAGGAAGAGGTAGTGAGCGCCACTAAGGTAGACCTCAATGGACGTCCACTGGCCTCCAATGAGTTCCCTAATGAGGAACCATGAGAATCTGAGGCTCACACTGAGACCATAGAGATTCCATTGGATTTACTTCTGCCATTCATGAGCTCTGATGAGTATTCTTCGTCTGAAGAGGACGAAGATGTCACTGAAGAGCAAGTTGCTAAGTACCTTGGAGCAATCATGAAGCTAAATGACAAGTTATTTGGTAATGAGACTTGGGAGGATGAACCTCCTTTACTCACCAAAGAACTGGATGACTTGTCTAGGCAGAGATTACCTCAAAAGAGAAAGGACCATGGGAAGTTCTCAATACCTTGTACAGTAGGCACCATGACCTTCAAGAAGGCTCTGTGTGACCTAGGGTCAAGCATAAACCTCATGCCTCTCTCTGTAATGGAGAAACTAGGGATCTTTGAGGTACAAGCTACAAGAATCTCACTAGAGATGGCAGACAATTCAAGAAAACAAGCTTATGGACTTGTAGAGGATGTTCTGGTAAAGATTGAAGACCATTACATCCCTACTGATTTCATAGTCCTAGAGACTGGGAAGTGCATGGATGAATCCATCATCCTTGGCAGACCCTTCCTAGCCACAGTAAAAGCTGTGATTGATGTTGACAGAGGAGAATTAATCATTCAAGTGAATGAAGAATCCCTTGTGTTTAAGGCTCAAGGATATCCCTCTGTAACCATGGAGAGGAAGCATGAAGAGCTTCTCTCAAAATAGAGTCAAACAGAGCCCCCACAGTCAAACTCTAAGTTTGGTGTTGGGAGGCCACAACCAACTTCTAAGTATGGTGTTGAACCCCCACATTCAAACTCTGAGTTTGGTGTTGGGAGGTTCCAATGTTGCTCTGAGTATCTGTGAGGCTCCATGAGAGCCCATTGTCAAGCTACTGACATTAAAGAAGCGCTTGTTGGGAGGCAACCCAATGTTATATTTATCTATTTTTCCTTTGTTATTTTATGTTTTTTGTAGGTTGATGATCATGGGAAGTCACAAAATCAATTGAAAAAGCAAAAACAGAATGAAAAACAGAAAGAAAAACAGCACACCCTGGAGGAAAACTTGCTGGAGTGGTGGATATATGCAAGAGACTCTAATGCTTAAGTGGTGGATGAAATTGTGATTCGTACTCTTTATTGTTGTATGGAATTAATTCCCTGATAATGGCTCCAAAAACTTGGTGCTCAAGATCATGTTGTCTAAAATTTAATTCACAACTTTGCACAACTAACCAGCAAGTGTACTGGGTCGTCCAAGTAATACCTTACGTGAGTAAGGGTCGATCCCACAGAGATTGTTGGTATGAAGCAAGCTATGGTCATCTTGTAAATCTCAGTCAGGCTGAGTCAAATATGATTGGATTGGATATTCAAAAGATAAATAAAATAAACAGGAAATAAAGATAAAGTTACTCATGTAATCCAATGGTGGGAATTTCAGATAGGTGCATGGAGGTGCTGTGTTCCTTCCGAATCTCTACTTTCTTATTACATTCATCCAATCCTTCTTACTCCTTTCCATGGCAAGCTGTATGTAGGGCATCACCATTGTCAATGGCTACATCCCATCCTCTCAGTGAAAATGGTCCAAATGCTCTGTCACAACACGGCTAATCATTTGTTGGTTCTCAATCAGGTTGGAGTAGAATCCAGTGATTCTTTTGCGTCTGTCACTAACGCCCAGCCTTCAGGAGTTTGAAGCTCATCACAGTCATTCAATCCCGGAATCCTACTCAGAATACCACAGACAAGGTTAGACTTTCCGGATTCCCATGAATGCCGCCATCAATTCTAGCTTATACCATGAAGATTCTGATTAAGGAATCCAAGAGATATGCGCCCGGTCTAAGGTAGAACGGAAGTGGTTGTCAATCACATGCGTTCATAGGTGAGAATGATGATGAGTGTCACAGATCATCACATTCATCAAGTTGAAGTGCAACGAATATTTTAGAACAGGAATAAATCGAATTGGATAGAAAATAATAGTAATTGCATTGAAACTTGAGGTACAGTAGAGCTCCACACCCTTAATCAATGGTGTGCAGAAACTCCACCGTTGAAAATACATAAGTGAAAGGTCCAGGCATGGCCGAATGGCCAGCCCCCAAAAAAGTGATCAATAGTCTCCTAAGATGAATAATAAAATAAAACTGAGACCAAAGATGTCTAATACAATAGTAAACTATCCTATTTATACTAGACTAGCTACTAGGGTTTCTAGGAGTAAGTAATTGATGCATAAATCAACTTCCAGGGCCCACTTGGTATATGTTTGGACTGAGCTTGATCTATCCAAGAGCTGAGGCTTCTTTTGGAGTTGAACGCCAAGTTATAACGTGTTTTGGGCGTTCAACTCTGGTTCGTGACGTGTTTTTGGCGTTTGACTCCAGACAGCAACATGGAACTGGCATTGAGCGCCAGTTTACGTCCTCTAATCACGAATAAAGTATAAACTATTATATGTTGCTGGAAAGCTCTAGATGTCTACTTTCCAAAGCCGTTAAGAGCGCGCCATTTGGAGTTTGGCAGCTCCAAAAAATCTATTTCGAGTGCAGGGAGGTCAGATTCCAACAGCATCAGTAGTCCTTTGTCAGCCTCTTATCAGAGTTTTGCTCAGGTCCCTCAATTTCAATCAGAAAATACTTAAAATCACAGAAAAACACACAAACTCATAGTAAAGTCCAGAAATTTGAATTTTAGCATAAAAGCTAATGAAAACATCCCTAAAAGTAGCTAGATCATACTAAAAATTACCTAAAAACAATGCCAAAAAGCGTATAAATTATCCGCTCATCATAACACCAAACTTAAATTGTTGCTTGTCCCCAAGCAACTGAAAATCAAATAGGATAAAAAGAAGAGAATATACTATAAATTTCAAAATATCAATGAATATTAATTCTAATTAGATGAGCGGGACTTGTAGCTTTTTGCTTCTGAACAGTTTTGGCATCTCACTTTTTCCTTTGAAGTTTAGAATGATTGGCTTCTCTAGGAACTTAGAATTTCGGATAGTGTTATTGATTCTCCTAGTTAAGTATGTTGATTCTCGAACACAGCTACTTTTATGAGTCTTGGCCGTGGCCCTAAGCATTTTGTTTTCCAGTATTACCACCAGATAGATAAATGCCACAGACACATGACTGGGTGAACCTTTTCAGATTGTGACTCAGCTTTGCTAGAGTCCCCAGTTAGAGGTGTCCAGAGCTCTTAAGCACACTCTTTTTGCTTTGGATCACGACTTTAACCACTCAGTCTCAAGCTTTTCACTTGGACCTTCATGCCACAAGCACATGGTTAAGGACAGCTTGATTTAGCCGCTTAGGCCTTGATTTATTTCCTTGGGCCCTCCTATCCATTGATGCTCAAAGCCTTGGATCCTTTTTACCCTTGCCTTTTGGTTTTAAGGGCTATTGGCTTTTTCTGCTTGCTTTTTCTTTTTCTTTCTATTTTTTTCGCAAGCTTTTGTTTTTCACTACTTTTTCTTGCTTCAAGAATCAAATTTATGATTTTTCAGATCATCAATAACATTTCTTGCTTTGTGTTCTTGTGTTTCTTCAAGGTGTTCTTAAGTCTTGTATGTGTTTCGAAAATTCAAGGAGTGCTAGATTTAAAAATTTCAAGTCCTGTGTCTTTTTTGTGTTTTTCTCTTTCATCAATAAATTCAAAAATCAACAAAAAATATCTTTTCTATTTTTATTTCAACTTAATTTTTAAAATTTTTCAAAAAAACTCAGATTTCAATTTTAAATTTGTTGTCAAGTTTTGAAAAATCAAATTTTTCAAAAATAAAAATCCTATCTTTTTCAAAAACTGATCTTTTTCAAATTCTTATCATATCTTTTTCAAAATTTAAAAATCTTATCTTTTTTCAAATTTTTAAAATCAAATCTTTTTCAAAATCAAATTTCAAAATCCTATCTTTTTTCTAATTTCAAATCTTTTTTTATCTTAACTTCTATTTTATTTTTAAAACTTCAAAATCTTTTTAATTAATATTTTATCTTCTCTCTATTCTTTTTCAAAACTTCCTAAGTGACTATTCTCTTCCTTAATTTTCAAAATATCTCTTATATTCGCTCTCATATTTTTCAAAACCACCTAACTAACTCTCTCTTCTTAATTTTTGAAAACTACTTCTCTTCTTCTTTCTCTTATTTTTCAAAATCTCCTAACTAACTCTCTTCTCTTCTTAATTTTCGAAAACATCTCTCCTTTTTCGCTCTCTTGCTTTTCAAGACTACCTAACTAACTATGATCTCTCTTAATTTTCGAAAACTTCTTCTTCTCTTCCCTCATATATTTTAAAAAAATTTAACAATTAAAATTCAAATCATTTTTAAATTAATTAATTCAATTTTTGAAAATAAATAATAAATAAAATAAAAACATAAATATTTTAGTTCTTATTTATTTTTTCTATTTATACTTCTTCTCTTCTCATCTCTAGTTATTCAAACTCTACTTCCCTATCTTCGTCTACCACAACTTCTTTATCTTTTTCCTTTTCTTCTTTACATCTCACTCGAAGCTCTTTAATCTAAGTGGCACAAAAAGGTTTCTTGAGTTTTCTTTTTCTATCTTCTCTTATTTACTCTTATTTACTATTTCCAAGGTATTTTTCTTTTACTTCATTTATTTCTTTTCTTTCTTTTTCTTCTTTCTTCTATTTTGACTTTAAGGAAGAGCTTTTTTTTATTGGAAGTCTCTGTCTTTTCTTCTTTTTCTTTTCTTCTTGTTTATGACCAAGAACTAGGAAAAATAACCCCTCTTAACTCTTGATCCTGAACCTGAAAGAACTCTAATGAGGCGTCTACAGCAAGCTAAAGCACAACACTCCGGAAGAGACATTTTAGAAAGTTTTGAACAAGAAAAGGAGGACATGGCCGAACCACAAGAGGAGCCTAGGACGGTCCTTGGTGACTTCACCATGCCTACCCCTGACTTCTATGGAAGAAGCATTGTTGTACCTACCATTGGAGCTAACAATTTTGAGCTTAAGGCTCAGTTAGTCTCTCTTCTGCAGTAAAAGTACAAATTCCATGGACTTCAACTTGAAGATCCACATCAGTTCTTAGCAGAATTCTTACAGATCTATGATACTATAAAGACTATTGGAGTTAATCCTAAAGTCTACAAGCTGAGGCTCTTTCCCTTTGCTTTACGAGACAGAGCTAAATTTTGGTTGGAAGCCCAACCTAGAGAGAGTCTTGACCCTTGGGAAAAGCTAGTCAATGCTTTTCTAGCTAAGTTCTTTCTTCCTCAAAAGATGAGCAGGATTAGAGTGGCAGTTCAAACCTTCAGACAAAGAGAACGTGAATCCCTCTATGAAGCTTGGGAAAGATACAAGCAACTGATAAGGAGATGTTCTCCTGACACGCGTACGCGTAGGTGACGCGTGCGCGTGGATTGGCCGAAAAGCTTGGGTCACGCGTACGCGTGGGTGACACATGCGCGTGGGTTGGTGCTCTGTTTTTCAAAAAATTTCCAAGTTCTTCCACCAAACTAAGCATTCCAAACCTCCAAACAGCTACCAAAGCACCGTAAAACCTTATTCAAGATGCTAAACTACTAGATAAACTCAACAAACTAAATAAAATATGAAATCAAGCTAATTCCTACCAATATTTACAAAAGAGAAAAATGAAAAGAGTTTACCATGGTGGGGTGTCTCCCACCTAGCACTTTTATTTATTGTCCTTAAGTTAGACTCTGGGGAGCTCCTCTCAAGGTAGCTTGTGCTTGTAACCATCTTGGAACATCCACCAATGCTTGAATCTCCAATAAGCTCTATTCTTCAAAGATGATAACTCCAAGCCTTGATGGATTTTCGCACAAGCTAAGGGCTCCCAAATTTGATCCTCATGTGTGCCGGGATCCAAAATCTTGTTTCTACACCTATCTTCAGATTGATCATCATTATTCTACTCGGCTGGTAGACAAGATGAATTCTCAATGAAGCGACCAAACATCACCCTAGACTCATACAATCTAGTTCTACACCAAACCTTGCTATTAAGATTTGAACATGTCACCATAATGAATATTGAATGATGTTTCCAACCACTAGCCATCTCCCATTTACCCTTAAAGCCACAAATATGTCTAAGTTGACCATCCGTCTCAAGCAAATCGTATTCAAGGGGAATCATAAATTTGGTTGTCACAAGTAACAAACCCCTATAAAAATAACTGAAGTATTCAAACCTTGGGTCGTTCTCCCTAGAAATTGTAATAAAGTGTTCTTATTATTGGTTAGAGGTATGTTTTGGGGTTTTTGGAATAAGAGACAAGAATTGTAAATTGCGAAGGAAATAAACTAACAAAAAGCTCTTGGCAAGGTGTGAGAATTAGAAGTCCTATCCTAGCTATGCTTATCAATTGTGATGAGAATTATTCATTGCTCCTACTTAGTTAACCTCTAACAATGGAGTAATGTCAAGTGGATGAATTAACTTGAGTCCACAAGTCCTAGCCAACTCATAATGAAAGACTAGCTTTAGTGGTATTCAAGTCAATTAGCAACTTCTAATTATCAATCAATAAAAGAGTTTGATAACTCAAGAGTCACCAATTACTCAACCTATGCCAAGAACATAAAATTCTACTCTAACATCTTTCCAAGCATTTTGTCAATCACTTGGAAGGCATAAAAGGAAAGTAAAATCAAATTGCAAGAAATATTAATCTACAACTACTAATTGCAAGGAATTAACAACAATAAAGCAAATCAACAATAAAGGAACATGAAACATGAATTGCATTGAAATGAAAATAGAAGAAACAAAAGTGCATCAACAACAAAGTATGCAAGTACAAGAAGTAAAGTACAAAAGTAGAGAGAAGAAAGGTAGAGGAACAATAATTTGTAAAGGAAAAGTAAATCAAAGCATTAAACCTAGATCTAAGAAATCCTAATCTGTATCTAACCTAATTCTAGAGAGAAGAAAGAGCTTCTCTCTCTAGAAACTAATTCTAACTACTTTGAAAACTAAACTCTGTGCTAAAAGTGTGAAGTGATGTCAATTCCCCCTTAAATTCTGCCTTTAATAGCCTCAGAATTGAGTTAGATCTGGGCCTGGGAAGCTGGTACATGAAATCGTGATACACAACTTTGTACAGCTGACCAGTAAGTGCACTGGGTCGTCCAAGTAATACCTTACGTGAGTAAGGGTCGATCCCACGGAGATTGCCGGCTTGAAGCAAGTTATGGTTATCTTGTAACTCTTAGTCAGGAGATTAATGATAAAAATGATTTTTGTTTATGAAGAATGAATAACATGAAATAAAAAGTACTTGTGATTCAGTAATGAGGAATATGTTGAGGTTTTGGAGATGCTCTATCTTCTGAATCTCTGCTTTCCTACTGTTGTCTTCTTCACGCATGCAAGGTTCCTTCCATGGCAAGCTGTATGTTGGTGGATCACCGTTGTCAATGGCTACTATCCGTCCTCTCAGTGAAAATGGTCCAACTATGGGTTACGTAGGGCTAATCATCCGTCAGTTCTCACTCGTCCTGGAATAGGATCCATTGATCCTTTTGCGCACTGTCACTGCGTCTGGCATTTGTGAATTTGAAACTCATCACAGTCATCCCATCCTAGATCCTACTCGGAATACCACAGACAAGGTTTAGACTTTTCAGATCTCAAGAATGCTACCCATGTGATTCTAGTTTATACCACGAAGACTCCGGTTTCACAAATTTGAACACTCAGTTGTCAGGAGAAGTAGTCAAACTCATGAACCATGAACCTAAGAGATACACACTCAATCTAAGGTAGAACAGAGGTGGTTGTCAGGCACACGTTCATAGGTTAAGAATGGTGATGAGTGTCACGGATCATCACATTCATCAAGTTGAAGTGCGAATGAATATCTTAGAATAGAAACAAGCGTGATTGAATAGAAAACAGAAATAATTGCATTAATCCATTGAGACACAGTAGAGCTCCTCACCCCAACTATGGGGTTTAGAGACTCATGCTGTAGAAGATACAAATTCATATGTAAAATGTCATGAGGTAAAAAATGAATGTCTATAAGTAGTTTTTATACTAAACTAGTAACCTAGGTAAAACAATGGGTAAACTAAGATAGATAGTGCAGAAATCCACTTCTGGGGCCCACTTGGAGTGTGTTTGGGCTAAAAAGTGAGCGTTTAAATGCTAGTTTGCACTATCAAATCTCGGGCAAAGTATGGACTATTATACATTCCTGGAAAGACCAAGATGTCTACTTTCACTCAATTGAGAGCGCGCCAATTGGGCTTATGTAGCTCCAGAAAATCTATTTCGCATACAGAAGGGTCAGAATCCAACAGCATCTACAGTCCTTTTTTAGCCTCTGAATCAGATTTTTGCTCAGGTCCCTCAATTTCAGTCAGAAAATACCTGAAATCATAGAAAAACACACAAACTCATAGTAAAGTCCAGAAATATAATTTTTGCATAAAACGAATAAAAACATACTAAAAAGTAGCTAAAGCATACTAAAAACTACAAGAAAATACCACCAAAAAACGTATAAAATATCCGCTCATCACAACACCAAAATTAAACTGTTGCTTGTCCTCAAGCAACTAGATAAATAAAATAGGATAAAAAGAAGATCAAGAGGTAATACATCTCAGAGTTTGAAGTGAAGCTCAGATTCTAATTAGATGAGTGGGGCTAGTAGCTTTTTGCTCCTGAACAATTTTGGCATCTCAATTCATCCTTTGAAGCTCAGAATGATTGGCATCCATAGGAACTCAGAATTTTAGATAGTGTTATTAATTCTCCTAGTTCAGTATGTTGATTCTTGAACAAAGTTGCTTTATGAGTCTCGGCCGTGACCCTAAGCACTTTGTCTTCCAATATTACCACCGGATACATAAATGCCACAGACACATAACTGTGTGGACCATTTTAGATTATGACTCAGCTTTGCTAAAGTCCCTACTTAGAGGTGTCCAGTGTTCTTAAGCATACTCTTTTTGCTTTGGATCACGACTTTAACCACTCAGTCTCAAGCTTTTCACTTGGACCTTCATGCCACAAGCACACGGTTAGGGACAGCTTGATTTAGCCGCTTAGGCCAGGATTTTATTCCTTTGGGCCCTCCTATCCATTAATGTTCAAAGCCTTGGATCCTTTTTACCCTTACTTTTTGGTTTTAAGGGCTATTGGCTTTTTTGCATGCTTTTTCTTTTTCTTTCTTTTTTTTTTTGTCCAATATATATATATTTTTCACTTCTTTTTCTTGCTTCAAGAATCAATTTCATGATTTTTCAGATTATCAATAACATTTCTCTTTGTTCATCATTCTTTCAAGAGCCAACAATTTTAACATTAATAAACTTCACTATAAAAAAGATGCACTGTTCAAGCATTTATTCAGAAGACAAAAAGTGTTGCCACCACATAAAAATAATTAGAATGTTTTTCTTATTGAAAACTCGAAATATCTGCCTCCTTACTCTAGAGAAAATCTACTATTTTATTCATGTTTAGTGATGATGAGAAGAACAAATTATAGCTTACTTGGAGATAAAAATAAAAATAAAAATAAAGACCCTAATTACTAATACTTATGAAATTCTTAAGATAGGTTTCTAATAATAAAAGTTATCACAGATTTAAGATTAGGACTCAACAACCATTATTTTAGGAGATGGATGCTCCTTCAATCTGTGGGGTGTCTGGTCCCTCAAGGAAGAGCTTCTGGCGCTTCAGCTCCTGTAGCTCATGCCCTTGCTTTTCTTGTTCCTAAAGCAGCTTGCAGAGCATGCTATTTTGATTTTGCTGTTCTTCCTTAACTTGATCTATAGCTTCTTGCACCTTGGTGACAGATGCTTCTAGGCGGGTCTAGTAGTCAATTTGAGGGATTTATAGGAGGAACTCCTACGCCCTCTGGTGCACGAAATTGTGATCTCTAACAATGGCATTCAACCTGGTATGCGCATCTACTAACTCAGCACTTTCTTCACAACTCTGCATAACTAACCAGCAAGTGCACTGGGTCGTCCAAGTAATAAACCTTACGTGAGTAAGGGTCGATCTCACGGATATTGTTGGTATGAAGCAAGCTATGGTCATCTTGTAAATCTCAGTTAGGCGGATAATAAATGGTTATGGAGTTTTCGAAAATTATAATAAATAAAGCATAAAATAAAGATAGAAATACTTATGTAAATCATTGGTGGAAATTCAGATAAGTGTATGGAGATGCTTTGTCCCTGTTGAATCTCTGCAACATACTGCTTTCTTACTTTCAATCCTTCAAACTCCTTTCCATCGCAAGCTATATGTAGGGCATCACCGTTGTCAATGGCTACTTCCCATCCTCTCAGGGAAAAAGGTCCAAATGCTCTTGTCACAGCACGGCTAATCATCTGTCGGTTCTCGATCATGTTAGAATAGAATCCGATCTATTGATTCTTTTGCATTTGTCATCACGCCCAACAATCGCGAGTTTGAAGCTCGTCACAGTCATTTAATCCCTAAATCCTACTCGGAACACCACAGACAAGGTTTAGACCTTCCGAATTCTCAGGAATGGCCGCCAATAATTCTAGCTTATACCACGAAGATTCTGATCAAGGAATCCAAGAGATATGCGCTCGGTCTACGGTAGAACGGAAGTTGTTGTCAATCGCGTGTTCATAAGGATGGATGGTGATGAGTGTCACGGATCATCACATCCATCAAGTTGAAGTGCAACGAATATCTTGGAACAAGAATAAGCTGAACTGCATAGAAAATAGTAGTAATTGCATTAAAACTCGAGGTACAGCAGAAAATACATTAGTGATGAAAGTCCAAGCATGGCTGAATGGCCAGCCTCCATGAATGATCAAAAGACCGAATGGTCAAGAGACTATACTGTCAAAGACACCTAGTACAATAGTAAAAAGTTCTATTTATACTAAACTAGTTACTAGGGTTTACAGAAATAAGTAATTGATGCAGAAATCCACCTTCGGGGCCTACTTGGTGTGTGCTTGGGCTGAGCTTGAGCTTTACACGTGCAAAGGCTTCTCTTGGAGTTAAACACCAAGTTGTAACATGTTTTTGGCGTTTAACTCTGGTTTGTGACGTGTTTCTGGCGTTTTACTCCAGAATGCAGCATGGAACTGGCGTTGAACGCCAGTTTATGTCATCTAATCTCAAATAAAGTATGGACTATTATATATTTCTGGAAAGGTATGGATGTCTACTTTCCAACACCATTAAGAGCACGCCATTTGAAGTTCTGTAGCTCTAGAAAATCTATTTCGAGTGTAGGGAGGTTAGAATCCAACATCATCAGCAGTCCTTTGTCAGCCTTTTATCAGAGATTTGCTCAGGTCCCTCAATTTTTCAGCCAGAAAATACCTGAAATCACAGAAAAACACACAAACTCATAGTAAAGTCCAGAAATGTGAATTTAGCATAAAAACTAATGAAAACATCCCTAAAAGTAGCTAGATCCTACTAAAAACTACCTAAAAACAATGCCAAAAAGCGTATAATTTATCCGCTCAAACAACTTGGATAATTTATACGCTTTTTGGCATTGTTTTTAGGTAGTTTTTAGTAGGATCTAGCTACTTTTAGGGATGTTTTCATTAGTTTTTATGCTAAATTCACATTTCTGGACTTTTTTATGAGTTTGTGTGTTTTTCTGTGATTTCAGGTAATTTTTGGCTAAAATTGAGGGACCTGAGCAAAATTCTGATAGAAAGCTGACAAAGGACTGCTGATGCTGCTGACCTCCCTACACTCGAAATGGATTTTTTAGAGCTACAGAACTCCAAATGGCGCGCTCTCAACGACGTTGGAAAGTAGACATTCAGAGCTTTCCAGAAATATATAATAGTTCATACTTTATTTGAGATTAGATGACGTAAACTGGCACTCAACGCCAGTTCCATGCTACATTCTGGAGTCAAACGCCAGAAACACGTCACGAACTAGAGTTGAATGCCAAAAACACGTTACAACTTAGCGTTCAACTCCAAAAGAAGCCTTTACACGTGTAAAGCTCAAGCTCAGCCCAAGCACACACCAAGTGGGCCCCAGATGTAGATTTCTGCATCAATTACTTACTTTTGTAAACCCTAGTAGCTAGTCTAGTATAAATAGAACATTTTACTATTGTACTAGGTCTCTTTGACCATTCGATCTTTGACCAAATCTTTGGATGCCTAGTCCTTAGAGCAGGTCCTTCTCCCTATTTTTGAATTCATATCACATTTTGGGGGCTGGCCATTCGGCCATGCCTGGACCATCACTTATGTATTTTCAACGGTAGAGTTTCTACACACCATAGATTAAGGGTGTCAAGCTCTGCTGTACCTCGAGTTTTAATGCAACTACTACTATTTTCCATTCAATTCAGTTTATTCCTATTCTGAGATATTCGTTGCATTTCAACATGATGAATATGATGTTCCGTGACACTCTTCATCATTCTCACCTATGAATGCGTGACTGACAACCACTTCCGTTCTACCTTAGACCGAGCACATATCTCTTTGATTCCTTAATCAGAATCTTCGTGGTATAAGCTAGAATTGATGGCGGCATTCATGAGAATCTGGAAAGTCTAAACCTTGTCTGTGGTATTCCGAGTAGGATTCAGGGATTGAATGACTGTGACAAGCTTCAAACTCGCGATTGTTGGGCGTGATGACAAACACAAAAGAATCAATGGATTCTATTCCGCCATAATCGAGAACCGACAGATGATTAGTCGTGCTGTGACAGAGCATTTGGACCTTTTTCACTGAGAGGATGGGATGTAGCCATTGACAACGGTGATGCCCTACATACAGCTTGCCATGGAAAGGAGTAAGAAGGATTGGATGAAGGTAGTAGGAAAGCAGAGATTCAGAAGGAACACAGCATCTTCATACGCCTATCTGAAATTCCTATCAATGATTTACATAAGTATTTTTATCTTTATTTTCTGTTTATTTATTATTATTATTCGAAAACTCCATAACCATATATTATCCGCCTAACTGAGAATTTCAAGATGACCATAGCTTGCTTCTTACCAACAATCTCTGTGGGATCGACCCTTACTCACGTAAGTTTTATTACTTGGACGACCCAGTGCACTTGCTAGTTAGTTGTGCGAAGTTGTGAAGAAAGAGCTGAGTTATAAACGCGCATACCAAGTTAAATGCCATTATGAGAGATCGCAATTTCATGCACCAAGTTTTTGGCGCCGTTGCCAGGGATTGTTCGAGTTTGGGCAACTGACGGTTCATCTTGTTGCTCAGATTAGGAAATTTTCTTTTTGTTTTATTTTCAAAAAATTTTCAAAAATCTTTCAATAAAATTTTACTTCTGTTTTCGAAAAAAAATTATTCTAAATTTTCAAGAATGAATTCTAGTGTTTCATGAAGTATGTTGTAGCCTGGTTAGCTGTAAAGCCATGTCTAAATTCTTTTGAACTGAGGCTTCCTCTTCACATGCTTGAACTATGTATGCTAAAGCTTGGCTGGCTATTAAGCCATGTTCAATTTCTGGACCGGAGCTTTAGACTAACATTGAAAGATTCCTGGAATTCTTATTAAAACTTTTGAATTTCTTATTTTATTTTTCCTATATGTTTTCGGAAAAAAAATATACAAAAATCCAAAAAATTATAAAATCATAAAATAAAAAATATTTTGTGTTTCTTGTTTGAGTCTAGAGTCAATTTTAAGTTTGGTGTCAATTACATGTTTTTAAAATTTATGCATTTTTCGAAAATTCATGCATACGTTCTTCATGAACTTCAAGTTGTTCTTGGTAAGTCTTCTTGTTTGATCTTTGAATTTTCTTGTTTTGTGTCTTTTCTTGTTTTTCATATGCATTTTTCGTTTGTTAAAGTCCAAGCATTAAAGATTTCTAAGTTTGGTGTCTTGCATGTTTTCTTTTCTTGAAATTTTTTCAAAAATAAGTCTTGATGTTCATCTTGATCTTCAAAGTGTTCTTCGTGTTCATCTTGACATTCATAGTGTTCTTGCATGCAGTATGTGTTTGATCCAAAATTTTCATGTTTTGGGTCATATTTGTGTTTTTCTCTCTCATCATTAAAAATTCAAAAAAATAAAAAAAATATCTTTTCCTTTTTTCTCTCAAAATTTCAAAAATTTGAGTTGACTTAGTCAAAAATTTTTAAAATTAGTTTGTTCTTATTAGTCAAGTCAAATTTTCAATTTTAAAAATCATATCTTTTCAAAATCTTTTCAAAAATCATATCTCTTTTACTTTTATCTTATGATTTTCGAAAATTTAAAACTATTTTTCAAAATCTTTTTCTTATTTTATTTCAAATTTTCGAAACTTAACTAACAAGTAATGTGATTGATTCAAAAATTTGAAGTTTGTTACTTTATTGTTAAGAAAGGTTCAATCTTTAAATTCTAGAATCATATCTTTTAGTTTCTTGTTAGTCAAGTAATTAATTTTAATTTTAAAAATTAAATCTTTTTCAACCATATCTTTTTAATCATATCTTTTTATCATATCTTTTTAAATCATATCTCTTTCAAAAATTTGATTTCAAAATATCCCTTCTAACGTCTTATCTTCTTATCTTTTTAAAATTGATTTTCAAATCTTTTTCAACTAACTAATTGACTTTTTGTTTGTTTTTATCTTTTTCAAAACCACATAACTACTTTTCCCTCTCTAATTTTCAAAATTTTCTCCTTCCTTTTTAAAATTCTTTTTTTAATTAATTAATTGTTTTAAATTTTAATTTTAATTTTATTTCCCTGTAATTTTCGAAAATCACTAACTCTTTTTCAAAATTTATTTTCGAAATTCTCCCCTTCTCATCTTCTTCTATTTATTTATTTATTTACTAACACTTCTCTTCATCTCACGAATCTGAACCTATCTTCACCCTTGTGTTTAGATTCTTAACTTTTCTCATTCTTCTATCCCTTTCTTCTTCTACTAACATAAAGGAATCTCTATACTGTGACATAGAGGATTCCTCTTTCCTTTTCTGTTGTCTTCTTTCTGATATGAGCAGGAACAAGGAAAAAGGCATTATTGTTGAAGCTGATCCTGAACCTGAAAGGACTCTTAAGAGGAAACTAAGAGAAGCTAAATTACAACAATCCAGAGACAACCTTACTAAAATTTTCGAACAAGAAAAGGATATGGCAGCCAAACCCAACAACAATAATGCAAGGAGGATACTTGGTGATTATACTACACCTACTTCCAAGTTTGATGGCAGAAGCATCTCAATTCCTGCCATTGGAGCAAACAATTTTGAGCTGAAACCTCAACTAGTTGCTCTAATGCAACAAAACTGCAAGTTTCATGGACTTCCATCAGAAGATCCCTACAAGTTTTTAATTGAGTTCTTGCAGATCTGTAAGACTGTTAAGACTAATGGAGTAGATCCTGAAGTTTACAGGCTCATGTTTTTCCCTTTTACTGTAAGAGACAGAGCTAGAACATGGTTGGACTCACAACATAAGGATAGCCTATACTCTTGGGATAAGCTGGTCACGGCCTTCTTGGTTAAATTCTTTTCTCCTCAAAAGTTGAGCAAGCTTAGAGTGGATGTTTAGACCTTCAAGCAAAAAGATGGTGAATCCCTCTATGAAGCTTGGAATAGATACAAGCAGATGACCAAAAAGTGTCCTTCTGACATATTTTCAGAGTGGACCATAATAGATATATTCTATTATGGTCTATCTGAGTTCTCTAAGATGTCACTGGATCATTCTGCAGGTGGATCCATTCACCTAAAGAAAACGCCTGCAGAAGCTCAGGAACTTATTGAAATGGTTGCAAATAACCAATTCATGTACACTTCTGAGAGGAATTCCGTGAATAATGGGACGCCTCAGAGGAAGGGAGTTCCTGAAATTGATGCTCTGAATGCCATATTGGCTCAGAACAAAATGTTCACTCAGCAAGTCAACCTGATTTCTCAAAGTCTGAATGGATGGCAAAATGCATCCAACAGCACTAAAGAGACATCTTCTGAAGAAGACGCTTATGATCCTGAAAACCCTGCAATGACAGAGGTAAATTACATGGAGGAAGCCTTTGGCAACACCTATAACCCCTCATGGAGAAATCATCCAAATTTCACATGGAAGGATCAACAAAAGCCTCATCAAGGCTTTAATAATGGTGGAAGAAATAGGTTTAGCAATAGCAAATCTTTTCCATCATCTTCTCAGCAACAAATAGAGAATTCTGAGCAGATCACCTCTAACATAGGAAATATAGTCTCTGATCTGTCTAAGGCCACTTTAAGCTTCATGAGTGAAACAAGGGCCTCAATCAGAAATTTGGACGCATAAGTGGGCCAGCTGAATAAGAAAGTCACTGAAACTCCTCCTAGTACTCTCCCAAGCAATACTGAAGAGAATCCAAAAAGAGAGTGCAAGGCCATTGACATGATCAACATGGCCGAACGTAGAGAGGAAGGAGAGGACGTGAATTCCAATAAGGAAGACCTCAGGGGACGTCTCTCAAGCAAGAAGGAGTTCCTTATTGAGGACTTAAAGGAATCTGAAGGTCATATGGAGACAATAGAGATCCCATTAAACCTCCTTCCGCGATTCATGAGCTCTGAAAACTATTCTTCCTTTGAAGAGGATAAAGATGTAACTGGAGAGCAAGTTGCTCAATATCTAGGAGCTATCATGAAGCTGAATGCCAAGTTGTTTGGAAATGAGACTTGGGAAGGTGAACCTCCCTTGCTCATTGATGAACTAGATACATGGGTTCAGCAAACTTTAACTCAAAAGAAACAAGATCTTAGTAAATTCTTAATACCCTGTACCATAGACACCATGACCTTTGAAAAGTCTCTGTGTGACCTAGGGTCAGGCATAATTCTTATTCCACTCTTTGTAATGGAGAAGATGGGGATCATTGAGGTACAGACTGCCATATTCTCATTTCAAATGGCAGACAAGTCAGTAAGATAAGCTTATGGATTGGTAGAGGACGTGTTGGTAAAGGTTGAAGGACTGGTGCACGAAATTGTGATCATCAATGGCGCCATCAACATGGTACGCTCAATTATAATCTCAACTCTTTATCACAACTTCGCACAACTAACTAGCAAGTGCACTGGGTCGTCCAAGTAATAAACCTTACGCGAGTAAGGGTCGATCCCACTGAGATTGTTGGTATGAAGCAAGCTATGGTCGTCTTGTAAATCTCAGTCAGGCGTATTCAAATGGTTATGGAGGATTAATGATAAAACATAAATAAACCATAAAATAAAGATAGAGATACTTATGTAATTCATTGGTGAAAATTTCAGATAAGCATATGGAGATGCTTTGTCCATTCCGTCTCTATGCTTTCCTACTGTCTTCATCCAATCCTTCTTACTCCTTTCCATGGCAAGCTGTATGTTGGGCATCACCGTTGTCAATGGCTACAGTCCCGTCCTCTCAGTGAAAATGATCAATGCACTCTGTCACAGCACGGCTATTCATCTGTTGGTTCTCGATCATGTCGGAATAGAATCCAGTGATTCTTTTGCGTCTGTCAGTAACGCCCCACAATCGCGAGTTTGAAGCTCGTCACAGTCATTCAATCCTTGAATCCTACTCACAATACCACAGACAAGGTTTAGACCTTCCGGATTCTCTTGAATGCCGCCATCAATTCTAGCTTATACCACGAAGATTCTGATTAAGGGATCCAAGAGATATCCACTCAATCTAAGGTAGAACGGAGGTGGTTGTCAGGCACACGTTCATAGGTGAGAATGATGATGAGTGTCACGGATCATCACATTCATCAAGTTGAGGAACAAGTGATATCTTAGAACAAGAATAATCTGAATTGAATAGAAGAACAATAGTAATTGCAATGATACTCGAGGTACAGCAGAGCTCCACACCTTAATCTATGGTGTGTAGAAACTTGATGAGCGGATAATTTATACGCTTTTTGGCACTGTTTTTAGTGTGTTTTTAGTACGTTTTAGTTAGTTTTTAGTGTGTTTTTATTAGTTTTTATTTAAAATTCACTTTTCTGGGCTTTACTATGAGTTTGTGTGTTTTTCTGTGATTTCAGGTAATTTCTTGCTGAAATTGAAGGACCTGAGCAAAAATCTGATTCAGAGGCTGAAAAAGGACTGCAGATTCTGTTGGATTCTGACCTCCCTGCACTTGAAGTGGGTTTTCAGGAGCTACAGAAGCCCAATTGGCACGCTCTCAACTGATTTGGAAAGTCAACATCCTGGGCTTTCCAGAAATGTATAATAGTTCATACTTTGCCCGAGATTTGATGGCCCAAACCGTCGTTGCAAATCAGCTTTAGAATTCCCGGCGTTTAACGCCGGAACTGGCACAAAAGTTGGAATTAAACACCCAAACTGGCACAAAAGCTGGCATTTAACTCCAGGAAAAGTCTCTACACATGAAAGCTTCAATGCTCAGCCCAAGCACACACCAAGTGGACCCCGGAAGTGGATTTTTACGTCATTTACTCATTTCTGTATATCCTAGGTTACTAGTTCACTATAAGTAGGACCTCTTGACATTGTATCTTTATCTTATGACACTTTACACATTTCATATTGTACCTTCTACAGCATGAGTCTCTAAACCCCATGGTTGGGGGTGAGGAGCTCTGTTGTGTCTTGATGGATTAATGCAATTACTACTGTTTTTCATTCAATCACGCTTGCTTCCATTCTAAGATATCACTTATTCCTCAACTTGATGAATGTGATGATCCGTGAGACTCATCATCATTCTCACCTTTGAATGTGTGCCTGACAACCACCTCCGTTCTACCTTAGATTGAGTGGATATCTCTTGGATCCCTTAATCAGAATCTTCGTGGTATAAGCTAGAATTGATGGAGGCATTCTTGAGAATCCTGAAGGTCTAAACCTTGTCTGTGGTATTCTGAGTAGGATTCAAGGATTCAATGACTGTAACGAGCTTCAAACTCGCGATTGTGGGGTGTTAGTGATAGACGCAAAAGAATCACTGGATTCTATTCCGACATGATCGAGAACCGACAGATGAATAGCCGTGCTGTGACAGAGCGCGTTGAACATTTTTAGGGAGAGGATGGGAGGTAGCCATCGACAACGGTGAAACCCTACATACAGCTTGCCATGGAAGGAGCCTTGCGTGCATGAAGAAGAAGACAGTAGGAAAGCAGAGATTCAGAAGATAGAGCATCTCCAAAACCTCAACCTGTTCTCCATTACTGCAAAACAAGTACCTATTTTATGTTCTTTTACTTTTCACAATTAAACCTGAGAATTATTGATATCCTGACTAAGAGTTACAAGATAACCATAGCTTTCTTCAAGCCGACAATCTCCGTGGGATCGACACTTACTCACATAAGGTATTACTTGGACGACCCAGAGCACTTGCTGGTTAGTTGTGCAGAATTGCAAAAGTGTGATTGCGATTTCGTGCACCAAGTTTTTGGCGCCATTGCTGGGGATTGTTCGAGTTTGGACAACTGACGGTTTATCTTGTTGCTTAGATTAGGACTATTTTATTTTTGTTGGTTTAGAGTGTTTTATTTGAGTTTAGTTTCATATTTTAAGTTTGGTGTCAATTGCATGCTTTTGTTATCTTTTAATTTTTCGAATTTGCATGTTCTTAGTCCCTTCTTGATCTTTAAAAATTCTAAGTTTGGTGTCTTCTTTGTATTTTCCTTTAAATCTTCGAAATTTCGTATAAATTTTCAAAATCATATCTTTTCAATCATATCTTTTTCAAAATAATTTTCAATCATATCTTTTTAATTGCTAATTGATACGTAAAAATTTGTATTTAACGTACAACCGGCAAGTATACCGGGTCGTATCAAGTAGTAAGACTCACTAAGAGTGAGGTCGATCCCACGAGGATTGGTAGATTAAGCAACTTTAGTTAAATGGTAGATTTAGTCAAGCAAACATTGTTTTGATTTCATGAGCATTTTGATTTTTAAACATAATTGCAAGAATTTAAAAGGCAAAGAATGTAAAGAACTAGAATAAAGAAATGAAGTGCAAGTAAATGACGGAAACTTAAATTGCAAGAAACTTAAATAACATCAAAGGTAAATGGCAAGAAGTAGATGAACAGAATGTAAATAACAAGAGTAGTAAATAGACAGAATGTAGAAAGGGATTGGGAATTGGGTAATCAAATAGCTAGAGCAAGAGAAATGAGAGTTAATGATAGAGAGGATCATTAGGGATTAGAGATGTTAGTTTTCGTGAATTGATGTTAGTCAAATCCTTCTCAATCATGGGTATAGATCCATGGCAAATGGGTGATTGAATCCCAATCTCTTGGTGATTCAATCTTTCTCAACATAGCCAATTGCCACTCTCGTGATCTAATTGTTCATGAGAAGAGATGAAGATCAATTTTAATCCAGCCACACAATTTCCAAAATCTCAACCAAGGAGAGTTACATCTCACATACTAACCAAGGTATGTTGATTGAGGAAATCATGAGAGGATGAACTCTAAACTGAATTATGTGGCTCATTCATCAAATTCACCACATAATTCATATAGATTAACCCCTCTCTCGATGGTGGTTGAATCTTTGAAGAACAAGAGTTCCCTCTTTAGATCAACCACTAAAATTGAGAAAGAGAAGATGGGTTCACCAATTCATTCCAACCAACAGAGCTCCTCCCCCTAATGAAAGGGGTTTAGTGAATCATAGCTCCAATTTCAACAACAATTGCCATCAATCAAAGTTAAACTAAATTGCAAAGAAAGATGAAGAAGAAGAGGTAAATGCTTGAAGATTAAGAAAATGAAGAAGAGAAGTTCCAAGATGAACCAAGAGTAGCTCTCTGGGTCTCCTCTCGGAAGTACCAAAAGAGTTTTCAAATACAAGTGCTAAAAAGTGTAAAAATGACTAAGTGTAAAAAGTAGAGTAAAAGTGTAAAAAGTCCCCTCAAAGTACAAACTCAATCTCTATTAATACTAGTCCTAAAGATCTTCAAGTGGGTTAGCAAGATGGGCTTCCTCTTTGTTGAATTCTTGAGGAATAGAGGAAGTAGAGCAATTTGGCACCAATTCTGGCCCATTGAGGGCGTTATTGGCACTAACTCCAGGCCAAATGCACGTTGGCAACGTGCAGGACAATTTCCTGGGCATGAAGTATGAAACTTGGGCGTTGCTAGCCCAAGTTGTTGCCAACAACTTGCTTTTCCTCTTCTTGGCCTTACTTTCATGCTAAATGTAGCCCAGAATTTGAGTGTCAACCTTCAGCTTCAATATGGACTATTATACATCATTGGAAAGCTCTTGATGTCTATTTTCTAATGCCACTGGAATCACCTCAATTGGACTTTCCTAGCTCAAGTTATGGTTCCTCAAAGAAGGTAAGGTCAAGCTGCCAAGTTGTTGCCAAGTTGTTGCCAATAACGCACCTTAAACCCCAAGTTGGCAACGTGCTCGTGCCTTACTCTCCCAAGGCAAGGGCTTGGGGCTGGCGTTGTTGCAAAACACGCCCCCTATCTAGCACGTTGGCAACGTGCTCGAGCCACACTCCAAGGCTAATCTCTAGCCTTCTTGAATTTCACTTCATGTTCTTGTTTTTAGGGCCTAAAGATGACTCTGGTTTGGCTTCAATTTTGTGCTCCACTATAGACTATTATATATGGTTGGAAAGCTCTGAATGTCAGCTTTCCAATGCAACTGGAAGCACTCAATTTGGATCTCTGTAGCTCAAGATATCTTCCATTGAAGAGGACATGGTCAGGCTGCCTTGTTTTGGTAAGTTGGCGTTGGCAACGCCCATCTAGCGTTGGCAACGTGAGTGGTGCGGCATTTGGGCGTTTGAAACGCGGTTGGTGCGCCATTGGGCGTTTGGCACCCTGGTTGGTGCGCCAATGGGCGTTTAGCAGCCTAGTTGGTGCGCCATTACTTGGTGCCTAGCCAAGCTTTCTTGTGTGGCGTTGGCAACGCCATTCTTGAGTTGGCAACGCCAGCTCCTTTTCTTCCAGGGCTCCATTTGTTGCTTGGTTGTGTGGCGTTGGCAACGCCCATCTTGAGTTGGCAACGCCAGCTCCTTTTCTTCCAGGGCCAAGCTTGATTGTTTGGCGTTGTTAGCCTGCGTTGCCCTCAAAAACGCCCCTCATCTCTAGGCTGGCAACGTGCTCGAGGCTCCAAATTAGCTCTCTAAGATTGCTTGGGTGGACGTTGGCAACGTGGTTCTAGAGTTGGCAACGCCAGCTCTTCCTCCAGGGCCAAGTTCCTTGCTTGTGTCTTGTGTGTGGCGTTGGCAACTTGGTTCTAGAGTTGGCAACGCCAACCTTGCTTCCAGGGCCAAGTTTGCTTGCTTGTGGCTTGTGTGTGGCGTTGGCAACTTGGTTCTAGAGTTGGCAACGCCAACCTTGCTTCCAGGGCCAAGTTTGCTTGCTTGTGGCTTGTGTGTGGCGTTGGCAACGCCAATCTCAAGTTGGCAACGCCAACTTTGCTCCTTGGTTGCTTCCAGGGTCAAGCTTGCCTTGTGTTGTGGAGTTGGCAACGCCAATCCCAAGTTGGCAACGCCAACTTCTTGCCTTGGTTGCCTCCAGGGCTAAGCTTGCCTTGTGTTGTGGAGTTGGCAACGCCAATCCCAAGTTGGCAACGCCAACTTCTTGCCTTGGTTGCCTCCAGGGCCAAGCTTGCTTGCTTGTGGCTTGTGTGTGGCGTTGGCAACGCCAATCTCAAGTTGGCAACGCCAACTTTGCTCCTTGGTTGCTTCCAGGGTCAAGCTTGCCTTGTGTTGTGGAGTTGGCAACGCCAATCCCAAGTTGGCAACGCCAACTTCTTGCCTTGGTTGCCTCCAGGGCCAAGCTTGCTTCATTCTTGCTTCCATGCTTCCTTGTTTCATCACCTATCATCAACAAGGGAAATAGCTTCAAAGTCTTACCAATTCAAGCAATAAATTTCATGAGATTCATTCATACTCATTCATATATGCATTCCTTAAATCATTTGCATGAATTTGGCTAGAATTAACATGTTCCTTGATATCATCATGCATGGAAACAAAACTCATAAAAGGACTTGTTTATTAAGAGAAAATGAGTGAATTTAAGCTAAAACTAAATAAACTAACTAACTAATAAAGCAAATATGCACTTGCATCACAACACCAAACTTAAAGTATTGCTTGTCCTCAAGCAAAATATAAAGGACTTTGTCACAAGAGTTTAAAGATGTAAGACTTGAATGTTCTTCCAGAGAGTAATTTCTCATTGAGCATGTCATCCTCACTTGTGTGGTCATTAATTTATTGTAATTGAACACAACTATTCAACTTTTTCAATTAAAATGCTTGCTTCACTACTAAATTGGTTAACTTCACTAGACTTCTTTCATACCTTAGCACATGATCCTTGAACCAATTTTTTTGCTTATTTCTTTTTCCCTCTTTTTTTTTTTTTCAATTAAGCTCGAAATCTTGTCTTAAGGCGGCTCTTTAGCATAAGCTTTCAATCAACAATCCCAAACCAGTTGGTTCAAGTTGTTAAGTGTTGAGACACTCTTAAAGATTTACTCACTCAAGCCTCTTTCCTTAACACATTCAGTCACAGGCATATAACATTGAAATTTTTGTTTGGATAGTGGTGTCCAGCACCTCTTTGGGTTGCTAAATGTTCTGTTATAGAGCTACTCTTGATTGTGGGTTTTCAATCGATAATCCCGAGTTAGTTAACTCAAGTTACCGGGTGATGAAGCACCCCTCGGATTTACTAGCCCAAGTATATCTCTTAACATCAATCACCACAGACACATATCCAAATTTTGTCATTGATGCCTAGCCTTTCATTCTTTGTACTCTATTTTCTTTATTGTCAAGGTTATTTGTGCTTTTACTATTAAAGTCTTTGTGATCCTTAACCAAACTAGTTTTGTATAGTAAGCATTCTTTTGAGTTCATTGAACCTTGATTCTTTCACAATAAATATACTAGCACTTTTCCTATGGGACAACATGATCCTTTTTAAGCTAGATTTCTCTCTGTTCTTGCTCAAACTACATCTTTTATTCCAATGACAAGTAAAAGTATTAAAGACAAGCAACCATTCCAAATCTGTGAGTGGTGATGCATGGAATGGGCAACATAAAAGACAATGCTTCAAAAAGAAAATGCATCCTAGAAGGTATACCATCTTTCAGACATACATCTTCTTTATTTAATAAAACATAAAGAAAAACATAGGAACTTCACCACCTTTAGTCTTCATGTCCCTTTTCCTTTGCTTGATTCTCCTTGCTTTCCTTTGCCCTTTGGATCTTCTTTCTTTTTGCTTCTCCGTTCTGCTTGTTGTTGTGTTGTTGCATCTCCCTTTGAATCTTCTTTCTTTTTGCTCCTCCTTTCTCCTTGTTGTTGTGTCGTTGCATTCCCCTTTGGATCTTCTTTTTGCCAAATTCCTGAACTTATCATTGTCTCCTGTAGCCTCTGTTGATTGAATCTCACCCTTGCTAGTTCTTGCTGTTCAAATATCTTCCGAGCCTCATTAAAACATTTGATTTGTGGGTTGATCAATGGGGGTGTGGAACAGAGGTAACTAAGCTTTTCTTGGGTGCATATGTCATAGTCAAGTCTGTCCTTGTGCCTGGCTTCCTTGAACATTCTGTTTTCATTGAAATCTCTGTAGAGTGTTTCATGTCTAGCATCCAACCTATGGAGAAGTTCTCTTTGCTGAGCTTGCTCTATCCTTAGTTGAGCTTGTTCTTGTATCACTTTCTCCATGGCTTTTTCATGTTCCATAGCTGAATTGTTGATGGCTTCTTGCATCTTGGCATATTGTTCTCGTTGCAACTCCATCATGTGTGCTTGGTACTCATTTTGTTGGTTCATCCATTGAACTTGAACCCCTCTTTGTTGATCCATCAATTGCCAAAGGTCCCTTTGTTGTTGTGCTTGTTCCTCTTGGCTTCTTTGAATTTGTGAATATTGCCCAGAAATCCCTTCCAAGGCGGCTTGGAGTTGGTTCATGTTCAAGGTGTGGGATTCATCCATTTCTTGAGGCTCCTCTTCTTGTCTTACTTCTTTCCTTTTCTTCCTTCTTGCTAAAGGTTGCCTTTCCAATTGGGTTGTGGTGATAAACTCCAACCTTTCTTTGGTAAGAGGTTTTCCAATAGAGACCAAATCAGTTTCTTCAAATTCTCCCAGAGGCACTCCAGCTTCTTCACATAGGCGCAGAATAGTACTAGGATATCCTAGCCAGCTGTCCTGTTTGACCTTTTGAGCTATTTCAATGATGTTCTTGGCTATAATGTCTCCAACATTGATTTCCCCTCCTTTCATTATGCAATGGATCATTATAGCTCTATTCACCGTTACCTCAGAGTTATTTGAAGTAGAGATCAATGACCTCCTCACTATGTCATGCCATCCTTTTGCTTGAGGTATGAGATCACCTCTCCGAAGTTTGAGTGGTCGGCCATGTGAATCCAATACCCAATCCGTGCCTACTCTGCATAAGTCACTCACCACATCCACATATCTTGGGTCATTTTCAACCCTTTCTTCATAGCTAGGTCGTTTGAACTGTTTGTGCTTGACCCTTAGCACCCTATTGATGGTGTCCGGGCTAAAATCAACATCCACACCTCTTACATAGCTCATGTATGGTTCTTCATCATCATATTCTCTTATCACATTGGTGAAGAACTCATGGATGAGAAGCATGCTCACTTCTTGAGGTTGGTCACAGAGAAGCTCCCATCCCCTTTTTCTGATTATTTTTTGTATCTCAGGATATTCATCTTTTTTAAGCTTGAATGGTAGCTCTGGAACAACATCTTTGCTTGACATCCAACTAAAGATCCGCTCATTGTGTTTGGATTTGAATCTTCTTTCATCAAATTCATCTTCTCTCCTCTCCCTTGATGATGAGGCCATTGAGATTCACTTGCAAGGTTGGATCTCCCCAACACCAAACTTAGTTGAATGCTTGTCCTCAAGCACAAGGAAAATGATTGTGAATGAGAGATATGAGGTAAGCACGGTGACTTAGAAAATGATGGTGAAGGAGATTGAGTGTTTCGGTTATGTGAGAGATGTGATGCTTCAAGAGGAGTTTTGTTGGGTACAGATGAGGTTCAAGGTTAGAATTTGTGAAACATGGAGTAGGTTGGAGGTTGAGTGTGATTTCGGTTAGTGAAGTGAAAGTTGGTGGGTAGAAGAATGAATGATGAATGAATATGGTTGAAGTATTTAAAGTGAAAGTTGGTGGGAAGGCATTTAAGGCTCGGTCATGGCATGCTTCCTTGTGCACAATGTATGTTGATTTCTTTTTCCCCATGCACAAAGTTCAAAATTCATGTGACTACCCTTCCTTATGTATCCGTGATCTTTCTTCAAGATTCCCCATCATTTCTTTCCTTCTTTCATTATATGCTTCCAAGATTCCCCATCACTTCTTTCTTTCTTTCCTGCAACAAAATGCCAAAGGCTTGAGATTCTTAAAGTGACATTAATGGCTAAAAACTTATGATTATGTTCCTATGCAAAATTGACTAAATTAGATTCCCTAATCTATTTTTTTTTAGCATTAATAATGCAAGTAAAGACACCAAACTTAGTTTGTGACTAAGTGTTCTATGGAATTAATTCCAAAGATAGCCACATCAAACTTAGTAATTTACCTACATTAAATGCTTTTTTCACGTTTTTTTTTTTTATTTTATAACTAAAGTAGATGACAAAACTTTCATAGCCTAGCATTTTCGTGTATGTATGGACACCAAACTTAGTTTGTGGCTAAGTGTTGTAGAACACACATTTGCCATTACTTCAAGATTGGCCACACCAAACTTAGTGCCTTGCATACACCATGTACTAGTCTACTTGATCATTATTGGTTACTAACACATGAAATTAAAAGACTCCCTGTGCATGGGTTGCCTCCCATGAAGCGCTTTGTTTATTGTCCTTAGCTCGACATTGCAGCTTCTTTGCTCATGTTAAGAGTTGCACACTCTCTTCCTTGCTCCAAGGGTCACCAAAGTAATGCTTCACCCTATGTCCATTGACTGTGAATGTTTGTTTTGAGGCTTCATCAAGCAATTCAACATAGCCATGAGGTGATACTTTGGTGATGGTGTATGGACCAGTCCATCTAGACCTCAGCTTCCCAGGGAAGATCTTCAATCTTGAATTGAATAATAACACCTTTTGGCCTGGTTCAAATGTTCTTTGAGAGATCCTCTTATCATGCCATCTCTTTGCTCTCTCCTTGTATATTTTGGCATTGTCATATGCTTCCAATCTGAACTCCTGAAGCTCATTGAGTTGTAGCAACCTCTTCTCTCCTGCTGCTTGAGCATCTAGATTTAGAAGTTTGGTGGCCCAGAAAGCCTTATGTTCAAGCTCTACAGGGAGGTGGCATGCCTTTCCATACACCAATTGAAATGGAGATTTTCCTATGGGTGTCTTGAAGGCTGTCCTATATGCCCAAAGTGCATCATCCAGCTTCCTAACCCAATCCTTTCTTGTTGTTCCCACAGTTTTCTCCAAGATCCTTTTTAGCTCTCTGTTGGCAAGTTCAGCTTGTCCATTGGTTTGTGGGTGATATGGGGTAGCTACTTTGTGTGTAACACCATACTTGTGGAGTAAGGAATTGAGTTGCTTGTTGCAAAAGTGGCTTCCCCATCACTTATAAGTCCTTTGGGTACTCCAAATCTTGTGAAGATGTTCTTCTTGAGGAATTGCAAGACCACGTTGGTATCACATGTGGTGGTGGCTATTGCTTCTACCCATTTGGAGACATACTCTACTGCTACCAGGATGTATTTGAACGTGTAGGATGGAGGAAAAGGTCCCATGAAATCTATTCCCCACAAATCAAAGAGTTCCACTTCCAAAATGAACTTTTGGGGCATCTCATTTTTCTTTGACAAACCCCCTGTTCTTTGGCATTCATTGCATTGGCTCACAAACTCCCTAGCATCCTTGAAGATTGAAGGCCAATAGAAACCACTTTGAAGGACCTTTGCAGCAGTTCTTTCAGCCCCAAAATGACCACCATAGCTAGAGTTGTGACAATGCCATAGTATGTCCTTCATCTCACCTTCTGGCACACATCTTCTTATCATTCCATCTGGGCATCTTTTGAACAAGAATGGTTCGTCCCAAAAGAAGAACCTAGCCTCATGCAACAGCTTCTTAACTTGTTGTCTTGTGTACTCTTGTGGAATGATTCTTCCTGCCTTGTAGTTGGCCATGTCTGCAAACCAAGGGACATGTTGAATCTGCAAGAGATGTTCATCTGGAAACTCTTCATTTATTGATGGAAAGTTGTCTTGGCATTCATCTTGTGGTACCCTTGATAAGTGATCAGCAACTTGATTTTCACTGCCCTTTCTATCTTTGATCTCAATGTCAAACTCTTGTAGGAGTAGCACCCATCTAATTAGCCTTGGTTTGGCATCCTGTTTTTACATAAGATACTTAATGGCAGCATGGTTAGTATACACTAAGACTTTAGATCCAATCAAATATTGTCTAAACTTATCAAAGGCATACACCACGGCTAGTAACTCTTTCTCTGTTGTGGTGTAGTTTCTTTGAGTTTCATTCAATACCTTACTTGCATAGTAGATAACATGAAGCCTCTTTTCCTTCCTCTGCCCCAACACAACACCAATTGCAAGGTTGCTTGCATCACACATGAGTTCAAAGGGTAGTCCCCAAGTTGGGGGTGTGATGATTGGTGCTGTGGTGAGCTTAGCCTTTAGAGTTTCAAAAGCATGTTTACATTCATCATCAAAGATAAAAGGATTGTCTACCACCAGCAAATTACTTAGTGGCTTTGCTATTTTTGAAAAATCTTTGATAAATCTCCTATAAAATCCAGCATGCCCCAAGAAACTCCTAACGGCTTTCACACTAGTTGGCAAAGGAAGTTTTTCTATAATTTCTACTTTTGCCTTGTCAACCTCTATACCTTTTCTTGAAATTTTATGACCAAGAACAATGCCTTCGGGTACCATGAAATGGCATTTCTCCCAATTCAAAACTAAGTTTGTTTCTTGGCATCTTTTCAAGACTAAGGTAAGATGGTGCAAGCAAGTATTGAAGGAATCACCAAAAACAGAGAAATCATCCATAAAGACCTCAATGAATTTTTCTACCATGTCTGAGAAGATTGATAGCATGCATCTTTGAAAGGTAGCTGGGGCATTGCAAAGTCCAAATGGCATTCTCCTATATGCAAAAACTCCAAAGGGACAAGTGAAGGATGTCTTCTCTTGATCCATGGGGTCAACCACAATCTGGTTATACCCAGAATATCCATCAAGAAAACAATAATAAGCATGGCCAGCCAACCTTTCAAGCATCTGATCAATGAAAGGTAGAGGGAAGTGATCCTTCCGTGTGGCATCATTCAGCCTCCTATAGTCGATGCACATCCTCCATCCTGTCACTGTTCGTGTTGGAATAAGCTCATTCTTCTCATTAACAATGACAGTCATGACTCCTTTCTTAGGTACTACTTGCACTGGACTAACCCATGGGCTGTCAGATATAGGGTAGATGATCCCAGCCTTGCACAACTTCAGAACTTCCTTTTGAACAACCTCCTTCATTGTGGGATTCAATCTTCTTTGAGGTTGTACCACCGGTTTGGAACCCTCCTCTAAGAGTATCTTGTGCATGCATACAGCAGGACTTATGCCTTTCAAGTCATCAATGGTCCAACCCAATGCTTCTTTGTGAGCTCTCAAAACCACAAAGAGCTTTTCTTCTTCCTCTTCATTCAATGTGGAGTTGATGATCACTGGGAAGCTATCCTTCTCACCAAGAAATGCATATTTAAGATGAGGGGGTAGTGGTTTCAACTCTTGTTGTGGTGCCTCTTCTTTGGTAGCTTCACTTGGTTCCTTTGATGCTTTCAACGTGTTTTCTTCTTGTCCCTTGATGCTATGGACTTCCTCTTGTTTCATTTGATGGTTTGTGTCAAGCACTTCTTCAACCAAAGAATCTACTACATCAACCCTCATGCAACTTTCTTTCTCGACAGGGTGTTGCATTGCTTTGAAGACATTTATGGTCATTTGCTCATCATGCACTCTAAAGATCATCTCTCCCTTTTCCACATCAATGATTGTTCTAGCTGTAGCCAAAAAGGGTCTACCAAGAATGACTGAATTATTTCCCTCTTCATCCATGTCTAGGACCACAAAATCAGCTGGGAATATGAAGTTTCCACCTTCACCAAGAGGTTCTCAACTACTCCATTTGGTACTTTGATGGATCTGTCAGCAAGTTGAAGTGACATCCTTGTGGGTTTGAGCTCTTCAATCATCATTTTCTTCATCATGGTAAGTGGCATTAAGTTAATGCTTGCTCCCAGGTCACAAAGTGATTTGTCAACAGCCATGCTCCCAATCGTGCAAGGTATGAGAAAGCTGCCAGGGTCTTTGAGTTTTGGAGGTAACCCTTGTTGAATGATGGCACTACACTCTTGATTGAGAATCACGGTTTCTTTTTCTTGCCAACTTCTCTTCTTGGTGATCAATTCCTTAAGAAACTTTGCATATAATGGCATTTGTTCTAGAGCCTCTGCCAATGGGATGTTGATTTCAAGTTTTTGAAGATCTCTAAGAACCTTGGGAATTGTTGGTCTTTTGCTCCTTTGTGTATCCTAGTTGGGTATGGAGCTTGGGTACATAAGCTTTCACTCCTTCATTTTTGTTTTCTTTTTGTGAATTCATACCCTCCTTGCCATCACGGTTGCCTCCTTGACTGGTGGATTGCCTTGTGGCTTGACAACCTCCTTGCTTTTGTTAGATGTTGAAGCCTTTTCTTCATCTTGCCTCTCCACTGTGTCTTGCTCTTTGGGTTTTGTTGCTTCTTTATTTGAACTTTCACCAACTACCTTGCCACTCCTTAACTGCAGAGCCTTACATTCTTCTCTTGGGTTGGGTATTGTGTCACTTGGAAGAACATTGGTTGGTCTCTCGCTTGTTTGGCTAGCTGTCCCACTTGTTCTCAATGTTCTTCATGATGACCTCATGTTCCTTGTGTCCCTTACCTAAGGCTTGAGTGGTTTGAGCAGTGCTTGCAAGGTAGCTTCAAGACTGCAATTCTAGTCTCATGATGGTCATTGGGGGTATGATGGGGGTGATTGTTGTTGGAAGTTGTTGGGTGGATTAGTGTGGTAATTCTGTGTGTTGGATGTTGGTGCAGGGAAGTTATTTTGGTGGGTTTGTGAGTTATGATGGGGTGGTTGATATGTGTTTTGTGGTTTTCTATATTGGTTAGTGTTGTTGGCATGGTGATTTTGGTTGCTTGTGTGACGGTTTTGGTTGTGGTTGCTATTCTTTTGCCAATGATTTTCACCCCATTTTAAGATTGGGATGATTTTTCCAAGATGGGTTGTATGTATCTCCATGAAATTCATCATGAGAATTGAAGTATTCTGCATGTATTGAACTTGTTCTTGTGGTTGTTCAACATTGGTCCCTTCACCTTGGTTCCATTCAAGCAATGGTTGATTTGTTGTGTTCACTGCTGCAAGTTGCAAACCATCCATTCTCTTTGTTATCATCTCCATTTGTTGTTGGATTTGTTGGTGCATTAACTTGTTTTGTGCCAAGATAGCATCAACACCTTCAAGCTCCATTACACCTTTCTTTGGGGGGCGGATGTTTTGCCTCTCTGATGAGTAATAGTATTGGTTGTTTGCCACAATCTCATGAGGTCTTGGGCCTCCTCGGCAGTTTTCATCATGTTGAGTGATCCTCCTGATGAGTATCTAGTCCCTTCCTTGCTTCGAAGCTTAAGCCTTCATAGAAGTTTTGGAGCTTAACCAATCACTAAACATGTCAGGGGGCATCTTCTCATTAGTGTTATACTTTCCCAGGCTTCATACAATGACTCCCCTTCCATTTGCCTAAAAGTCTGGACCTCTGTCTTCAATTGATGATCTTTTGAGGTGGGTAGAACTTTGCTAGAATTTGCCCATCACTTCATTCCAATCATTGAGGCTTTCTTGGGATGATTCTAGCCATTGAGTGGCTTTATCCCTCAAAGAGAATGGAAATAGCAACAACTTGTAGACATCTGGATGCACTCCATTTGGTCTTCACTGTATTGCATATCCTCAGAAAAACGAGAGATGTTGATTTGGGTCTTCAAGAGGTCCCCCTCCATAAGAGCAATTGTTCTGTACCAAAGTGATGAGTTGAGGTTTAGCTCAAAGTTATTGGCCTGAACATTTGGTGTAGCATACTGCTCCCACAATGTCTTGGATCAGGGATAGTAAATGAGGATAACACCCTTCTAGCTTGTCCACCATTATTGTTGACCCTCCAGGAGGGTTTTGCATCTCATCATCCATGACTTGATCTTCTCCTCTGATTCCTCTGACCCTTCTTCAACCAACTATGAACTTTCCTCTTTCTGCTCTCCTTAACCTTCGGCGGGTTCTCTCGTCCTCATATCGTCTACTTGTTCCTGACATACACAACGAACCAAATCACAAGTGCAACACGCTAGAATTAGAGTGAAATTGGAGTTAGTGAACAAGTATCACAGTTAGTGGCTAATGAAAAAAAGAAATGCTAATCTAAACCATTTCATTAATCATTGTCAATCTTTTCAATCCCCGGCAACGGCGCCAAAACTTGATAGTAAAATTTGTATTTAAGTAAACGCAAGTATACGGGTGTATCAAGTAGTAAGATCATAGATGAGGTCGATCCCACGAGGATTGGTAGATTAAGCCACACTTTAGTTAAATGGTAGATTTAGTCAAGCAAACATTGGTTTTGATTTTCATGAGCATTTTGATTTTTAAACATAATTGCAAGAATTAAAATGGCAAGAATGTAAAGAACTAGAATAAAGAAATGAAGTGCAAGTAAATGACGGGAAACTTAAATTGCAAGAAACTTAAATAACATCAAAGGTAAATGGCAAGAAGTAGATGAAAACAGAATGTAAATAAACAAGAGTAGTAAATAGACAGAATGTAGAAAGGGATTGGGGGAATTGGGTAATCAAATAGCTAGAGCGAAGAGAAATGAGAGTTAAATGAAGAGAGGATCATTATGGATTAGAGATGTTAGTTTTCCGTGAATTGATGGTTAGTCCAAAATCCTCTCAATATGGTATAGATCCAGGCAAAATGGGTGATTGAATCCC